>NW_020664447.1:39953061-40142218 GCF_002925995.2 Terrapene triunguis
GCGGGGGAAAATGTGTTCTTAACCTGGGTTATCTACATGGGTTAAAATAGCAGTGAAGACACAGCAATTCACCTTTTAACTCAGGTTAGCAGCTGGAGGTCAGCCCCAGGTTGCCCCACTGGCTTGAACTGTAGCTGCTAACTCAAGTTAAAAGCCACACTGCGGTGTCTTCATTGCTATTTTAACCCATGTAGATAATCCAGGTTAAGAACACATTTTATTTATTTGTTCACCTTCTATTGCACTGTAGACATATCCATAATGTCTTCATCACTTATGTTCTTGAACAACATCAACACTGGCCCACTGAGCCATTATATGAAAAATACTAGATGGTTCATCACAGGAAAAAACACAGGATCAGTATGATTTATGGTTGAGTATGCCGTTGTGAAAAAGCAGCACTAGCAATACTGAAACCAGAATTAGAACAGAGGAACCGAAGAGTGAGGCTAGGTCTACACTACCCGCCTGAATCGGCGGGTAGAAATCGATCTCTCGGGGATCGAATTATCGCGTCCTGTCAGGACGCGACAATCGATCCCCGAATTGACACACTTACTCCACCAGCGGAGGGGGGAGTAAGCGCCGTCGACGGGAAGCCGCGGAGGTCGATTTTGCCACCGTCCTTACAGCGGGGTAAGTCGGCTGCGATACGTCAAATTCAGCTACGCTATTCGCGTAGCTGAATTTGCGTATCTTAAATCGGACCCCCCCCCCGTAGTGAGGACATAGCCTGAGAAGATGGCAGTGGTGCCGATGAGTCACAGTTCAGATACAGACTTAGTCCTGCATAAGGACTAACAGTTGACTTGGAATTACTAGCCCTGGAGAGGTAAGGAAAATATTTTCCATATGCCAGCATAGTAGTGGAAAGGCATGTGCATTGTGTGGGGAGTGACTGATAGTAACCTTACCATGCCAAAAATGCTTACGTTTGGTCATCAGTAAGTTAAATCTTTGTTGCAAAAGTAAAATGCCAGGGAGGCATTAATAGATTAGTTTTTAGGTAGTGAGCTCTAGTCACTTTCCTAAAGGGTATTGCCATCTGTTTTTATATTGTGCCTTCCTCGAGTTCAGCATTGGAACGTGCAAGTTGCCTTGGGTAACAATCGTTCTTTGCTCTGTGGCTCCAAGCAGGGGAGGCAGCTGTGTTGGGAAGTCCTTCATATTCTGAAGCTGGTTGCTTCCAACAGAAATCCTGAGAGTCGTGGGCAGTGTTCATGCACAAGGGGAGGGAGGCCAGGTCAATTTAAGCATACATGGTGAGCTGCAGCCACTGAAAGAAGAGTGAAAGTTAAGTAGCAATAGAAGTGATTTCAACGTGACTGGAGAACAGTAGACCATTGCCATTCTCATCATTCACACAACAAAACTCAGAACTGATGATCCTTCTGTTACTGCCAGTTCTTGTTTCTATGAACTGTAACATGAAACTGCTGAGAGAGAGACCACATTTTAAACTAAGAATTTGGCTGATTATGACTTTGGCATGGTCTGTAGAATCTCTCTAGTGATTGGTGGTGATTCAGAGCCACATAAGACTTAGCCTAGTTCCTCCCACACCAGGATTCACTCTCAGCAATTGCCCTTTCATGGGTATGGCCCTCTCCTGCCTCTGCCGCACTAGCCAGCCATGTAATAATGTTCAGATAGTTCCTCATTACACACAGCTGAAGTGGCCCCTGTCCTTTCACTTTTTATCCACATTTCTGCTGTTCCATTGGGACTGGCTGCTTTTTCCCCATGTGTTGTTCCCAGGGCCAGCTGCTTATAAGGAACTGCACCAATAATTTTGTGATGTAAATGCACAGATGGGAAGGCAAAGGAGTTAACTAGTTTTCTTGATCCCTGACAAAAGCTGAACTTCTAGCAGTGAGGACAGGGATTTGGTAACTCCCCCGGCTGTTCTTCTGAATTTTGTCCCATGCTACTTGTTCAAACACCTCTCCTAATGCAAAGTCTCAGGGGATCCCCATGTCTACCCAGGGCAGATGCACCTTCTGTTTTATGTTGTTTTTTTAAATCTTACCCAAATGACTTGCATGGAGTAAGAATGCATGGACCTCACTTTACATGCCATTAAAGGGTGAAGGGCTAAATTCACCCTGCTGTCATCTGAGACAGTAATGACAGGAAGTCTAGGTGTTTCAAGCCCGAAGCTTAGACTGAAACCGTGCTTTCAGACAGGCTCTTAAAAGTCCTTAGAGTAACTGCACTATAACCTTTTTTTGGCCTACTCTACATAAAGGTGGTGTGAAGCTAGTAGTTAACTGTCCCAGGATAAAATAAAATTTAAGGCTGTTTAAATGTATACACTAAGATGAAGAAGAGCTGTCATAGGCAAAGTTTCTCAGCCATATTTTTTTCTTCTGTTATCTAGTCAAATCCTTGATGGGGTCCAACCTTTTATTTTGCCTCCATTCCAGGATATACACTGTAGAAAGATATATCACAGCTTTGTAACTATAGTACAATAAGCCTCACCTGAGATGTAAGATGATAAACATTGCAGGTTTAGCCACCTTTCTCGCCCTTCCTTGTTCCTTTGATATATCTTCATTTTCTCTCCAAGTCAATTAAGACAGCTGACGCATGTTAAACTATGGAACACTGACCCTGTCAGCTGAACTTTTTAAAAAGTACATATGCCATAATAGTGAGGCCTTATTTGAGAACTAGGGAGAGGCACCACTTTAGGGTAGGATTATTGGGGTAGGAGATTATTGTTCAAAATATTTTAAATGGTGTTTTTAGTTTTAAATTGATTTGTAAACTTCTAAAGTTCTTGGATGCACTTTAAATGATAAATTGTAAGAGATGTGGGTTGCATTCTGATTGTCTAATTTAGCTTATCGATCTAATGCTTTTATACTGCCATACGTCACTGTGTATCTGAGCATCTTCCACGTAAAATTGATAGCAATAGCAAACTCTCTAGCAGACGTTATGGAGTCTCTTATCTTACCATTTGGACAGTAATGTCAGCTTAACTCTGACAAGACTCCCTTAAGCATAAGGGTGACAAAGAGTAAGAACAAAATTGCTCAACCTGACCATAACCCAAGAAAAATACCTGAGTAAAATTATTTACCTCCAAGACGTTGAGTTTAATGATACCATCTCCATCTTTATCAAAGGCGTGGAATGCCCCTAAGGAAAGACAAATCAATGCAAAGTACATACAATTACTATGGATAAAGTGAAGGCCATCCTGTGTGTAACAAACCAAACTACAGTCCCAATCTGTTGTATAGAATTGTGCTGATAGTTATTCAGCTATTGGGCTTGTGAAGTGTCCTTGCTCGGTTGTTCCTCAGCTGTAGTCAACAAGGCACAGTTACTTATTTTCTTTTGGATTTATAAACTGTGCCTGTCATGTTACATAGTCCTTGAGCCCATATGTGAAATTATTAAAACAACACATTGATCCACCTCACATATAACCCCATAATCACATCCTTCAAGTGAAACACTGAAATAATATATCAGCTTCACACCACATACTGTAGCACAACAAATTCAAATGGTCAGAGCAGTGAAGGAAGCAAAATGCATAGTTGAGGGCCCTCCTGCCTTTAGTAGCTGGATTTATACAGGGCCAGTTAGTTATGAGCAAGGATGACCATGCTATTGTGGCACACAGGAGTGAGAGGAAATACCCAATAATAATGTACCCAAATAATATATGCAGCTGGAAAGAAAGAGAAGTGAAGATGCTGAAAAACTCTGTTCCCTACGGGCTAATGATATTAAGCAGCTGCATTTCACTCCAGTTGTAGCTACCAAATAGCCTTCAATAGTCACTTTATTTATGGGATATCTTACATTGCTAGAGTACTAATGAATAGGGTGACCATATTTCCCTATGCTCAATACGGGACACCTGGTAAAATTACTCGTATTCAAGTGAGTTTATGGCAATCAGTCAGAAATGCAGTACAAATGTTCAAATTAACATCAACATTGACTGAACCCCAATTTAAAAAGAAATACTGCATAGTTGGATTCTTTTTATTTACCTTCTTATCTTTAAGGTTTTAGGGTTCACACGGAAAGAGGGGACACACCCATACCCTTCTCTCACACAGGGGTGGGGGCAGGGGTGACGAACCAACCCGACCCTCCCTGCCCAGTGCTCTCCGCCCTCTATGCCTGGCTGGGGCTCTGGGACGGACCTGCCTTTCCTGATACCTGGTGCCGCATCTTCCCGAGGCAATGTGGGGGGTGGGGGGGAGAGATGGGGGTCACATGCTTCCCCCCCCAATTTCTGCCAGGGTTCACACCAGAACATGGCCAGCAGCAGCCTTTTGGCATTGTGCAGGATGGAAGGGATGGGAGCTGCTTCCAACCGCAGGGGAGGAGGAAGGGATGACCTGGCCTGTGTCTTTGCAGAGCTCATCTCTTCCTCCCTTCCTCCCCCGCCCCGCCATGGCTGGAAGCAGCTTATCCCTTCCTGCCTGCACAGTGTCAAAAGGTAGCTAACACCTCTAGGCTGCTGCTGGCCCCGACATAACCCAGCTGCCTCCTGTCCCCTAGCTATAGTACAGGCACAAAGGGGTTAAGCCCTCAGGATGCATTGTGCACCAGGGTCCAGGGACCCTGACTGCAGGGGCTTCAGCGAACCAGCCGGAGAGGTGGCTCAGCAGGGGAGAGTGCCTAGGGGACGGAGCAGCCCCGCGCTCCCTGGGGGAAGGACCCCAGGCGCTTGGGGGTGGGGGCTGAAGAGCGTGCTAAGCCCCTGCCTGGGGGGCTGCTGTGGAGCCAGCAGGTTCAGGGCAGGAACAGGCTGGAAATCGCTCCCTCCCCCAACTCCAGAGCTTAGCTGAGGGGCGGAGACTGGAGACTGTGTCGCACTGCACAGGGCATTGGCACATGCAGGGCTTGGTGCCTCCTGGCCAGTGCCTTGGGCCAGAGGGTCTTGGGCTTTCCTGGGGTGCCAGCCCAGCCAGAGGCACTTGGGGGAGGAAGGAGCCTCCTGGCCAGGCTGCTAGTGAGCTGAGCACTCCGACCGGGGGCTGGTTCTCCACACAGCGCTGGGAGCAGGATGTGCCCCGCTGGGGGGCGAGGGATACAGAGGAGCAGCGGAGCTAGGGGGCGAAAGGGCAAAGCAGGGAGAGGACAGCGAGAGGAGGCATATGTAAAGGGCCGATGGGTGGGCAGCAGAGGTGACACGTAACTGGCCGCTGCCTGGCGCCTGCCTGTAGTTATCAGCTGCCGCAGCATGCAGCCAGGACTGGCCAAAAACAGGGCAGGGGGCGGGCTCTGGTGGCCGAGAGCTGGCACGCAGGGAGGGATGCGCTGATGGACCAGCAGGGGAAGCAGCCAGCCCCATGCACTGCAGCTTCACCCTGCCACCAGCCTTGCATACCCACCTCCATCATCAGCCACTGGACCTCCTCCCCCCACTCACTGCTGGGGGTGGGCGGGCGGCTGGCGAGCAGGGATCTGGCCAGCAGCAGGACCCACCAGTACTGATGGGGGGAGGCAGAAAATGCAGGATAATTTGCCTGACTTTGCCTGAAAAAGTCAGGACACCTGCAGGAGGGTTTAAATATGGGACTGTCCCTTTAAAAACAGGTCATCTGGTCACCCCACTAATGAATATAAAACAGCCACTGCTGTGAGGGAGCTTACCCAGCCTGAGACTCATAGCTTACAACAACAGAGAAGCACTGCAGCAGAACAGATGACATTCATTATTGAAATCAGCTACTTTTTATAATGGTCACTGATATTAAGCTTTCAATAGAGCTTTAGAGCAATTTTTGCTTGGGATGGACCACGTGCTCCTGTGTGAGAGAGGAATAGCACAAGAAGGACAGTAAAAATTGGACTGGCACTTACTGAACATTCCTTCCAGTCGCACAAAGCAGCAGATAAAGCTGTCAAAGTCAATGTTCATGTTTTTGTCAGCATAGCGCATTGTAATGATGTCATAGAGCTGCTTGTTCAGGCAGAATCCTGAGAAGGAAGAGAAACAGAAGACAGCTGTTCTTCAGCTCTTGGCACGGTTCCGGTACCAGACTGACACTGAGAAAAAGCTTTGTATGGAGTCATCAGTTCCTGGGCCTAACCATATACCAAAGGTCCATGCTGAGTGACCCAAGAAAAATAAAAATGCAAGAAGCTTTATTGTGTCAGGTTACTCTCTTAAAAGGAAACAGCATTTTGAAATTACTGTTTCAAGTGGCAAAAGTGTGCTCATTACCTCCCATTATCGCTGTGAAGAGAAGGTCCTTGCCCCAAAGAGTTTAAAATCTAATTTAGACCTGATGAAATAAGGGGCCGGAGTAACAAAAATTCAGACAGGGATCAGTGAGGAAACTAGGTGTTACAACAATAAAACTGTACAGTGGCAAAAAATAAATGACTAAAACATACAAACCCCAGCCTCAATATTACCCATCTACATACTGTATAGGAATGTGCAGTTAGTCAACCAGCGCTGCAGATTGGCTTATTAGAGGCGTTTACATGGATTTGGGCATTGCTGGGGGCTGGCTAAATGCATATTCATACAGAGTATGTGGGCTTTCAATATTCAGCATGGGTTTATAGTTTATTTTACATTTTATTCCTCTCCTAGTTTAAGAAGTCAGGCAAGAATTATTTAAAGAAGAAAGAATATTATTTTAGGCTAATAATTTTACTAGCAAGAATTAGAAACCTGTAAAATGTACCGTATTCCTGCAGCATGTAAAGCAAAACCCAGGTGTAGTTTTTTTATTTGTCTTTGTAAAACCAAAATTCCATGATTGAGGTTTTGCCAAAACCGAAATATAGCTGCCTGAGCAATGCACAAAACGTTGATGTAGATAATTTACCAACGTCTTCACATTAAGGTTCATAACAAGGCTCATGAGTTTCTGAATGATGAAATACTCTCCCTCCCTTAGCAGCAGTCACTGGCAATGGAATGTGTCAGGGCCTGTATAGTCTCTCTAGAAGCAGGTATGCTAATGAGTTTGGGAGAGCTAAAGCAGCCACCTGGACTGCAGGGTGAATTCTATTTAATTATGTTGCATGTTTAATTATGTTGGGGGTGGGCAAGGACAGTTCATGTGCGGAATGAATTTTGTTATGTGCACCAATATGGAGGTGATGGGTGGTGGGGGTGGGGCCAAGGGGTTTGGAGTGGGCTCAGGGCTGGGGCACAGGGTTGAAGTGCAGGGGGCTCCAGCTGGGGGTGCAGGCTCTGGGGTGGGGCTCGGGATGAGGGGTTTGGGGTGCAGGCTGCCCCGGGGGCTGTGGCAGGGAGAGAGGACTGCCCCCAGCCTTCTCTCACCGTAGCAGCCCTGGGCCGGGGCCAGGAGCCTCTCCCTGTCGCAGCCCTGCATACCCCCCCTCTCTCCTCTCCAGTCCAGGCCCCTACACGGCCCTTGATAGCCTGCTGTGCGGCCGCGCAGCTTAGAGGGAACTTAGCCTGCAACCAGCTCATCAACCTTTATGTGACCAAGCCCCCACTGAGAGGGACAGAATACCACACTGAGTGGATGGGGGTTATGGAAGTGGCCAGGCTTCATTTACCAAGACTGGACAGCACTGATATAAGCAGTGAAAGGCTAAAGAGCAAACCATCTCCTCCCTTGATATAAAGCAGGTGGGAGATGCTGAGTTCCCCAATAACACTTCCCTACCTCACAGGGGCAGGGCTACCAAGTGTCATGCACCTTGCCACCCCATCCCACCTAGGGTTGCCAACCCTCCAGGATTGTCGTGTGGTCTCCAGGAATTAAAGACTGATCTTTAATTAAAGATGATGTCAGTTGATGAAACCTCCAGGAATACATCCAACTAAAATTGGCAACCCTAGTCCCACCTGCCTGCAGCTCAGCAGGCATCCCCTGTGCTCAGCTGGGCTGTGAGCAAGCTGTAGGCAAAGAGCTACTCTAGTTCCTCCTGGTCACCAGGGGCCACTGTGGTTGGAAGCAGCCAGGTGACCTCTCTTGCCTGTCAGTATCTGGCCAGCCAGGAGGGAGCCCCCAGCCCAGACTCAGAGGAGGGGAAAGGGGCTGTGGCAGCAATATCAGCAGGAGCAGGTAGGCAGGTGAAGGGAGGAGGGGGGCAGGGTGGGGGATAAGAGGGGACAGAATGTGGGGACGGGGGTGAAGTGGACAAAATGGGGCAGGAATGGGGAGGGCTGAATAAGGGAGGCTGCCCCAGATTCCACCCATAACAACCCTCCCAGGCTACTCCAGGCTCGCTGTGTCAATGGCCCAGGAACGTCCCCCCACTGGCTCAGTAATGCCCACTGCTGCTCCTTGCCTCCTCCCTTCCCGTGCTTATGAGGTGTGTTGGGAACAGGTCCCTGCCTCACTCACACCAGCTGCCACTAATTGGTGGGAACCCTGAGGGAAATAGGTGACTTCCACCTCTTGAGAAATGTCACACATGGAGCTGCACAAAGCTCGGTAGCTGTGCCAGGCAATTAATTAATGCTTGTAAAGCTCCCTGAGATCCTTGATGCAGGGTGCACAGGGAAGGCAAAATATTGTTTACCACTGAAAGGTAGAACTGGCTGAATAGAAGATTCAAAGTGTTTTCCTTGCAGCTTGGACATGTGAAAATCTGTCCAGGGCAACAGCTCAGTATCCAGGTTTTTCTAGGACGTATTCCTTTAAAAGGCTGCACTGTACTTCTCATTTTTACTATATGGGTACAGGAAGGGTAGGAACAAGAGGAGAGCAAGAGGGAGTGGATTCAGATGAATCCCTGGCATTGAGTACTGTGCAATACCTGCATCTTTGACTGCATTACGCATCTCATAACTGTTAATGGTGCCAGAATGATCTGTGTCATAATGTTTGAAAATTTTCTGGAAAAGAAAAAAATAAATATCAGGAATAAAGTTTGGTCATTTTGTAGAAAAACAATGCTGATTGGGGAAGGCTGGCCGCTGAGCAGGGCTATGATTTTCACCCTAGCACTCTGGTATCTAGGCTTCAAAGGCTAGACGAGTTCCATACAGAGTAGAGTGGTGGTTAGTTGAAGAATAATGACTGTCTGTGAAAGTCGTGTGTTTCCCCCGCCCCCCACATTGAGGTAAAGAATGGTGACGCTGCAGCGCAGTTGTAAGGGGTGCTGCATTATTGTAGGGGCTATCGCTCTGATGAGATGTTGTACTAAGGCTCTTCTTTCTTATGTCTTTTGGCTGCCCAGTTAGAAATTGAAGATCCAGGGCCCTTTACTAAAAAAAGTTGGAAATAATCCCAGTGTCCTGACTAATAGACCCTTTCTTTATATAAATCAGGTTGCAATTCCCAAGTCTCTGGGTGAGCCATTACAGAGTACAGAATGATAGTTACATTTGCTTATATGATCACTGTATTATCATCTAACTCAGTGGTTTTTCAACCCTAGGGGTCCGCAGACTATGTCTAAAATTTCCAAAGGGGTCCGCACTTCCATTCAAAAAATGTTAGGGGTCCACAAATGAAAAGAGGTTGAAAACCACTGATCTACCTCACTGCTTTCCAAACACTTTGGAATATCTAGCACATGAGAGGTGCTGAAAAAACAAACAAACCTATTTTTCTCAGTGCTGCATAACTCAAATTCCTCAGTAAACTGCATTGGCTGCCAGTAAACAATTCAGCGCCTTAATTTTGATATATAGAAGCTATTTATAATCTAGACTTTAAACACTTGATGAGTTGCCTTTTGCTCAATATTCACATCTTGTCAGGGTTGTCAGGTGGTTCTGCTCTCAGTCCCTGAATACTAGCACGAAGGAGGATGGGAGGCTTGTTGCTGTGGGCTGTGTAGACATAGCCTAAATTCAGTTAAGTCAGATCCAGGCTAGAGGGAGGCTGTGGAACTCCTCTCTAGAGGTCTACCACAGCTCCTCATTGACTGCCCATTAACTAAGGCTAAGCTTTTGTCACGGTTATTTTTAGGGACAGAAGTCACGGTCATGGGCAATAAACAAAAATTAATGGAACACTGTGACCTGTCCATTACTTTTACCAAAAAAAACCTGTGACAAAATGGGGAGTGGGGGGTCCAACACCCACTGCTGCTGTGGCTCCAGAGTTCCCCAGCCGTCCGTGTTGGCTGGGAACTGCGGGGTCACCCCTCCTGCTTCGGGGTCTGGGAGCTGCGGGGACCCCCCACTGCAGCTTGGAGCTTTGGGACTGGGAGCTGGGTGTAGGGGCACCGTGTGCAGCAGCTAAGAGCTCTGGGGCCCTCGCTGGCTGACGGTTCCAGCCCCACGGCCCTGGGGCTGAAGCAGAAAATGTCATGGAGGACCCTGGAAGTCACGGATTCCGGGACTTCCGTGACAAAATTGTAGCCAATTAAGGCTGCGAGTCTGTCATGCAGGTCACAGATTTAGTGACTTTCCAGGACCTCCGTGATTTCTGCAGCTGCCAGTGCAGCTGACCCCAGGGCCACCCAAGCAGCTGGGATGGGCCCGAGGCCAGCCTCACCAGCTGCTGCTCGGGTGGCCCTGGGTCCAGCCACACCTGCTGCTGCTCAGGCAGCCCCAGACACCTGGCCCCGGGCCGCCTTCCTTCACCTGAGCACCTAAAATTTAATCAGGGGTATTCATAGTACAAGTCATGGACAGGTCACAGGATGTGAATTTTTGTTTATTGCCCGTGACCTATCCATGACTTTTACTAAAAATACACATGACTAAATCTTAGCTTTAATTACAATTAAAGCTCCATCTCTCTTGGTTGTCCTATCTATGATACTTTTGAGGTGTAACCCTGGCTTTTCCCCTCTTTTCTTCTCCCTCCCTACCTCATACACCGTCATTCTGTATTTGGGAAAAATCCCTTTAATTTATGGGTTGGGTAGTCTTTGGGACCATTTGATTTCTTTGTGTTCTTTGCTTTGTCAGATTGTATACAGTGTTGGGGCTGGTCAGTTTCTTTTTAATGATTGGTATTGCACTTTTGTTTATTATACCAATGATTCTCAACCAGGCGTACGTCTATCCCTGGGGTACACAGAAGTCTTCCAGGGGGTACATCAACTCATCTAGATATTCGCCTAGTTTTACAACAGGCTACATAAAAAGCACTAGCCAAGCCAGCACAAACTAAAATTTCATACAGAAAATGACTTGTTTATACTGCTCTGTATACTATACATGGAAATGTAAGTACAATATTTATATTCCAATCAATTTATTTTATAATTATATGGTAAAAATGGGAAACTGAGGAAACTGAGCAATTTTTCAGTAAGTGTATGTATATTTTTATGTCTGATTTTGTAATCAAATAGTTTTTTAAATGAGGTGAAACTTGGGGCATGCAAGAGAAATCAGACGCCTGAAAGGGGTACAATAGTCTATAAAGGTTGAGAACCACTGAATTATACTGTGAGTAGATGCTTTGTGGGATTCAGAAAGAGAATCCCACAAAGCGTCTTGGTGGAATAGTTATGTGAACATTGTCTCTATGGAAGAAATACAGAATAAGAAAAACACAAGAAGTTCTCAACAATACCTGCCAGCTTTTCAGCTTATCCCAGAGGTGTCGAAACTCCTCGAAGTTTATTTTCCCTGAACCATCTGTCTGTGATGTGAGAGTTCAGGTAAAAAAAATGTTTTAAGGGAAAGTTATCAAAACTCTGGTCAGAGTCCACTTCAAGAGGATATAAATCCTATTCAGGATTTCCCTTATTATTAGAGGTGGGTGAATAGTACTGAAAAGTACTTTATGAACCCTTCTGTTAATTCTGAATTGCATTTAATTCCATGTTCATAAAATGTTGTCACTAGGTACAGAGCTCCTGCATTTGGTAGGAGAGGGAGTCCCTCCGAGAGATCTTTTAAAGTGTGTAGGATTGAGGTGTTCTAGTGGTGTCTTTTCAAATAGTTTCAAATGTGGAAATTTATACATGAAGTTGCCAATTTAACTTGCCAGCTAAATTTCATCCTGAAGAATAAAGCTCCTTCTGTTTTATATTTTCCATCTCTCTTAAAAAATCCACCAAAACAACCTAAGAAATCCTATACAACATTCTATTAAGGTTGCATAGTTATGCACTCAGGTTGCATTTGCAAATTTCACTCTGTCCTCTTATGTATGTGCATAACAATCTTCTTTAATTACTTGATCACACATTATATATCAAATACAACATATTCTACAGTTTTTCTACCTAAAATGAACATGTACCATCTTGTACTACTGTATATTATACTGCATGCTCTGAGATTATAAAAATACTTTTATATAAAAAGTACACAGTAAGATGTACTTAACATATTACAAATTAAGGGTAACAGAGAAATAGTGAAATTTTGCTGCATAAACTATAGCTACATTATATATGATTTTTAAATAAAAGATCTAATCTTTATGCTTCAGGACAAAAAGCTAACTAACTGCCAGGTTAGGAAGAAACATCTGCAATTAGCTGGTTGTTCCATAACTGTCCACTCTGGAGTTTCTTCTGCTTTCAACTGAAGCATGTGGTACTGGCCACTGTCAGGAAATAGAAATGTACAGAATATAAAGTATTGTTCTGCTTCCCTGTCACGTTATCTGATAAAATATGACCATGTAGATCATTGTTGCTACCACTGTTATATAATCGCAACAAATCTTGTACAAAGGTTGTCAAGTAAGGTGTCTATGGAAAGGTTATGATTTGCTGAATATAATTATGCTATTTGTGTGCATGTATCATTTTTGTATTTGAAGTTATGAGCATTGGCTCTATACCTATATTTCAAATATGTTTGCTCCTGGGGTAACGCCCACAAGGTATTTAGCCTGTAAATCTTGAAGGGAATATTCAAATTAAGTGGCTCATCAAGGAACACTTAACTCACAATGGACCATGGGAGATGAGACTCCTATCTACAGATAATGGACTTTCCTGCTATGAATAAGCGAAATTATGCAGGGACATGTGGTTTGCCCATGTGACTCCAAACTCCATCTTGATACCTGTAATTTTCCACCAGCTGAGCTGAGGGCTTTGTTTGAAACAATGAATTTCCCTCCACATGGCAGAAGCTATAAAAAGCGCTAGAAACCTCTCCATTTTTGCCTCTTTCCTGCTTAAGCCTCTGGACCATGGACTTATACTGATGGGAGCATTCTAACCAAGGGACTGAGGACCTTCCAATGAGTTGGAAGCAACCAGAGACATGACTTAAGCCAGCAGTTTATTCCATCACTGCTACAAGCCTGAACCAAGAACTTTGCAATTATTGTATGTATTTGATTCTTTTAACCAATTTTAACTCTCACCTTTCTTTCTTTCTTTCTTTTTCATAAATAAACCTTTAGACTTTAGATACTAAAGGATTAGCAACAGCATGATTTTGGGGTCAGATATGAGTTATATATTGACCTGGGTACGTGGCTGACTCTTTGGGATCAGAAGAACCTTTTTATTTGATTAAATTGGTTTTAAAGAACCACTCAGCTTTAAGTCTGGTGTTTTCGGTGGTGATATAAGGACTGGAATGCCTAAGGAAACTGCTTTTCTGACTTCTTGTTAGCCAGTGTGGTGAAACAGAAGTTTACTTTTGTTGCTGGTTTGGTATATCTTAAGGGAGAATAACCACCAGTCTGGGGGTGTACCTGCCCTATTTCTGCAGCAGTTTCTCCTGAATTTGGTATTCTCAGTTGTGTCCCACAAAGGCACGGTTATATTCCCTAATTTACAAAGCTGTATTTCAGGTGGTTCTACAGCCAGTTGTGCAAGAAACCTAGTATATCAAATAATCATCTATGATTTGAGAAGGATACGTCCATTAAGGCAATCATGCTGCGGCAGGACTCCAGCACAAACCCTTCTGTCTTCAGGTCTTTGTCTGAAAGAAATAATCCCAAATGAAGAAACTGTACAAGTCAGCAAGTATCTCTTCCTATCTGATGTGACTCCATTCAAAGTACAAACCCTAAATCTACCTCTGACACCTTCCAAAAAATGTGTGACAGAGAAACTGACCGGTACTCAGGGCTATTACTGTTCCAAATTCTGGCTGAACTTTCTTCACCTCACATAGGCTAGATTACCCCACACAGTGCGTTGAGTGAATCTCACTTTCTTTAGTCCTTGAACGAACACAGCAGTGATGTGAGAACTCAGTCCTAAACTAAATGGAAAGGACACTGCTGTGAGCAAGTTCAGCCTGCTGGAGTCCCAACTGGGAATCCCACTACAGTGATACTAGGAAGTTCTTAAACCTTAAGCCATAACTGACATCAAGAGGGCAGCAGTGTGAAGATCACACTCCAGGCAATGTCACAGCTAGAGAGTTCCTTGCTCAATAATATTCAAAGACTGATGAGGAGGTAGAAAAAAAGCTCAAACTCACGTTTTTTTAGAACGTTATTCAGAACACTTCTGAGTTCTTCAGCACTGATTTCCATGTCCTGGACAGAAAGGTGCAGAGAATGCCACAAATTATAACATTCAGTATGGAGCAGAAAGGGTTGCAGAGCATGGCTTTCTTAAGTTTTTTTCTTGGTGATTTTTAGGTGCTGCAATATGCTGGCAGCAGAGAAAGAAGTCCCAGTTCATACACAGTACAAATACTGACCCAAATCTTTGGCTGGACTGTTGCCCATATCACTGGTAAAATAATAATAATTAATAGAAAGCTGGTGTAGCTGGCCATAGGAAGATTAAAAGATTAAAGGGCAATTTAAAGGATACCCCTGCACTAGAGATGAGCTGCCTTATCAACTGCTGTGCCACCCTGCACATCCACCTGTTGGCATGGGAGAACAGCTATCAAGGCTTGCTTGCACCCTGGGGATCCAAGTTAAAGCATTTCTATCTTAAGCAGGGGACTGGACCAGCCCCACAGTTGGCCCAAGATCAGGGGATCGTCCAAGTTGTGCAGTGTGTTCCTTAGTGGACTGTACGGATCTGAGCTATTCATGGAGAGTTAAACTAAGAGGAAAACAACTCATTGCGCCTGATTGTCTTTTTACTTTTACAAGTCTAAAATCAGAAGTAACTCCATGGAAGTCAGTGAAGTTACACTGGTGTAAATCAGTGCACGAAAGAACCATCAGGGCCATTAGCATTCAGTACATTGGCCAGGGAAACTGCTGACATCCTTCCAACAAGAACTATTTAAATGTGGTTTGCTGGAAGGATGCTTTGCCAGCTAGTTTAGATGGGGTCATGTTAATGGTCTAGAACCACTCTATCCTTGAGTCATACTGAGTTCAAACCTTGTAAAACCCAGGGGACCCGCCTTAATGCTGGGATAGGTTGTGGGTATGTGTGTGTGCATGTACACAAATGTAGGTATTCTCTTTTTTGTTTTTTGTCTTGTCTCTAACTCTTCTTCTTTCGCTCCTACATTCCTGCTTGTCATTCTTTAACTGTTTAAAAAACAGTACTAGACGAATAAGTGTAAACTTCTAGTGGAAAAAATATATTATTTAAAATTACTCAGGCCACAATCAGCTTCCCCTGCAAGTTCTAGAACTTCTGGCTTCCCAGTGTTATTTTTCTGTCAAGCAGAAATATATGATTTCATTTTTCTGAACTTTTAAAGTCAGTTTCATTCTGGTTCTGTACAGAGACTGATTCTCTAGCTACAGAACAGATACAGAATCAGAAGTGGCAGTGAAAGTTTCTTTTCCATAGCCCCGCTCTGGAGAGACCTGTCTATAGGGGTGAAAGAGGGTGCAGTTTATTCTGTGCCCATTCAAACCGTCACCTCACTGCTGAAACATGGAACCAGGTGACAAATAGTGCTAATTAAGTGGTCCCCTGTCCTCTGGGAACCAACAACTCATTTCATACAGGCTATTGAACTGTCATTAGATGAACAGCCAGTAAATTCATGTCAAAAACACCTTGGGTCACACCTGATCTAAAGGTAAAAGGTTTTCTATCCTATTACCAGACCACCAAGCACTGCAGTTGTTGATCTGTTTCCATTTTTAATTTCCACAATTAAGCACCTACTGAGGAATATTTTATTTTTAGCCTGTTTATACATGATAAGTGAAGTCGGTCAAGAAACTCCACATACTAGCAATGAAGCACAACGCCAGCTTTAAATAAGGCTCCCTCTTATTTGGCAAAAAGACTAATCACTGACAAGATATGGTTCCAAAACTACATTTAGACCTCAGGGCTTCAGTGTATTACTGTACTGTGATTTGCTTGGCTTGAGACCTTTCAGGAGATCAGAGAGAGTTTCAAGTGTGTTTTGAATCTGCATAGAATCATAGAATATTAGGGTTGGAAGAGACTTCCAGAGGTCATCTAGTCCCACTACCTGCTCAAAGCAGGACCAACTCTAACTAAATCATCCCAGCCAGGGCTTTGTCAAGCTGGGCCTTAAAAACCTCTAAGGATGGAGATTCCACCACCTCCCTAGGTAACCCATTCTAGTGCTTCACCACCCTCCTAGTGAAATAGTGTTTCCTAATATCCAACCTAAACCTCCCCCACTGCAACTTGAGACCATTGCTCCTTGTTCTGTCATCTGCCCCCACTGAGAACAGCCTAGCTCTGTCCTCTTTGGAATGGCTGTTGATTTAACTGCTCTCAAGGTTAGTCTGTTGTGAAAGGTAGAGACTTGGACTGTGTACTCACATCTCCAGCAATCTGCTGGAATATATTCCTGAACTGCTTCTCTTCTTCACTATCCTTGTCAGCATTTGTTGGAGTGGGCTGCAAAGACACAAATATAAATGTTGATGGGCTGGTGTGAGGGCCTTTGGGAGAGAGAAGGGGATCTCCAGGGTTGGATCAATCACTCACTTGTGACTGTCTGAAAATCCTTAATGAATTTGGAATAACATTTCAACTCCCTTTTCCCTCCCCAACAGAGTAGAACTTTTCCTATTTCAGGATCATTCCTTTGGGAACTGCTCTGGAGAGCAGAATGCCCTACAGCAAGGAACTGTTATAGTGCTTGTTACATTTTCCTGATAGCCTTTGCAGAGCTGACAGGATGTACCACTTTTCTGTAAGGCCTTCTGAAGAAAGTTGTGCTAATATCACATACGTTACAGATAAAAAATATCTACCAGCCATTCAATCCATTCACCAGGAGCAAATAGTTTGTTTCAACAGCACATTTTGTAGTACTTTGTCCAGTCTTCTTTGAAGCATGTCAAGTGATAGGCCTTCCTCTCAGGAGACTATTCCACAGTTTAAGAGGGCTGTTAGAAATTTTTCTAATGACTAGTAGATTTCAAAATATTTAAAAATGTTTCTTAATAACCATCATGTAGGTTTACTTGCTTAACTTTATCCCATTGCTCTTGTTTATCCCTTTAAACAATTACTCTCATTCCTTGCTGTTTATCTTCAAATATTTGATTTAATCTCCTATAAAGGAGATATTTGGAGCAGAGGCAACGTGCATGCTTCCCCCACATTTGCTGCGTGGATTGTACTGAGCATGCTCCCACGGACTGAGCATGCTCAGTAGCATCTGCTGAAGCTTGCTGCCCACACTCCCTCCCCTCCCCCCATTGGCAGGCATGGAGCATGCATGTTGTGGGGAGATCTGCTCTTGGGTCAAGTGCGCTTTACTTTGACAAGTTTCTGGTAATGACAATGCCCCTTTACCTATCTACTGACTAGAGGAATTGCAGCGATGTTCAGATGCATAGATTGTAGATTGCCTGCAGCAGCCTTTCCCCCCCAAGGCAGAATAGCCCATAAGGCAGCCTCTCTATTTGACGGACTCCCTCTTTTTCTTGCACATGCAAACAGGTCTGAGTATTACTAAGGGAAAATTACTCACATGTCCTTAAAAAGGAAGCTCCACATTTTAGATATAATTTTGCCTACTGTTGAATAATGCTAATTACATATTAAAATGCAAATTTCCTTGTGGTCGTTAAAAACAAAAGAAAGATAGTATATGGCTACCTTTCAGCCACAGGCATTCCCTGAAAATCCCACAGCAAAACAGTCCCATTTTCCATGCAGAGAAACCAAAACCCTGACTCTGAACAACCCCGACTTTGGTTCAGTGCCTGAGCATTGTTGCTTAGGTGCTTTGCTTCTCTAATGCTTTATGGAGACTGAAATTTGAGTAATTCTCTAGGGGTAAACTCTGAATTCTCCAAGATTTCTTTCTCTAACAGCCAGAGAAAGGAAAAGGAAATACATGTATAACTGGTTCTACTCAATCTTTTCCCACCTGTCCCCAGGACAGCCTGGGTGGGATTCACTTTTTCAGTGCACAAAATCCTACTAATACATTAGGGCTGGAAAGGGGAAAAATAAGTCAGAGGAAAATAAAATATAGATTTTATTTTAACATTTCTTTGAACTTTTTAATAAATATTTATACTGGAGTTATTTTTAGAAACAGCCCAATTTAGAACCTAACCACACTGTAAAAACTGCAGGTTTGGGTGACCAGATTGCAACTTGGTAACCCCCCAACTTAGCTAACAGATAGTGTAGTCCTGCGGTATAGCTAGAACTAAACTGTGTTGTATTATGTTCATGAACTGTACTGGAACCCTATCAAGTCCAAGGCTGTAGGATGATTCGGAGATACCGTTTAAAACAGTGTTTTCACTTCTACAGTGTAACTTCATATATGTCAGAAAACAACTGTATTGTAATTGGGTCCCCACCATCATAGTAATTGCTACAGCATAGACAGGACCCAGAGCCTATGATTGACGTTCTCCTTGCAACAACTATTTAAATATGGTTATTAGTAGCAGCATCTAGCATGTTTTTTTGTGACCATTGTGAAGAGGATTTTAAACTATTATGTAACCATACAAGAGAATCAAGGGTACAGGCTACTCAGAGGGATGCTAGAGAATAGTTTGGCTAGCACACTTTTCAGGAAAACAATCCTTGAACACAGGGGGCAGGAAAACTATACTCAGACCTTGCTAGCAGCAAGTCTGTTCAGACTGTGCTAGCACCAACTACATATAAATCATATTGGAGAAAGGTCAGGTCTTTACAGGGCTGTACCATGATTATAACACAATTTGATCCCCTCTGCACAATTTATAATGGTTAGAGCACTACTGCATTATAAAATACAATGCTGACACAATCACAGTAGAAATTGTACTGTTGACAGGCCATGGTAATCAGTAGGAGCCTCTTGAAGTCTACATGAGTTGATTTGCTACACACTGCCTATACAACAGGTGCTGTTACAGGGAGATTGATCAGCAATTGATTGAATTACTTTTCTAATTGTAAAGGTGTCATCTTGCACAGTCTAGATCAGGATAGTCAATAGACAAACTGTGGGCCAAATCCAGACCACCAGACACTTTTGAATGGACCATGACATCTTTTTATTTATTCATTATCATTATTATTGTTATTGCAGTGTGAAAAATGTTTCTCTGGAGTCTGGATCTTGACTATACCTTGACCAAGAAATTTGGACCTTGACAAAAAAATAATTGACTACCCTGGTCTAGATCATCACAAAAGATCAACATGTTTCCTATGAAACTAATCACTCTCTCCAACATAGGCATAAAATCACTGAAGGGACGATCTCTTCCCTCTCAAATTCAATATATCCACCTACTTGACTGAAAGTTCTAATGCAGTGTAGTTGTAGCTGTGCTAGTCCCAGGATATTAGAGAGACCAGGTGGATGAGGTAATATATTTTATTTACCTGTCTCTCACAGCAGAAGGTCCAACAAAAGATATTACCTCACCCACCTTTTCGCTCTGAAATTTCTAAATCAGACAAAATTATCAGCTTTAAAAGGGCTTTCCTCATCTCATAATTCTCAATTTCCTTGCCCACACCCAACCACTACCCCATGCTAGCCAGACCAAGCTCCATTTTCTTCATGCCAACTGGTACAGAAACCTCATCGCTTTTCTTTTTCTCATCTCTGCTCGTTTTTTTCTTCTCCTTGTCAGATGCTTCATCGACTTTCAACTCCTTATTGCTGTTTGCTCTGTCAGAAACAAAGATGATTGGCTAGAGAGAGGAGGAAGAGGGCGAAGAGAAGAGGAGTGGAAGTTACATAATAGAGGAGGGCAAAGTGTTTGAGAAAATCCATTCTGTGACCATGCTCATGCTGCAACAGCTCCCATCACAGAAAGGGCACAGCTGAGACTGCACCAAAGGTGGCTCTGAAGTTACTGTTCTCATCATGCTAAAAAGTGATACTGATGCTGTTAATACTCCTTGTGCAAAAATAGGTATTAGTTCTCCTTGTACAGGAAAGCCATTTATGCAGTAAACACTCCCCGGTTTTAGGAGCAAAAAAGAGGCCAGCCAGGTTCTTTGTTGTACTTTAATTAGTGTGACCAGATGTCCCGATTTTATAAGGACAGTCCTGATATTTGGGGCTTTGTCTTATATAGGCGCCTATTACCCCCCCACACACATCTCCCCCATCCTGATTTTTCACACTTGCTGTCTGGTCACCCTAACTTTAATAGCCCTCACACAGAAAGGGTGGCAGCACTGCAATAGCAATAAAGGCCACCTGCACTACAGTAATTCTCATGCAGAAAATGAGCTGAGTTGTTAGTATGGAAACGTTTTAACTTTGTACAGTGCATGTGTTTGATCCCTTCCCAGTACTGACTTGTGAGGCATTCAGGCGCAGAGTGCAATTGCTTTCTTTGCTTTTCTTTAATGTTTTCAAAGACAGAAAAGATTGTTCTGCCCTTGCCAGACATGCCATATATTTTTTATGTGCTCACCTGATTTTGGATGTTTTATGGACTAGGATGTAAATGATAATTTGCAAATAACAGTCCAAACAGGAGTTTACCGAATTAATTCTTATAACTTGTTTCAATGGGGTTTATTTTTGCATCCCCCTAATGGAAAAATGGCATAATCCTCACATCACTACCTAATTTCAAGGTAGAGGATACTTTGTAGCTAAGTGTGTTGTAAGGGATGGGCGGGAGAAACCCATAGCTTACTAGAGAAGGGGGATGGCAGCTGGGTTAGACAGCAGGTGGGAGTTTGGGGAGCAGGAATCTGTGGCAGGAAGAGTGGCAGCATTTGACAGTAGAACGTGGATACTAGGACATTTGTCTGGAGCAGGGTTGTGTTGTGTTGGAAAGGGAGATAAGGGTGGAGAAGGGAGTGGAGCTGGGAGTGAAGGAGAGGGTTCGTGGCATGGTAGGGTAACAGGTCAGAAACAAGACCCAATTCCATGAGCTGCTGGACACCTTCAACTGCCACTGAAAACAATGGGAGTCCTGGGTGATCAGCATCTGGATCAGGCCTATAGGGATGGGAAGTTTCAGAGGTGCCAGCTTCTCTGTGTGAGCTGAGTACACTATCCTGCAAAGCTCTTAGTAGCTATACAATGGAAGACAAAGCCATCACTGCCTATGGTAGAGTGTAATTGCAGAACACTAGCTCTAACACCAATCAAGTTCTCATATTGCAGATAACTCACTCTGACATTGGCAAAAAACTCAAGCTTCTGTGATATCATCAGGCATTTAACAAGAGTACTGTTTACGGCAGCACCACTTTATATAGCTGCATGCTCGTTACCCTACTCAAGCCCAGCACTTTTCAGGTCTATCGAAGCAGAGACCCACCTTGCCTTTTTTCTTTTTCTGAACCAAAAAAAAAAGCGATATTTAGTAAACATAGTTGTAGATTTAATACAAATTGTATAAAGTTATACTGTGCAATGTCATTCTTGCTCTCTCTTGTTTATTTTTGCCATTTAGCTACATTCATTCATCTGAGCTCCATGGAGTCAAATACAGGAAGGTAGGAATTGCCATACCAGATCAGAGCAGTGGGTTCATCTCACTGCCCTGCCCGAACTGAGAAACCTTCACCTCAGCTCTAAGTGTTCCACTCTTTACAGTAAGCAGGGTACCGGAGATTGATACACCCGTGTCCACACACCAATATCCAGATGGTGGGTCTATTTTAAGCCTACCAGTCTTGAAAGTGTTCATTTAACATTACAGAAAATGAAAGGGTCGACATAGTGGTGGGCAAGGGTCAATTAAATTATGTTTTGCCTGAGTTGAACTGAGTACCCACCATTCCTTCCATTTTATTATATCAGTCCTTGTCTTCTCCCTTCTGAACATGTTGCAGCTAGCCCAAATAAAAGAGTTAACAGTTTGTAGGTGTAATTGATATTCATTAAAATCACTGCTACCGTTTGGAGACGTTTGCAGAACACTGGTATTTATCATCACACACCTATTCAAAAGGAGCCACAAAGAAATATTGTTCTGATTTTATCAGACGAGAAGTCACTTTCACACTAAATACCCTACAGCACAATCTAGACTTTCTACAGTAAACTAGCATTCTCAGTTCACAGATTAAGAGGTTTTCTGCAAGGCCTTTATTGTACATTCAGTCACACAGCAAAATGAAGTTGGTGAGGACAGATGTAATGGCGAAATTTCCGGGGCTGGTTAGTGCCTAAAGCACTAGCCTTCCATTACTGAAAGTAGGTTTCAGGTCTGGTATGAAGTCTTACGTCATATGATGTGGTCTGTCCATATCATAAGGCCACCATACATAAAACATAAGAATGGCTATACTGGGTCAGACCAATGGTCCATCTAACCCAGTATCCTGTCTCTGACACCAGCCAGTGCAAGATGCTTCATAGGGAACGAACAAAAACAGAGCAGTTATTGAGTGATCCATCCTCTGTCGTCCAGTCCCAGCTTCTGGCAGCCAGAGGTTTAGGGGCACCCAAGCATGGTGTTATGTCCCTGACCATCTTGGCTAATAGCCAGTGTTGGCTCTATCCTCCATTAACTTATCTAGTTCTTTTTTGAACCCAGTTGTACTTTTGGCCTTCACAGTGTCCTGTGGCAATGTGTTCCACAGGTGGACTTTAGAGCTAAATGATAAGATAGCTGCTCAATTAGAGTTAATGGGAGCATAAGGTGCCTGCCCTTGGCCTCTTGTTACTTATTTTCTTAGCTGTGACACTCTTTCCTACTTTCACACACAGAAGGAACCAGGGGTAGTGACCCAGTATACTGTTTGTATGACATCAGACAGTAAAACATTGCATGTAATAAACTGAAAGCAAAATATACTGTGACAGACCCAGACCAGTGGGGTACAGGAGTCTAGTAGAGGGCAAATATACTGGTCACTGGATGAGTGGTTTTCTGTTCCCTGAGTGACCAGAGCAGGGGCTGCACTAGAGTAATCAGGAACCTGCTAGAACCAGTTAAGGCAGGCAGGCTAATTAGGACACCTGGAGCCAATTAAGAAGAAGCTGCTAGAATCAATTAAGGCAGGCTAATCAGGGCACCTGGGTTTTAAAAGGAGCTCACTTCAGTTTGCGGTGTGAGTGTGAGGAGCTGGGAGCAAGAGGCGCAAGGAGCTGAGAGTGAGAGGGTGTGCTGTGCTGCTGGAGGACCGAGGAGCACAAGTGTTATCAGACACCAGGAGGAAGGTCCTGTGATGAGAATAAGGAAGGTGTTTGGAGGAGGCCATGGGGAAGTAGCCCAGGGAGTTGTAGCTGTCATGCAGCTGTTACAGGAGGCACTATAGACAGCTGCAGTCCACAGGGCCCTGGGCTGGAACCCGGAGTAGAGGGCAGGCCCGGGTTCCCCCTAAACCTCCCAATTGACCTGGACTGTGGGTTCTTCCAGAGGGGAAGGTCTCTGGGCTGTTCCCCAACCCACATGGTGAATCTCCGAGGCAAGAAAATCCGCCAATAAGCGCAGGACCCACCAAGATAGAGTAGGAACTTTGTCACAATACTTACGGAAGGCTGTTCTGCTTCTATCTTGTTTTCAACTTCCCTAGAAAGAGGAAAAATTGTTTTGAAAAAAAAAAGAAAAGAAAAGGGCCATCCTACACGGTTTGTTTCTGTAGCTGGTTTGGAGAGAGCCACTTGAACTTTCAAACGAGAACTTGAGTTATGATTTGAATTGGCTTCTCCTTCTATAGTGACAAAGCCTAGACACAGCTCTCTGTTAACAAACTGAGCTGTGTACCCAAATACTGTCTATGAGAGTGTGCCATGGCTTGGCATGCATCCTGCTAAATCTGAGCTTGGCACTGCCAGTGAGTTTTGTCAGCTTGGGAAAACAAAACAAGCTAATTAGCTCTGAGCAAAGTGAAACCAGTTACCAAGTTTACTCATCTTTGGAGGACGACAGGACCACCCAGAGAGTGTAACCTATCTGGGGAGTGAGGGATGAACGATAGAAAAGAAATAATTGCTTAATTCCATGATGTTTCCCTGATGGCCAAAGTTAGATCCAGCTCACAAATGCAGGCAGGCAAAAACTATTCTTCTTCCAAGGCATAAGAGACCTAGAAACCTAAATAGAGAAGACGTGTGTGTGTGTGTGTGTGTGTGTGCAAGGGAGTATGTATGTTTGTGGGGGAATGGGGGGCCATGTGGTTCATCCTCTTCTTTAGAGTCAAATAACTGGCCCTTGAACTTACTCTGAAAGACTTCTTTTTTCTGAGAAGACCCTCAGGATGAACTCTCCCTCCTGGTGAGGTTCATATGTCGATGGGACGATGACATACTCATTGGGAGGCAGCCGGAAGCGTTCAGAGATTTCTCGCATGTTTATATATGACTTACTTCTAGCTTTGGAGGCATTGTAAAGGAAAAAATCCTTTTGTAAGTGCTGCTTGTTACCATGCATCTGTAAACAAAAGAATCAAATATCCCATCTTCAGCAAGATCTTACATAGCTCACAGGCAGATCCAACACAGACAACACATCACCTTGGCAGAAAATGCCTGTGAAATTAAAACTTTTCTTTGAAATACAAGGTACAGGAGGCTTGATGGCTCAGGAGGCTGGTAATAGATCTAGACCGTTTTACCTTAAGTCACCAACTAGGTCCCCTCTAACTGGAAGTTGTTAGCATTTGATGGCTGCTGTATGGCCAACCTGAAATGAGTTGGTGGTCTCATTTGTGTTGCTAAGATGATGGTATCCACATCACAGAAGCCACAGTCACAAATGACACTAACTGTTAACTTCTTGGAATTATCAGCACAGAGGCCAGGACTGAATGAGCCTGGAGAATAAACTACCCTCTTAACCTCTACGGATTGTCCCTCCAGAAAGGGTTGAAGCACGTTGATAAGGGTCATTGGTGCACTGCCACTGCCATATATGTTCTCTGGATAAACTGAAGATTTCATTGTCCAGGGCTGTCAGATGGGTGTCTTTTACTAGCACTAAATTCAATTTAAAATCTAATTGGAATGAAAAGAGAATTCTCAAATCATTTTTGAGAATTAAATTTCCAATAACTCTTGCAAAATTAAGCTAGTTGTGGGTAGAATTTAGCAATACTATTGTGCTGATAAAGAGATCAGATCCAAAAGAGTCTGGCTGTTTTACAGGGTCAGTGTTTGTCCCCTGCTGTTTTCAGTCTCCAAGTGAGAGATACGTTTCTCTTTATTAATGCTGCTTGCAAAGAGTCTACATCCAGGGTTGTGGGAACTCTAACAATGCTCTGTTACTTCCAGTATCCCTGCAAGGCTGCAGGCTAATATAGCCTGTACTTTCAGCTGAACTTGCTGAATGACTCTTCCCTCATCAGCAAGTATCAGGATGGCAAAACAAGAAAACATGATGGGATTTAGAATGGAGGAGGCAAGGTTTAACAGCCCAGTTAACAAGATAAATATAGAGAGATATATTTGTAATAAACTAGGCTGATTACGTTACACATAATATAAAATTAAGACACTGCTCTTTGGTGGTGGGCATGATGGAAGATGCAAAACCACCTAACTTCTGTAGCAGCCTGGTGGGCAAAATGGAAATTCTGCACCAGATAAATAAAAACCTCAATTTTTAATGTAATTGCATTATTTTCATAGTTAATCAGTATAAATGGTGGATTCTCTGTAATATGAAGTCTTTAAATCATGATTTGAGGACTTCAGTAACTGAGCTTGAGGTTAGGGATCTACTACAGGAGTGGGTCGATGAGCTTCTGTGGGCTGCAGTGTGCAGGAGGTCAGACTAGATGATGGTCCTTTCTGGCCTTAAAGTCTGACTCTATAAGTACAGTATGCTCATATTAAATATTCTGATTTTACATCCAGTTTACCTTTCTCTATGTAGTGTCTCAGTTTTTCAGTGTGCTACAGATTTTTTTGTTATTGGCAAGACATAATTGCATCATAATTGATGGGGGAAAGGTGGAGAATTTGGTAGCTTGGTAGGGACAGTAGGGCTTTTGGGAAGAGATTGAGAGATGGTTTGGGATTCTGAGATAAGCACATTTGCTAGCTGTTTTCTGCTGAAATGATCAGCTGTAAAATAATCAGCAATGACAATATTCAAAAGGTGATCCTGAAATTTCACAGTTAACACACCATCAAGATGGGCAGTTCACACCTCCCTTGGTGCTATCTGAAGGCTCAGGTTTATTTGCAATTGTAATGGCTGGGAACATACTGTTTTTTTGTTTTTTTTTTTAAATGAAAGCTAAGGCTTTGGCTACACTAGCACTTTTGTCTGCAAAACTTTAGTCAGTCAGGGGTGTGAAAAACACCCCCCCCAACTGACATAATTTTCCCTGACAAAAGCGCCGGTGTGGACAGCTCTATGTCTGCTTGCAAAGAGTCTACCTCCAGGGTTGTGGGCACTGTAACAATGCTCTGTCTGGGGATTGGTCCTGCTTTGAGCAGAGGGTTGGACTAAATGACCTCCTGACGTCCCTTCCAACCCTGATATTCTATGATTCTATGTCTGCGGAAGCGTGACTGTGGGGTGGTTTAATTATGCCGGCAGGAGAGTTCTCTCCTGATGGCATAAAGCAGCTACACAGGAGACCTTATAGTGGTGCCGCTGCAGCCGTACAGCTGTGCCGCTGTAAGGTCTAATGTAGACATAGCCCTATATTCCAGAAGATAATTCTGCAGCAAGGAGTGAATTCTGCAACTCTATAGCAAGCTCCATGCTGCAGAATACACAGGAACCTGGCATATCTTTAGGAGGTAAAGAAAGCAGTCTGCAGGTTTTATAGGGTTTAGCTGCATGGAACACAATAGCCAGATGATGGCTGTCATTGCTAGCTGTGGTCCATGGTACCAGACTGTAAAAGACATGAATGGGATCCATACTTAACAGATGAATATTGAGGAAAGGGAAAAGGAAAGGAAAGAATATAAAATGAGAAATAAAAGAGAAGATGTGAACTCACAATGTAGCTAATTGATACTCAAAGGGTAAGACTGTCACTTGTGCTAAAACACTGAAAACAAGCCCAGCCGGCTTACGCCGACGGCACAAAAGTTATGTTATCTGAGAACTTTACACCAAGATGTCAATTCTTCTTCCATTCAGCTCATACCTCTTTCGGCACCTTAGAGAGAAACAAAGCAGGGAAACTGTTAGGGATACAGAGGGAGTGCACTTATTTATCTTATCTAGCTTTATAAGAACACATAAAAAGTGTTTGTTCTAGTTTCTAGGCACGCTGCAATCAATTATAAGTTCCTCAAATCACATAAACATTCTAACCAACCTCACTCCTTTACGTAAAAAAAACCCAACCTCCTCTTGGGTCCCCTGCAAAGTAAATCAAGATTAACACTAAAACATGGCTTTGGGAGGTGCTGAACAACACCATTTCCTATTACAGTCAACAGGAAGTGAAATTGCTCAATACCTTTGAAAATCAGGTCATGTACTTCTATCTATCTCACCTCATCCTTTCAGTGATTCTCATCACCATTACAGGGTATTGCCAATGGCGATGCAGTATTTGATTCTGATAGGCGTAAATCCCCTGACCAAAGAGAAGTTTGGGATGCTACTGAGGAGCAATGTGGGGAAGTCGGGAATAGGGATTGGAAAGGGATCTTTCTAGATAACGTGACACAGGGCAAATCCTTATCTGTAAATTAATATGGACTAAATGAAAACAGAGACCTGAATTTCCCTACTCTCTTAGTTCCATCCACTCTAGAAGAGTTTCTTTCAGGTACCACATTCTCTCTCCAGCCACTGAATAGTAAAAGCTGCCACTCCTCATTCTTTCAGTACTGTTATGAGACAGCTTAGTCCCATTTACTGATAGGCATTACTGATACAATTTCTGGTTTGGTTTTAGACCAATCTTTACCATGAAAGGCCTGCCATAACAGACCTACTAGTAACTATTAGATAATACTTTATTCCTGTTTTCTTGCATCTTCTCTGCTGAAGATAGGATACGCATGCTTACCACAGGGATAATTTTTTTAAAGTAGTGGAAATCAACTTCTTGCTGGAACCCTTGAAAATCTTTGTGTTTAAAGGCAAAATCTACAATTCAACTAGGCTACATTATAAAATTAGCTACTGTCCACAGAGGATTTGTACTGTTGGGCTGCAATTTGGGATCATCTGAACTATGTGGCACTGCTGCAATGAACAGCATCTGGGTAGTAATGGTACCTCATAAATGGCAAAGCCAATAGTGAGGAGGTTGGCTCCGAGTTTGCGCTCTTTCCTCCTGTTTTTCTGCATCAGTGCAACCAGGAAGCTGCAGACAACCTCATTATCTTCAGGATCATCGTCCTCCTCCAGGAGCTCCAAGCGATACTGAGGATTGGTCCAAAACGTATCTGCAAAACCCCAGACACCGCCCCACCACAAATTAATATATAACTTCAGTCCTTTAAGATGATACTCACTGGAGTATCCTCTTAAAGAACCTGTTTTATCTTCTATTTATCTCCTATATTGACTCCTGGTTTGCAGTTCTTGGTAGACAGGTCAAAAACTGAGTTAATCTCCTTTTTTACACATTCCTTGTGCAGAAGTTGATTTCTGCAACCAAAGATGGAAGCTGGCCTATACAACAAGTGACTCTTCACCATGTGACTCCTTTATGGGGCTATATTCACATTTTATATAGTCACTGATATTAGTGCTGTTACTGATGGTGCACAGTTTCGTTTACCTTGTGTAGTAGCCATTCTACTGTATTCCATACAGCAGGGCTTCCCAACCTGTTTGAAAGAAGACCCCTGTTTCCAGTAAGAAGTATTACAGACACTCCAGTCATCAAGTCTTATTTATCTTAGTACATTATGGCTTTACATTAGAAATTTTTTTTGGAATGCCAAAACCTAATTGCTAAGACTCCTCACCTCTCCAATATGTGTCTTGCTTAACTTGTGGTTGGGAAGCCTAGACTTGCAGTAAGATGAGCTAACAAAAGAAGAATCTGGTGTACTTTTTCTGTTTTTTCTCCATTTCCATGCAAAGAGGAACTTCTGCCAGATAAGCCAAAGTATCCATTCTACTCCCTGTTGTTACCTTTGCTGGCTCAGAAAATAATTGATTTAATGGCTCATTTCACATTCTAGTGAAGATAGGATTTTATCAGATTGGCACTGCCCTATTCCAGAACATCCACTCCTTCCCAACAAACAATCTGCAAGGCAAATAAGAGTATCTTGCATTTATAGTATTTAGAGAATTTTGCATCCTTAAGCCCTTGCTGATTTACAAGCTTCACATTGTAAAACTGAAACCACCACTAACTTAGAAACCCTACCATATCTCTATAACTTCAGCCAACACTGAGATGCAGCTACCCCTATGTGAAATGCTGCAGTTGTTTTATAGCAACATTGCAAATGTGTACAACAACTGAGGACAGAAAATGAAGGAGGATATATATCTCACTGAAACTCCTGAGGAAACTGAAGTTGGGAGAATGTAAATATCTACAATGAAATTAGGCAAGCACACAGAAGTTAACATCTGTTCTCTCACAACAGGTGCTATGGAATATTTGAACAACAAAAAATAGTTAGGACCTTTTGGATTTACATCTCTTTTGGTAAAATGGTACTTCCTGGAGTACAGTGTTCCTTAACACCATACTGTGGTGTTACCTCACTACAGACTCAGGAATGTGCCAACTACCAAATCAACACCATTTTTGCAGAATCTGGATTTTTTTCCTACATCAGGTGCTGATTAGGCTGCTGCATGATTCTGCATAGCCTGTGAAATCTGACACAATCACAGGCCAAGGGAGTTTGGTTCTACTAGAAGAGATTGTATTCACCTGGATAATTGCGACAACCTCCTCCGGAGCAGCCTCTCACCCAACGCCCTTCATTGACTGAAACAGTCCAAGTTTGGAGCTTATCAGCCTCCAGAGTATCAGGTGTGAGGTTACAGATCTCCAGCTTTGTGAAGTACCTCATGAAATCGTCAAATGACATCCTAGAGAAGCAGGGAGGGGGAAAGGAGAAAATAATGGGTATCCAAAGAATAGGGCTGGACAGATAAGAAAACTTGGATTCTGGGTTCATATTGAAAATGGATCCCATAAAACCAATTTCCCCACCCCAAAATCTCAATCATACAAAACCACCTGTAGGGAATTAAGTTAATAAAGATTAAAGAGCATGTCAATTTCTGTGCCCACTTTGTGCACCACTTTGAAATTGTCCATGTAATAGACACTCTGTCATTCCTATTAATATGGAAACTCAGCAGTCCTTTTTCTTCCTGGTTCCACCCTGATCACTGTTTGACAAGGGCAGACTAATTAGATTTATGGTGTCCTAAAATGCTGTGTGTATGGAAAATCCAACTGAATTTCCTTCCCCTCTTGTCCCACTGCTGGAAGGGTATGACCAGGTTGGCTTGGACATTGACAGTATGACTGTGTAGGAATCAAAAGCATGAGTTCAAGAACTCAATTGCATTATAGGTCTAAGGGTGACCTAGACTGATAAACACAAGTGATGTGGAAAAACACTGACTCCAAGAATTTACTGTACAGTAGAACTGGTCAGACAATTTTAACAACATAATTTTTCTGTTGCTAACAAGCCACTCTGTACAGTCTGAGAACATTATTTTATTTCCTAGACAAAGCTGCTATGGAAGTGATACAAGCACCAAGGCTGTGGTTTGATTTGATTTCACTCTGCGATGTTGTGCTTCTGTAGCCTGCCTGAAATTTAAGGGATGCTTCAATGTTTTGATACTCAGTTTGTTTTTAAATACAGTTGTCTAGTTTGAGTTTCTGACTGTGTGGTACTTCGCGAAACTTAATGCTGATGTCTGTCTATTATGTCATTTTTACTTTTGTATTAGAGAAGGGCCTGAATCAAAAGTCTCTATCTACTCATTCTCATTTGTTGGGGTATTTGAAATCTAAACTTGGATTAAATTTTGCAAATGAGTCAAGCCAAAAACTGGATTAGGACACCCACAACTTTGGGATGTTTGAAATCTAGATCCAGATCTGCTTCTGGATTTTGTGGCTTGACATCACCTCCCATGTATTTATTTATTTATTTACTTGGATTTATTTGAATTTGTGTAGGATTTTTTTTTAATCACTTATTTTTTTCTTCTAAAGATACAATAGATTTGTGGTTTCAGAGTAGCAGCCGTGTTAGTCTGTATCCGCAAAAAGAACAGGAGTACTTGTGGCACCTTAGAGACTAACAAATTTATTAGAGCATAAGCTTTCGTGGGCTACAACCCACTTCTTCGGATGCATATTGAGTGGAACATATCGAGGAGATATATATACACACATACAGAGAGCATGAACAGGTGGGAGTTGTCTTACCAACTCTGAGAGGCCAATTAAGTAAGAGAAAAAAACTTTTGAAGTGATAATCAAGTTAGCCAAGTACAGACACTTTGATAAGAAGCAAGTGTGAGAATACTTACAAGGGGAGATAGATTCAATGTTTGTAATGGCTCAGCCATTCCCAATCCCTGTTTAGCCCTGAGTTGATTGTGTCTAGTTTGCATATCAATTCCAGCTCAGCAGTCTCTCGTTGGAGTCTGTTTTTGAAGTTTTTCTGTTTTAAGATAGCCACCCGCAGGTCTGTCATAGAATGGCCAGACAGGTTAAAGTGTTCTCCCACTGGTTTTTGAGTATTATGATTCCTGATGTCAGATTTGTGTCCATTAATTCTTTTGCGTAGAGACTGTCCGGTTTGGCCAATGTACATGGCAGAGGGGCATTGCTGGCACATGATGGCATATATCACATTGGTAGATGTGCAGGTGAACGAGCCCCTGATGGTATGGCTGATGTGATTAGGCCCTATGATGGTGTCACTTGAATAGATATGTGGACAGAGTTGGCATCGGGCTTTGTTACAAGGATAGGTTCCTGGGTCAGTGTTTTTGTTCAGTGATGTGTGGTTGCTGGTGAGTATTTGCTTTAGGTTGGGGGGTTGTCTGTAAGCAAGGATAGATTTGTGCTACCCAGTTTTTCCTCACATGATATTCTCTTTGAATATGCCTCCTCTGTGTCACCTACAGGCTCCATCTACACTTGGAACTGGGGGGTACGATTCCCAGCGTGAGTAGGCATACTCATGCTATCTCTCTTTGAGCTAATGCTCTAAAAATAGCAGTGTAGCTGCAGTAGCATGGGCAGCACTGACTGGCGGCACAGGCTAGCTGCCCTGAGTACGTCCCCTCCCCTCCCCTCCAGGCCTTATCGGTACGTACTCAAGGCAGCTTGCCCATGCTGCTGCTTGTCGCTGCCTGAGCTACCGTGGCTATACTTCTATTTTTAGCATGCTAGCTTGATGAGAGCTCATGCAAATATGTCTACTCAAACTGCGAATCACACCTCCTGCTCCAGGTGTAGATGTAGCCTTCTAGTGAATGCCTTCTGGAGGTGCAGGAGACACAGAGATATTGGTTGCCCTAGAGATTTTATACTGATTATTTCAGTATCTTTTATCTGCCAATAATCCTGAAGTACAGAGAATAATCCCTCTGAAATTAAGTTTATTATTGTAGGGGACAGCAGATACTGTTTTCTGGGCCAGAACATACTAGGTTCATATAGGGAAATATTGCTCAGTACATAAATCTTGGTAATCATTTGTTTATCTACAGAAACAGATTTAAATGACTGATCTCATCTTAATTATAAAATAGCATTAAAACATTCTGTGATCTTATTGTTTGATATTTACTGCTGCTCTGACATTTCTCTGTAGTCAGAACTTTGTTTCCTGAGTCACTGCAGTCATAAGGAGATGAAATTTGGAGGCTAACTGACGGTGCATAAATATATGATGATGATGTGTCACAGCATGAAGATGGAGAATCATTATATTGCACTGTTACAATATGAAGATCCAAATGTCCTTTTGTCACAAACTATATCACAACATGGTATCTCAATCTGTGCTCGCACACCGCAAATAACATTTATTGTTGCTTGCTGTCAAAGGTTTGTGGTGCTTATTGGATAGAAAAACAAAGCTGAAAAGCAGCTAAAATATTGTCTCCCTATTTAGGTTAATTTAGTGTGGGGGCAATTCCTGCCCCTTTATTCATGGTCAGTGGAACCTACATGGTTCCACTGCGCAATGGAGATGGCTTCCTATCAGTCCGTAAGCAGGGTGTAGGTGGTGGTGAAGCCAGAGAATCTCTTGCCATTCAGATTTTCCTATCGTGACATCCCAATGAAGGAGATGATTCAGGGGCACTTGCAGCATCAAGTCAGCAGTAGTGGCCAGATATGATTCTGTAGCCAATTAATGTTCTGGTAGGGAGGATTCCTTCCCCTTTATTCCCTCCACAAATCCATCCTGTGTCCAAATAGCTATGTTGGGTAAGGTAATAGGCTGAAGGTTTGCTCCTTAGTTTCTGTCTACAGATTAGCTGGGTGTGTGTGTGATTCCCAGTGCGTGTAGCCAGGCTTGTGCTAGGTCAGCTCAAGCTAGCATGCTCAAAATAGCAGTGTGGATGTTGTGGCACTGGTGGTGGCTCAGACTAGTTGCCTGAGCTCAGAGACAGGAGGTCGGGCAGGCTTGCCCTCAGGGGCTGCAATGTCCACACTGCTATTTTTAGTGCACTAGCTCGAGCTGAGCTGATGTGAATCTGGCTACCTGTGCTGGGAATCACACCTATCCGCAGTGTAGACATATCTCCCAAACCCACCCTACACTGCATCACACCTTCCAGCTGAAGCACAGACATATCCTAAGGTCCTGATTTTCAAAAATGCTCAGTGCCTGCATTGACTTCAGTAGGATTTGTGAGTGCTCAGCTGTTTTGAAAAACCAAGTCATAAAAAGCAGATCTTACTCTTTTTGGTGGTCTCTGAATTATGGGCAGAGTTGGTAGCATCACCTATTGTTAAGGTTGCCTGTCACTTTCCATTTATAAGACCGTTTTCAGTTGCTTATAACTTTGCCAAACTATATTCATTCAAGCTGAAGTTTTCCATGCCTCAGGCTGAATTTAGTTGGAAAATTTTGGCAAAGATGGTTCAGCTGTTTCCAAGAATGAGATTATGGAAAAAAGTTGTTTTGCCTATGTTTAAAAAAACAACAACAATCTGACATCCTTTTAGTTAGAAACTCTAGCACCTCTTTATTTTGGAACTTGAAATTTGGCAGCAGGGGAAAAGGCTTGTCACGCTGGGGTCAGTGGTGTGCCTTGGAAAAAACACCCACATTTGGCCAAATTGTAAGTCTTTGAAAAATCTCAGTTTGCACATGCTCATCAGAGCACTGGTAGCAAGAATGTCTGTGCAACCTTAACTCGTGGAGCTACGGTTCTTTTTAGCATCTCTAGGAACTCTCGTGTGTACCCAATAAGTCAAGCACAGACACGGAAGAACTTCAGGGAAAACACAACTTCTGAGATGGAAGAAGGTGTATCCTCACCAGAACTCCCCATCCTCTGCAATTCTGTACTGTAGTCGGATTTTCTCTGCTTTGTCAATTAAGTTCCATTCATCTGAACTGCAAAAGAACAAACAGGAATCTCTTGCACTTTGCAATACACAGTTATTTAAGAAATTGTTAATACTTTATTGTAAGTCCTACGGTGTACAAAGCCAACAGCTGGCACAAAAATTTCCTAATTCTTAATCATGTTACAGCCATGAATGGCAGGTTTTTTTGTTACTATATCTGCAACCATCCTAGTCAGTTTCCCTCTTCCTGCTCCCATTAATGCTGATACCACAGACAAGTTTGATTCAATTTTCTTATTTTGTGCTATTGACTTTACCACAAACACCACCTTACCACTCCCCCACAGGTAGGCAAGTGCGCACACACTTCAGGTTTTAGTTTCCATTTCATGCGTATAGCACTCAGCAAGCTGATGTACTGTCGTTATTCTGTTTGGGTCAGAGATGGAAAGTGTTGCAAACTCTAGTCCTATTTTAAGAGCTATAGAGGCTCCTATTTGCAAAACTCAGTGAGAAATCTCATTCCTTCTTTCACACACACTCTCTCTGATCCCCTTTCCTCCTGCTATTCAGTGCATTCATGGGCAGCATATGAACCGCCCATTTGGGGAGGCTAGCCCCCACCCATGCCCCTTCTGCCTGAGGGCTCTCCCATCCCCCTTCCCCTGCCAGAACCCCAAGCCCCCCTCTGCGACTGCTGGCCCCCCAGCCCCGGGCCACCCCAACCTGCCCTCCCCAGCGCCCCCAGCTCAAGAGCACTGGGTGGGTGGCCCCAGCACTGGGCAGTCCAAGCACCGGCCCCAGCCGCCCCAAGTCCCAGGCCACTGGCCGGCTCACCCTAGCCCTAGCCACAGCCCACTTCGGGGAAGAGAATCAGCCTGGGCTGGGGCCATGGGGGAAGAGCGGGAAGCAGAAAGCGGCCTCGGGGCTGAGTGTGGGCAGGGCCATGCCTGGCTGTTTGGGGAGGCTTAGCCTCTCCTCACCTGGGATGCCCGTTGCCCATGAGTGCATTAGAAGCTTACCTCCCATTCCAGGTCACAGTCTTGTCTATGTCTGCAACAGGAGAAGCTCTTGGCTGAACTATTAAGCCATGCTCTTTCCTCTCTCCCTGTCATCACGATTCCACTTCCCTAGTAGATTTCGTATTTTCTTAAAATCCTGTCTTGCCTAAAGTAATCCCCCAGCTAAGCACTCAGTGCAGCCTCCAGAAAAATAGATGTGTTCATATTCCAAGTACAGGTGTCAGTACTAGAGCACAGACACTGCATATACCTCATTTTAGTCTTAGGATGCAATCACAGAACAAGCACAATGCGTTTAAAGTGGAATGACTTTTTTAACCCCACCCTATAGACTCCTAGGTTTGCTTTTCACCTACTTGTCACTCCAGGCTCCTTTCCATTCCACCTGTCCCCAGGGGTTCCTTAGCCGCACTAGCTTTATTTTTCCCGCTTTAAATGATGTCTTGTTGAAAAAGAAAACACGATTGAATAAATTAATTAGTCTCGTATGGGCTCAGAGGGAAATGTACTCCCTGTTGAATCACTCATGCTCACTTCCTGCAGCACTTATGTATTCCTTAGAGGTCTCCTACCCCTCCAGTGATCTGACGCTCTCCCAGCACAGGCAGCATGGCTGCGGGCACACTGGAGTTCTCTTTGCGCCAATATCCCTTGGTTTAAACTTGCTGTGCATTATCTACACTTCCCTTCCCCCACCTCCCAGCCAAGATCCCAATGGGTTTCTAACTCTTCCTTTTCAAGAAAACTTGTATAATTTTAATGTTTATTTTGTTTACAAAAACTCATAACTTTTATTTTCTCCCTGTTTTGACATATTGCTTGGCTGACCTAAACAACAGCTTCTTCCTAGCTGTAGGAAAGAATAAATCCATACATACCTCTTCCACTGCAGTAACTGAATAGGCATGTCCTTTGACTAGCCCACAAGTCATGCGTGTCTCAAACTGCATTGGGATTATAGTCTGTAAAATATGGAATAAAAACAGTAAGCAGTACATAACAGACCCATTCCTATACTTAAGGCAGCCATGTTCTCCCTCTGCACCACACTAGGTCACCAAATATGTCACTTGGAAATTGGGACAATGACCATTTGCTTCTATTTCATACGATAATAGATGTTAGAGTGGGAGGAGACCCATAAATCATAGAGTTCATCTAACTGCAAGGTTAGGTTATAATCTATCCCTAAGAGAGGCTGTATCAGATACAGACCAATGTACCAAAGGACGTGTGGATTATCCCTCACCTGAAGTCTTCAAATCAAGAATGGATGTCTTTCTTAAATAATGTTGTAACTCAATCATAAAAGATGAGCTTTTTGGAGGAATTACTGGATAAAATTCTTTGACCTGTGTCATATAGGAGGTCAGACTAGTGATCCCTTCTGCACTCAAAAGTCAATGAATTTATGAAACAGAATAAACTGATTTTTTTTTTAATCAATGCTAATGTTAAAATGATCTAATACACAGGTTAAGGGTTTCTATATATCTGGGTATAATGCTTAAATTATCCCAAAGTACAAAGTTTGGTTTTAAAAGTCATAAAAATACATATAATCTTCCCAAATTAAGGTTAATAAATGTATACTAATAATTCCCACAGTCCAGTGTGTGATTGGGCAGAGTGCGCACATCTGGAAGCTCTTCTCTCCATCTCTGAAGATGACTGACTATGCATTTTAATGCATATTCATGCAGGGAGTCTTGTTCATTAACACTATATATGAATTAATGAGGGATCTAAACCAAAATCCCAGATCTAACCACATCACAAATTTTGGTAAAGCTCATATTCTGATCTGAACTTTGTGGCTCAGGGCCATCACTAGTCTGAATATACATTTGGTAGTGTTAAAAGGTAGCACTGTCGCTCTGGATCTGGAGATTGAGCACATATGTCCCTGCCAAGCAATACCTGATTGTGCTCAGCCACCTCCTGGGCCAAAGAGTTACCTCACTAATTTGTATTGGTAACTGCAAGACTCACAGTGAATTTTGCCATCTAGTAAGATAAGTGAATGAAAACAATAGAGACCATTAATAATTAAATCACAAAATGTACTTTGCTCATTTATTTTTAGTTTAGTTTACTGGTTTATGGGAACAACTCATAATGCACTAGTATTTTTCCTACAGTATATTTACTCAAAATAATTAAATCCAATCAATATGAAGTTTCTCTACAGTTTCTGTTATTCAGTCTTTGCTGGGAGGTGACAAAGTGGCAATTTTTTTTATTGGATTAGCAGGTTTCTACTGCATATCCATTAGTAACATCAGAACCATTAGAAACATCAGAGTCAATACTCTACATATTAGAATTCTCTTAACTTTATACCGTCCTGTGCTCTTATACTGACAGTATTAAAATGTCTTATGTTATATTCCCACTTACGTATATTAACATGTATTCTCATTTTCTTTGTAGATATACATTATATTTCAAAATGATTTATAACAGCCATGCTTTAAAAAAAGCCAGACCAATTGAGTTTCAAGAGTGATGTGCTCAGGGGTAGAGTCTCAACCTACAGATGCTTAGGTCTCCTGAGAGACACTTTGAAGCATTAACCAGCAATTCAGGTACCTGACATGTTTTTATTTCTAAAGCTGAGGATATCCATGTATTGGAAAGAGAGAGAATTGAAGAGAGGGTTATAGTGGATATAAGCAACAAAAAGAAAGGCCACGTGATCAAATTCATATGTATGAAATGAAATATGAAACTTTCCCCTCCTCCTCCACTATTTTTGTCACTGGAAAGGAACCTGAAATCACAGTAGTATAACAATATATGATGCATAAGGATTGCACGCACATGCCAAAAGCCATTCATGCATTTCCGATGATAGATAAGACACGGAGAGGTAGAAATGGAGAATTCGTTGAGTCAGGTACTACGATAATGTGTCTGATACAAATAACAAGATAGAATAGAACGAACCTGGCTGTCAAAATTATTTTCCATTATTTCCCTTCTGTGTCCATTTCCTCTTTCCCTCTTCCCTTTTTTTAAACTTTAATATTATTCCCATCTAACTTCCTCTCCAGCTCTCCTCTTTTAATTTCTCTACCCCCTTAATTTTTTTTGTTTTCCTCCCCTTGGCAATCCCCACCTTTTACAATTTTTAAATTCTCATGTTGCTCCTGCCACTAGTCCACTGGTTCCCATCTCTGCTAAATTGACTCTTTAGGAGACAGCGCTTTCAGCCAGTGACTTCCCAGTATCACGGCTTTGGATGGTGGCGGCTCAGCAGTGTAGCACCCAGCCAAACAATATAGCAACAGGAATGGCAACTTCCGGAATAATTTTGTGAACTTCTACTAGCGTGTGGTACCAGAGGAGGAACTCTGGTACAGTGCCCAGATGAATAGGCGCAGTTTCGACAGCCTGTGCTTGGAAACTAGGAGGGTCATTTGTACAGGAGCCAAGAATACTTGCAAGGAATTGCATAATTTGTATACATTTGTGTACTTCCCCAAGGAATTATATCATTTTGCAAGACTAAAAACTGATGTCAAACAGGAAAAGTTTTATTTCTCCTTCTGTCCTCCTTCTATTAACTTCTAAATTAATCAGTCTCTTTTACAGTCAAAACAGAAGTATTACAAACGAAAGTTTTAGGCTCTATAATATTATATAAATGGACAAGCATCATTTACTTTATCACTGAAAGGCAGCAGAAAATGAAAGAAAAATGAGAAAGAGATGGAAGAAGAGAAGCTTAATTAGGGAACTTCCATTCTCCTTCATTACATACCAGAGGTTCTGCTCTTTTATCTGTAGGCCTGAGGAGTGAGTATTGGTACTGTTTAACAGCGAAATGGGGAAGGACAGCAAGTCTCTCTTTTACCCAGTAGTTGGATGATTCTATCTTAAACCTTTCTAGCATTCCTCACTCTATTTTTCTTGAAATCCCCCAACCTTTTAGCACCCAAATGGATTTCCGTGTTCTGAATTTTTTCATCACTCATGTAGTCTTTGATGTGTTTCTCCCTTGCCCTCCAGTGGTTTTTATAAGGCTGAATTGTTCCAAGCAGCCCTCTGTCTGTCTCTGTGGTATTTCCTTACTCCAGCTGTTTCTGAGGACCTTACACATCTGTTCACAGAACTCCCTTAATACTCCACATATTAAAATGAGGTATACAGGAGCTCTTACGTATGATTGAGGGCCCTCTAGAGCCTTTACTTTGGTAAAGGTGGAGATCTTGTGTCCCTCGAATCTTTCTTTCTTTACGTTTTCCATTCCACCATCCCTCCCAAGCAAAGGACTTCATTAATGAATCTGCAGATGTTGTGCACTTATCATTTTGTAGGCATAAGCCATCCAATTCCATAAGTAAAACATTTCATTAACTGAATTATTACCTATTTTTCATGCAAAAATGTGGATTTTTGCACAAGCAAATTAATGCATCTGCACATTTTGTGGGTGCATTAATGGAAGCCTGCTGAAAATTTGTGCCTAAGTGTTGTGTAGTTAACAAAGGGTTAAACAGTGACATAGTACTGTTATTAGGAGGGAGAAGTTGAGTGCACACTTCCTGACACTTTTTGTTGCTGCTTCTCTACTAGGAGCAAGTTGTTCACACAAGTTCTAAGCTGTGATCTTAACTGACTGGATGCTAACATAGTCTTTTGGGAGAATTATACCTGTTGCTGCATCTTGAGAGGATTGAAATCATTTAGTTCCTAAGAACACACAGATGCCCAATGCTTTTTAGAACAATTTTTTAGTTCTCTTCAGCTGATATGGTATAACTCAATGCAATGTGTAAGGGATTTCAAAACACAGTTGCTGTGCTTTTCTAACTGGTATGATTACAGGGAGAAGAGTTATGAGGCAGGGGACAGTCATTGCTTGAGGCATACAAACCCAGGCTGGCCTTTCCTCTGAGCCTTGGAAATCTAGAGTTGAGTCAGTCCTCGGCATGCTATTCACATTCTTCACCATTCGGGCAATTAATTCCCCAAGATCACTTTGAGGAGCAGTCCCGTACGAGAAGCCCATATTGTCCTGGTACAGAAAATGGGAGAAAGAAGTGGTACATGGGAAGTGAATCAGTGAAGAAAGAGAGTAGGAGAAAAGGGAAAATGAAAGAAAAACAAGAAAGAAATGGAAGAAGAGAAGCTTTATTCGAGAACTTCCATTCTCCTTCATTACATACCAGAGGTTCTGCTCTTTTATCTGTAGGGCTCAATGATACTAGAGCTCTCATGCTACTACGGTAGCTCCATAGTCCTAAACTCGTATTGAAATGAGCTGTGCCTCTAACTACTGTGATAGCCTCAGTTCCGCACAAAGGTCAAAGAGAAATGGGAGACTTGTAATTAGAGAGCACATCGCTCTACTTACTTCACAAAAGCCATACGTTGCCCCCCCACTTCTGTTCCACCTCAGTGAGAGCACCTCCTTCCAAAAAGACATGGCAGCGCCCCATTTGCTTACCTTCGTTTGTGTGGGAGATACTATGTCACCATGCAATTATGTCACATTAGGCAATAAAGTCATGCCCACAAATGACTACATGAGGCAATATGGCAGTGTGGTGCAACAAAAGGTTAAAGTCCTGAGAATCTGCTCCAGAAGATGCTTCAGAACCCAAGCCCACAGAAATGTGTACTTTTCCCTCTTTTTTTCTGTTTTAACCTCTGCAACTAATGGTTCTGGAAAATCAGAACTTCATGAGATAGTCGGGAACCTTGCAGAAAAAGTCAAGTGGACTTTATAAAGTAATTAATTTGACTCCTCTTTCTTTCTTTCTTTCTTTCTCCGCCCCCTCCATTTGTATGTACTTAGCTTGCAATTGTAATTCTTTCACTTATGTGTTTTGTTTATTTTTGTTCTTGTTTCAGCATCACTTTTCTGGAAGATGAATCAATACCAGTGGCAGTGCATTAATATGCCCCCTTCCCCATTGGATCTATTTCCTCTGGCATCAGGGCCAGAATATGGATTTGATCTTTTTAGGCTTTAAGAAAATTAATGCCTAATAAATACTGTGCTGATTAATATTGCTTTAAACTTCTATAGCTAGCTAGCACGCTCTCTCTCTCTCTCTCTCTCAAGCAGTGTATGAAGGCAGTGTATTCTAAAGGATAGACATGACTCAGGAGTCTCAGATTCTATTTCCAACTATGCCACTGGCCTGCTGGGTGACCCTGGGCAAATCACTCCCCCCTCTCTGTGCCTCAGTTTCCCATCTGTAAAATGGGGATGATGATACTGACATCTTTTGTAAAGCACTTTGAGATCTAGGGATGCAATGTGCTATATAAGAGCTAGGTGTTAGTATTACTAACATTAATACATTTATCCCCACAACACCCCCACCACATAGATAGTCTTACATCTGTTTTACAGATGGGCAAACGGAGGCACAAGAGATTAAGTGACTTGCCCCAAGTCACCCAGCTGGGGCCTCTCCTGCAAGCCGTTGTGCACAGCAGACTCTTCTATCCCTGTGGAACCCACTGAAGTCAGTGGGGTTCCGTGTGGGTATAGGAATCCACTGGTGCAGAGCAACTCGCAGGATCAGGGCCTGAAGTCACAGAGTTGGGAACAGAGTCGATGTCTCCTAGCTCACAGTCCCTTGCTCGGACCACAAAACTGGGCTTCTTTCCTTACTCCTCATGGGACAAATCTTGAGGCCTTAATTTAATCCATATTTAAGGCAACTTCCAATGACTACAGTGGGAGTTGGTCTGCATATGGACTGAATGAAAACTGAGTAAAGATCTCAGGATTTAGGTCCCTATTGTTTATAAGCTATAATAAAGCTAAACATTTCCAATATAACATTTTAGTTTTTTTTGTGAAGACTGAGGCAAAGGGGACATCTTTTGAACATCCCATGTTCTTCTTTGGGTATGGACACCTTTTGTCAACTTTTCCAAGAGCCAGTCATCAATAACATACAGGAAGTTCCCACCCTTCCTGGTGGAGTTTCTAAGTCAGACCTAACAGAGATCCTCTGGTCCTAGAAATAGACTTGCGCTATGTCAATTTAGCAAAGCACTTACAAAGACATCTGTGATTGTCCCCTGATTTAGAAACCCCACTCCTTTGCAATCTAGTATGCCTTATCCGCAATGTTCACATGGACTTACATCAATGGAGCTGGCCATGAGTGATCCTCTGTCCTTGGCATGTTTCATGATCTTGTATATATCTTTGGGTGCATCTTTTATCTCATAGAACTCTGTCACTCCTCCTGTGAAATCCTCCATGGCCTCTGTGGTATTGCCTCCTTTCAAAGCCTCATAGGACCCGTGGAGTCTTGGAAAGGAGAAAAAAAAGTTATGCTATAAACAATCCTGGTTCTACTTCATCAGTTTGGTAAAAGTCATGTTGAAAATTTTTAATAATTTTAATGTGGGTCATCCACACATATCTACAAAAGTAAGTTGTTTGGTTTTTTAGAACTAATTGCTGACATCTGGTTAAGTGGTAGGCCAAACTTTGGAAACTACTCTACAGCTTATTACATCCTGCCCCAAGTCTAACCCACTAGAGTTAACTACATTAAAACCACGGGAAAACATTGTTTATATGTATAGATTTTCAAAGAAGGGCTTCTTCAAGAAAAATCCAACAACATTTCTTCGTTATGGCTTGTCTCCATGTCTACTTGGAAGAGAATTATGTTAACTCTGGTATATAGACAGATCATCACCTCCCCACACACAGCATATAACGTAAGGCTAGTGAAGGTGCATTGCAATTCTAAAGCATTCCTTTACTTTGCATAGGCCTTTTCCAGCAGAGCACTCCAGAATTCATTGCGCTGGGAGGATTTGGTGAAGACCAGCTGGTTGTTATATGTTGGTAAACAGTCATCAATGACAACCTCCACCCAGTTTCCATAGCGCCAGAACTAAATAAAAGCAGACAGAAAAATGTATTAGTGACTATGGTGGGAGGGAAATCTGGCTTAAGGGTTAGAAAAGCCATGAGGCAAGGGAAATCCAGTAGCTAAGTACTGTTATGAATTTGGTCCAGTTCCTAAACATTTTTGGAGATCTCTGCTACGCATTTGAGGCCTGATTTCCAGAAGTGCTGAGTACCTACAACCCTAATTTATGTCAGTGGGAGCTCAACCTTGGTGTTAGAAGACTAAGGGACATAATATTTAGATGGTCACCAAGTGCAAATTCAAAGTGAGGCTCTCTCTTCCTTTGGCCACGCACCCAAAATGTCCATCTTAATCCACACCACCCTCTCTTTACCCTTCCTACCCTAATTTCTGAAGTGTCTACCTCCTCTTCTCCTGGGAGTCTGAGTCTTCCCTGAGTAGCAGCAATGGCTTCTGTGTGGCCCTGTAACTTGCAGACCCCCAAACGCTGCCAGGATTGCTGGGTTGGATTTTCGGCCATGTGGAGCAGCACAGAGGACCTTGTGCTGCACTGGCCTTGTGTTGTGATAGAATAAAGAACTTCAGTTTCCTGTAGTCCCTCACACTTTCACAGTCATCACCCATCCATCCAGATTGCAAACAGGAAGGTGGGGGGAGAGGTTGAGAAAAGACATTGTAAAACTGCAATGACAGCTGCAAGTGTGGTAGCTGGACTGAGTTCACTCATGCAACATCCACAGCCCTGCATAGAGTCTTTTCAGAGGTAGGATTACAGGTAATGTAGAAAACAATAAATCAATCAGTGAATAATCAATTCGTTTACAATATGTCTCCAACAGAGACCAGCTATTTGAGGGACTAAAAATAGGTCCCCTTTCCAGCTAGCAGTTTATCTATAGTCCATGGAGTGGGCAGCAGGGGACGGCCGAGCAATGAGAGGGAACACCTGTTGCTCTCTCTTACTGATGGGGCATATTAATTTGCAAATGTTTCAGTGGTGATTTAATGCTCCTCAATTACTGTGGCAGGTCTGTGATTCTCTTAGAATAATCTGGCATGGCGGAATTTATTTCCTACATCTCCCCCCTCATTGTCACTTGCACTGTCAGCGGATAGATGAGACAAAGGGAACACTTTCTTCCTGGACTGCCAGAGCAACAAGTGCTCCATCTACCTCCCTGGATAATGCCACCACCACCTTACATGCTGCTCTTGGAAAGGACTCACCTGGAAGTGAAAGATCCCAGCATAGTTTTTTATGAAGGTCTGATCGTGAGGTATGACGCGGCAGAGTAGCTTTTCATTCAGCGTCAGGCAAGCAATGGCAGCTAGGAACCAGCAGTCACCTGTAAACAAGCAGAAGCAGCAGACAAAATGAAGGGTCAAAAGCATTAGGGCAAAATCCTATGAGACCAGTGGTCCATCTCCTCCAGCCACTAGAGTGTTTTGTGTGTATTGTGATGTATTTTAGTACATGTATAGCACATTAATATTATTGTATTAGGGAAGTGCCCATTAGCATGAATCAGGATTGGAGCTCCACTTGCTAAACACTCTACAAACATAGAAGCGGTATGATCCCTGCCCCAAAGGACTGAGAGGAGTCTGAGTTGGTATAATTTACACTTTCCTCTGGCTTGCTCAGAATTTGTTACACAAATGCACAAATCCTTAGCGTCTAGTACTCCTTTATTCTGTGAGGTTGTTCTAGCCTACCCTGGCTGCAATGTCCGAACTCAGAACTGCCAGACCACAAAGTGCTCCAGCCATATCCTATTGCACTAGAACGCCTGCTGGGCCACGCTGGGGGGCAGGAGTAGGTGAAATACAGCTGACTATGTTAGCTTTACAACGACTGGGAAGTCACCAATCCAAATTGAATTCCCAGCTGACTGTTAAAGACAGCCTTCTGTGCTAAGACAGAGCAGGGCAGAGGATCTGTCCCTCAATCTGACATTGGTGCATTTCTGGCTATGTTTTACGTTTTGATTTTCCATTCTCAGGGCAACATTCCAGTTCTGCTTATCCTATTATTGTGAGGTTTATTTGCTGCTTTATCATACTGAAAAAACTCTTCTCATTTCAAGCCTGTGTCCATGTTTGCACAATTCTATTCTTATGGTTTTTGAAAGTTACATTTTAAAATAATAAACTTTATGCTCACCTCAATGGTGACCTCCATGGGGCAGCAACTATTTTCAAACTACTTGTGTGTACAGCCCCTAGCACAGTGGACCCTAATCTTTGATTAAAATCCTTAGGCATTACTGTAATATAAACTGCAATGCCAGGTAAATTTGCACACGCGCGCGCGCACACACACACACAAAATATCTTCAATTCTTTCATGCTGCCCGTACTCCTTTAACAAACTCTCTGTCCCAGGGCACCAGGCTCTCACTTCCTTCTTTTTCCTCCTCAAAACTTACTCTTCCATCAAGCCCCAAAACTCTAACCCATCAGACCATTACATTAAAGAAAATACACACACACAGCTAGAACCATCCTGTAACCTCTATGCATATTGTGTTGTCTGTGTAAATTGTAAGGCCTTGGGGACAGTGACTTGATGTTTTTTAAAATTGGTCCTGTTCAGGACTGAGCATACTATCAGCATGTAAAAATAACAAACAGCTGTCTGTTATTGTAGAAAACATAGGAATAAAATACGCATTAGGTTCATTTTATCCTCTCTGGAGCAATTGTCCCTGAAGTCCTGCAGAATAGTAGGGGATTATTTAATATAATGGGCTGGTGGGTTATTACATCACCAACAATTTAAAACAAGCAAACAATGTTGATCTTACAAATTTATCAAAACTGTGGAGTCACAGCTGATGTTGTCAGGGCTGTGGAAAACTCACAGAGCATTGGCTTCTGATTTTGCTGAATTGAATCTGTGAGCTTGTGAAAGGAAAACATGGCGCCTTTGGAACAATGCCTGTTGGGAGCCATGGGGAGGGTAGAGGTAGGATCATTTGGCCTAACCTTTGTCTGTGTTGTGTGAAGTGATGAAGGGGTGAGGCAGAAACTGAAGCATTTCAAAGAGAAATGCTGCCTGAACCGTCCTAGTTCTTATACTTCCTCTTTCACCCGAATGGTGATGGCTATTCTGTATTGAATTGTGTTGGGCCAGATCTACACCATAAACTTACATCAGTATAGCTGCATTGCTCCGGGGAGTGAAAAATCCACACCCCTGGGTGATGCAGTTGTACTGACCTAACCCCAGTGTAGATAGTGCTATGTTGACGGGAGTGCTTCTCCCATTGCCATACCTACTGCCTCTCACGGAGACGATGGGAGAAGCTCTCCCATCAGCGAAGTAGCATCTTCACTGAAGCAGCACAATTGTGCCGCTGCAGTGTTTTAAGTGTAGACCTGCCTGTAGTGTGGAAGTAGGTTTGTATTTAAAAGCCACTAAAAATTACTTTCACAGGTTGATGCTTGTCTGTTTGTGCCATTCTGTGGTAGTTGCACACAGACCTCTGGGCAAGCCCTGTGGTTTGAAGTACAGCCAACTCAGAGCCATGGCCCATCTAAAGTAGGATTTAAAGCCATAGTAGCACCTTTATAGAAAAAGTTTAAATAGTTTGTTTTCATTTTCAGTTTTAACAAATGTTGCTTATACTGCAGTGTTTGGAGTTTTAAGCACCGTGGCGACTGTGTGTGGTCACTGCACCTTTAAGGTTGGGTGGTCTGGCAGAGATCACAGCTGAGCTGGCAGCAGTTGCAGCTAAAGCTGGATCCCCAGAATGAAGTGGAGCTGCATATATCTTGTAAATAAGGACCCAATCATTGTGCTAACTTGATTTATTATTGTTGCTCTGATCCAGTTAAAGTCACTGTAGTTAGCTCACTTGTTTACATTTGAAGAGTTAACCTACATGGTCTGAAAACTCAATGTAGATGAGCTTTACTGTCTTATAAAATGGTTAAAAGCGGTGCAGAGATAAAGCGCTAACTCTGAGTGCTCTGGATTTGTTTGGTATTTGCAAATACAGGCTTTTGTATAGTGCCAAGAAATGTGCTTACTAACAGACACAAACATCTAGTCCAAAATGAACTGACCACTAATGGGAAAAGTGAGTGCACCAGAGGGACAGGGTATCATCAGATCAGAATAGCTTATGTGCAGTCCTGAGCATGTAAATGTGCAGAGTTGCCATTTTCATTGTTTCTGTATACACCTGCTGTAGGCTTTCTGTATATCTAGTATAACGGGCATAACTAGCTTTCTTGCTTTCAAAATGCACCTATCCTTTGCTCAAGGTATATGATTACTGCCTCTGATTGATTATGATCCAGGCACACAGCTAGTCTATGTTAAAATTTCCTGTTGCTGTTGCCTTAGCCTCCCTTCCCCCATCCTTGCTTTTTCCTTTTAATCCACTTGTGCTACCTCTTGCCTTTCAGACTATAAGTTCTTTGGAGCAGAGACTGTCCTTTAGTGTACATCTGCACAGTATTTAGCTCAGTGGAGCTGTGTGACATGCTTGAGGTGTCTAGGAGCCATTATAATGTAAATAATAAAATCAATTAAAAATCTGAGAGAATAAACTGATTTTAGATTAGACTCTTCCTCATCCATTCAGCCTCTCACTAGAAACAATTGCCTCCTCTTTAGCCCACTTAGACTCTGTCTCCTTAAGTCACTCTGTTCTTGAAAGCCTGGGAGAAAAGAGGCCTTGCAAAATGCTGCCCTGCAATAAACTTCACAATATGAATAGCAAAGTCCATGCACACTGAGCAGCTTCTCTCTCACACTCCTCATCTACAACCCTGCAGGACAGGGTGGCTTGGTTGAGAAGAACTATGGCACGGAAACACAGATGTTTTAAACTCCTATCGAGCAAGTAAAAGCTAAAGATAAACTGTGATGCAATTATCTGGGACTATATAAGAAATCCAAAACACAGTACAGGAGACAAAATGTCATACCTAATTCTCCTTGACAAATATCAGTTCGGTTGGCTCCACCAATTATAAAGCGTGGATTCTCACAGATTTCCTGTAAGATACAAACAAACATATGAGCAGGAAAAATGTGCTTTGTGCTCTCTGTATAGTAAGCCTGGCCCCTGCACTAGTACCTGCTGTAGTTTCGACTAAGAAGGGTAATGTCAGGGCCTGCAACTGTGATGTGTCACCATAGAATGCTGTCCTGTGGTGAGAGACAGCCCATGAGAGGGCACCTCCAGCTGGGGAGGCGGCAGCTGGAAAGTGGTTAGAGAAGAAGGAGGTGAAAAGAGGCGGCACTGAGGTAAAAGGGGATTTGCCAGAGGAAGCTGGATCTTGAAGGGCAGTGTGCAAGGAGCCCAGCTGCGAGGGTACAGAGTGTGTGACTGGTGAGGTTGACCATTGGGACACTGACAGGGAATGCAGTTTGGGTGTGTGGGCAATGGGTGTGGCTCTCCAGGTGAGGAGCTGTCATTCCTGGGCAAACCTGTTGGAAAGAGAGGCAATCATTGCAGCAGTCAATCAAAGGAGCATCACAAGCTGGAGAGAGGCATAGGCGGGACAGTAGGGGTGAAGCTCGACTTCAGCCAGGGAGAGCAAGATTCCGTCTTGGGATGTCAGAGCATGTTGCTGACAAATTAATTTTACGGTGACGGCAATTTACATGTAATCATTTTCTGAAGCGCGTATTTGATGTTACTTCATGTTCTTTATGTTCTTCCCAAATTTCTGGGTTTTCCTTTATAAAGTTTAAAATGGAAGGTTATCTCCATTGTACCGGTTTGCCTCTTCCAAGCCTCACAGGAGGCATAGCCTATCTGAAGCCTGGGTCACTGCATCTGTTTGCTATAGAAATGAAATGGGAGTTATGTCAATGTGATGGCCACAGAACCTACAGAAAAACCATCTGCTGCAGGGGTTTGATTGCAGTTTCCTTTCAGAGGTGCTTTCTGGGGCCCTGTGAGGTCAGATGTGCAGAACTTAAGATAAAGTATAGCCTCCATCCAGAAGGGTTTGGTATCTGGAATTGGAGAGACCTCTTTTGGGCCAGTTGCACAGGGCATAGTTGCAAATACATTAACACTTTGAGGGGATCAGATAGAAGAATTTTGTTCAAAGTGTGTGTGGGGGAGTTAAAATTGGGGTGGGATGAGGAAAGGCAGGATGGCAAGCCAGGGCTGGGAATCCACTGCAGTTCAGTAAAATTTAGGTCTACAGATCCTAGGACTCTTACTGACAAAGGCGGAGATGCATTCTCCCAGAAAACTGGAAACGTCACTGGGGCAGATCACTTGTGGGGGATAAGGCTCACATTTTCAAAAGTGGCCACAGGTTTTGAGTGCTTCAGTTTGTAGGTGCCCAACTTGAGACAACTAGGTGAAGATGAACTGCCAGGGTAATGCTGCTACAATCTGCCCCTTCAGGGCATGATTCTCCTCTGGCCTGCCCCTAGCATAGTCATTTACACCTGTGCAAAGTGGGTGTAAAGGGCTCCCAGATCAGAACTCTGCACAGGTGTAAATTACTAATGGCTTGTCTACATTAGAGAAGCTAAACCAATTGGTGCCTTTTCGGTTGATTGAAAAGCAGCTTGCATCTACATTTAAAAATGCTTCAATAAATGGTTGCAGAGGCAGAAATCAGTGTAACTTACCTCAGAATTGAACCTAGACTGTAACGCAATTCAGGTAGAAACATTTTCATATAGAATCATAGAATATCAGGGTTGGAAGGGACCTCAGGAGGTCATCTAGTCCAACCCCCTGCTCAAAGCAGGACCAATTCCCAACTAATATGCGGTAACTGTTTGTTCCCTAAGCTGGGCAAGGAACCATGGTATGGTGCAACCCAGACTGGAGGAGGAGGGAAGAGAGGACAGCCAGCCTCACTTGGGAAGAGCCTCCCCTACTTCTTAGCAGCCTTCATCCATGAACTTCATAGCCCAGGTTAGGGGGGAAGGGACATACGCCAACTGTGGGAACCCATATGCAAGGTTGGAAGAAAAAGAGAGACCACCAAGCAGAGCCCATCTCCCAGGCAAAGAGATGGTGGCAGGGAAGGAACTTCCAACCAGGTACCCAAACTCCTGAGATGGGGATAAAGAGAGAGATCTACTTAATGACCCCATCTCCTGTGCTGGAGGGGGGTAAAAAACAAACCACACCTCAGGACCCCGTTTCCTGGGAAGTAGCAAGGGTGGGGAGAGAAGACAAGCTCCTCCAGGAACCCCATTTTCTGGGTGCAGGGAAGAAGAGAGACCAGCAAGAGTGGGTACAGCTATATAGAAAGTCAGGAGTACTAGAGACAGGTCTTAGGTACTGTAGCTGCAGCCTGAAGCTTTTTCAGTATGAACAGCACAATGATGGACTTTCTGAAGCTCATATTTCAGGTCTAATTATTTCTTTGGTATGAAACCATTTTTTCTCCTTCCCAGTAGTTGGCTCAGGGATGCATTAATTTTGATGTAACTATCTGGGTTATCCCCATCGCAGAATTGAGACAAGTGTCTAATAAAGACAAATTTCCGGCCCTCTACAACAGTCATCTCATTCTGCCGACTGCTGGGAAAGGAGAAAGTGGCCTTTATTTTCGTGCCTTAGTCAGCTGGCTGGGGGATTAAATTCTGTAAAGTCAGATGTTTGAGATATCTTATAACTTCTCTCCATCCACTTGATTTGTTGGAAACATTCTTCCTGACACTGCTGTCATGCTTGTCTTGAAAATTGGCATAGGGTCCTGTGGGAAGTTTCAGATTATAGGAGTACATTTTCTAAACCAGCCAATGTACTTCAACCGACTCCTGCTCCCACTGAAGTCAATGGTGAAACTATCATTGACTTCAGAAAGAACGAAACTAGACTCAGAGTATGGACTTCAGGATTTGGCACATTGTCTTTTAGTTAAATGTAGCTGGATATTTAAATACTTCCAAAGCTGCCAGTTAAAAAAGAAACATAAACACACCACTGTGACGTTCCCCTCTGGTGTTATCTGGACCAGTGATCTGCTAGGTCACTCCAATCCTTGACTCTGTGAGCCAGCCTTACCCTGCTCTGCTGTGAGAACCCCCACTCCTGGGCTGTTCACGCACAGCCTCTGGCAGGTAACCTGTTCCCAGTTACTTGCAACTGAATGACACTAGCCAATATCTCCGGTCCCAGACACAATCCTAGGAACCTCTGTCTTGCAGTGTCCAGTTATGCCCGCTGGACGCTGCAAGCTTATATAAGTTCGTCAATTTAACAAAGAAATTGATGTGTACCAGGCTTGTTATCCCAAGGGGAGTCTCTGACATGCTTCAAACCAAATGCACTGCTTCAGGTAGAATAAACAAACAGATTTATTAACTATAAAGATAGATTTTAAGTGATTATAAGTCACAACATAAGTCAGATTTGGTCAAATGAAATAAAAACAAAACACATTCTAAGCTGATCTTAGCACTTTCAATGCCCTTACAAACTTAGATGCTTCTCACCACAGGCTGGCTGGTTGCTCTTCAGCCAGGCTCTCCCCTTTGATCAGCGCTTCAGTCGCTTGATGTGGCGTGTGTAGGTGGAAGAGAGAGAGAGCATGGCAAATGTCTCTCCCTTTTATCATGTCCTTTCTTCCTTTTTGGCTTTGCCCCCCTCTCCCCTTCAGAGTCAGGTGAGCATTACCTCATCGCAGTTCCAAACTGACCAAAGGAAGGGGGGTGACTCCCTCGAGAGTCTAACAGATGCTTTTGTTGCTGCCTAGGTCAGCGTCTTTTGTTCCTGTGAGGCTGGGCTGGGTTTGTCCCATACCTGCCCTGATGAGGTGTGAACTGCCTCTCTGCTCTTGGAGAGTTTTTGTCTGGGCTTGCTTTAAGCCATGAGGATACATTTTCAACCTTGTAACTATATACATGAAATTATAACCCATAAACATAACTATAACAACAATGCTCAGTACATCATGAGCCTTCCGAAGACACCTGACATGACAAACTTTGCATTGGATACCACACAATCATTTTACAAGGATGAACATGGGGGTGCTGGGTGTTCCCCTGAGGTACAGAGTGTCACAACCATCCACTGTGTAATTTCACATGGCATCATATTCAACTACAAATTATACACAAAACAAAAGGCAGGAATCATACAGTGGTTATGTGGACAGATGCAGGTGTAATATAAATATATTTCTGAGCTGAAGACAAAGGCAATATTCTGCAAACCATCTCATTTTCCTTACTACTCTCAGAGGCCTCCCATCCCCCATAGGGAAATTTTGTAAAATTGCATATCATTGCTTGTACCAGTTCAACTCCTATGGTGATAGTAATGCTGCCATCCCTAGTGCAGACCAGTTGCTGGTGTTTTAAGTATCATGCCATCTAAAAGATGATCAGAGCAGAACTCACTGGCATGGTATGTAAAATGCCAGTGGCACGGAAAAAAAATAGTGGGTACTCAGAACCCACCGCAGCTCCCCCGCCCCTCCCCGATCAGCTCCTCCCACTTCACCCAGTACCTCCCGCCTGCCAGCAGCCCTGCCCATCAGCTCCAGTGCCTCCCACCCACCGTGGAACAGCTGTTCAGCGGCGTGCAGGAGGTGCTGGGGGAGAGGAGGAGGAGTGAGGGGCATGCTTGGGGGAGGGGGTGGGAATAGGTGGGCAGGGATGGAGGCTTGGGGGAAGGGGTGGAGTGGGGATGGGGCCTGGGGCATAGTGGGGGTCAAGCAGCCCCCAGCAACTCATAAAGGCAGCACCTATTCTTGACCCCCTTCTGTGGTCTGCTCAAGCACTCCCCTGTTAGGTCTCAGGCCTCTAGCCATCACCTCTTTCTGGGATGAAACTTGCATCCCCGTCCCTTCTGACTGGTTTAGGGGCTGTGCTCCCTTGCATTTCACTGTGATGTCCCAGCAGGCCTGACTGGAGTCCAGTGCCTGTGCTTTGCTTTCTCTCAGAGGACTGTATGCCAGTGGTTACAAGTCACCAAACCACTCTTCCAAAGCAGAGTGCATATATTTTAGGACAAAAACAATTTAGAGAAAACGTATCAAACAATAAAAAGTATAAACACATACTGTACTGGTGGTTCCCCCTCAAACCTATGGAGACCCTGGTAGCTTCCAGTCCTTCCAATCTATTAGCAGGGTTTGGCTCCCCTTGGTCAAAGGGTCAAATCCATTGGTTGGATTAAAATGAGGGCCTCTTAGTCAGTTTAAACTCAGCCTTTTATACCAAAAGCCCTTTCTTTGTCTCATTAGGCCTTTGGGACCCAGTCTGAAGCAGTTAATCCAATTCTCTCTAGGGGTGCTACTTCTCTGGAGTTGCTTATCCATCCCAGGAGTCATAGTTATCACTGATTTTAGTTCCTGGTTTATGCAGATAGATAACTTTTTACAAGGGTGATACAATAGGATCACAAAGATACAGATAACCTTCAGAAAGTTAATATCATATTCTTCCCCCCCCCCCGCAAAGCTCCTGCCTGAGTTTGCAATATCTGCCACACATGCCCATTAAACTTCACAGATAGCATTTTGCATTACAGTAGTACTGCCTTAGTAAGACCTCTTAATAATCTTTAATGAATCAATGAGCAAAGGGTATGATAAATGGGTATGTAAAAGTACAGTACTGCCAGGGAGTCTTCCTATTAATCTGTCAGTGTTAACGTATCAAAACAGGATTGTAGCAGACCCCCTTTTCAATCTTTCATTGTAATGTAATGAAGTCCATTTCTCATGTCTGAATGCTATTGTAATCTCTGGTAATTTCACATTGTTGTGTAATTTAAAGGGGAGCATTTAGTAACCTCATTCTGCAATCAGATGCCCACCCCTCGCTAATGGCACATTGCAACATACCATAAAGAGACTTTAGCAAAGTCCCCACAGTGTCCTCACCAGGTGATGTATCATAATGTAGTCATCATAGCAGCCTCATCATGTGAGGTATTGTAATACAATCCCGTTAGCATCCTCCTTGTATGATGGATTGTAGTGCAATTTCCTCTGCACACTTGTGGCACGGTGAATAGCAATATAATCCCATTAGTGCCTTCAAGGCACATCATATTTTACTGGGTATACTGTGCCTTCAAGGCACATCCCTGGGTATACTGATGGCATAATGTATTGCAATGGGATCCTCTCTGCAACCCCATGATATAGTTAGTATCTTGTACTGTGATAACCTATGCTCCCTTGTGGTGCAATTATTATTTATTATGTGTACTGTGGTAGTGCCTAGAGGCCTCAGTTCCACTGTGAACAAGACTTCAGGCACTTTACAAGCCTATAACAGAGATGATCTCTGCCTTGAAGAGTTTACAATCTAAGTAATACATTTGTAAGAAGGTGGCACATTCTGTGGTTCTGCACAGGAATGCAGGGCTCTTCTGTTGAAATCCCTATTGCCAGATGCTTGAACCCTCTATAGAGATGCAGATGTATTTTTGTTGAGTCACTTCAAGTTTAGAAAGGCAGCATGGTTTAGTAGGCTGAGCTGAAGACTGGAAATCAGGAATTCCTGACCTCTAATCCCAGCTCTGTCACTAGCTTGTTGTATAGCCTTGGGCAAGTCACTTAACCACATTGGTGCCTCAGTTTTCCCATCTGTAAAATAGGGATAATACTTACCTACCTTACAAGTGTGTTATGAGAATTAATTAGTTAACGATCATAAAGACTCCAAAAATAAGTAAGGACACCCCCTGCCAAAGAAGTACATTAACTGGACGATTGTTCTAATGTACAAGATAATTTAAGTATTAACTTCAGAGCACTCTGCTGTAAAGTTTATTTTCTGAAGATAGGTCTCAGGTTCCTTTGGGGTTTTTGTATAGTCTCTTCAAGGTCCTGGGCCAGATTCTCAGCCTCAGTTCTGTTCCCTTTGTGGCACCTGAGCAGTACAAAGGGTATTTTATGTAGCTGCAGCTGGCCAGTTGAGAATCCGCCAGCAGAAGGGAATACTCAGTTCGTGAAAAGTCATTGGAGCCAGCTCCTCTATCAGGCTCCCCCAGCCACTGGGGGAGGGGGGGACCAGGAGGGGGAAGTGAGGAGGTGTGATGGGGTGCAGATGGGATGGAGCAGAGCGCTCCAATTCTCTGCCAGCATATGGTCACTTAGGAAGCAGTGCTAGATGTTTTAAGTTAGAACAACTCCTAAATGTTCTAATTTGCATTAGGACCAGGACAGCTTGAGAATCAGAGAGCTGAAAGCAGCTCCCTAATGGTTTTGATCCAGTTCTGCGCTGAGTAGAAGAGAGAGGTGCAGTAGAGAATCTGGCCCTTGAGTTTCTCTTGTCTTACACTCTCAATTAGATGATTTGATCTTATGCAGTAACTGTGAGGTATTAATTATACACTATTCATGTAAACCAATGTAAAGTATAGTTTGAACATAAACTCTGTGTGGGATCCTGCAATCCTTACTCGGGCAAAACTTTCATAGATATCAACTGAAATTTTGCCTGAGTAAAGCCTGTGTGTATTCAAATCATGTTATGGCAGTTGCTAGCTGACTAGAATTACATGCTTCTGTTCCCCTGTCCCTCTGACAAAGTTCACTGCTGCTCTATATGGCAGTCTGTCCTTCTGACAGTAACTCAAAGACCAGTCCCCATTCCTTCACAGCATAGGCAATTATTTAAGAGGTACAAGGTGGGGGATCAGATTTCTTTATGTTGTTAGTGGTTCCTGAGATAAGTGGCTTCAGGGCCAAATATCTGAGAGTGGATTGGTTCCTAGGCTGTGAACCTCCTGTCTCAGTTACAAGAACTATTTCATTGCAACATTAATGCAGTGAGAATGTCACGGAGAAACTCTTCCTCAAATTGCAGTTCTATATTCCCAGCCTAAGTAGAGAGTTACCAAAATTCTGAGCATCCTGCACATGCAATATAGGGCTATATTCATCTAGTGGATTGATCTTAGGGCTGGAAGTCAGGAAGCCTAAATTCTATTCCTGTTTCTATCACTGACTCCCTGTGGTACCTTGGGTCAATCACTTCATCTCTAAACCTCAGATTACCCATCCGAAGAACAGGGCTAATAATGTGCTTTGTAAAGCACTTTGATATTTACAGATGAGAAGCGCTAATTAGGTGTAGAGCAGTGGTTCTCAACCAGGGGTGCAAGTATCCAGGGGGTATGCAGAGATCTTCCAGGGAGTACATCAACTCATTTAGCTAGTTGCCTAGTTTTACAACAGGCTACATAAAAGCCACTAGTGAAGTCAGTACAAACTAAAATTTTATAGAATATCAGGGTTGGAAGGGACCTCAGGAAGTCATCTAGTCCAACCCGCTGCTCAAAGCAGGACCAATCCCCAGACAGATTTTTACCCCAGTTTGCTAAATGGCCCCCTCAAGGATTGAGCTCACAACCCTGGGTTTAGCAGGCCAATGCTCAAACCACTGAGCTATCCCTCCCAGACAATGACTTTTTATATAGCACCTTCCATTCAAGAATCTCAAAGGGCTTAGCATAATAATTAGTAAAAATAATACTTACAAGTATGTTATTTAGTCAATTCCCATTAGGGTGACCAGACAGCAAGTGTGAAAAATTGGGACGGGAATGGGGGGGGGGGTAATAGGAGCCTATATAAGAAAAAGATCCAAAAATCGGGACTGTCCCTATAAAATCTGGACATCTGGTCACCCTAATTCCGATCCTACAGGGGGGGAAACTGAGGCCCAAAAAGGTTAAGTGACTTGCATCAGGTAACTCAGCAAGTCAGTGGCAGTGAGGAATAGAACCCATATCTCCCAGTCTTGTACTTTAATCGATAGACCTTGCTCCATTTAAAATGTACATTTATTCCTTCTGGGAGAACACCATGTATATAACCATGTCAGGGAAAGGCAGCACAGTTAACGGTGGTATTAGAATGGTCTCTCGGTACTTCCAAACTGTCGGGCATTTTTTGTTTTGTTTTAAACTACAGCTTTTGAATTACCTGATTCTTAAACTATTTTTAAAATAACTACAATGTTCTAAGAATACTGTTGTAAATTTATCTATTTACAATCTTAACTCTATTTTAACAAAGTTTTTTTCCCCCCTAGCATTTAAGTAAGAATGGAAGATGTCAGTATCTTTATGGAATGGATATGTACTTCTGTAGTTTAGCCTTGAACTTCTGGTGGTTTGATGTATGCTTTAATCCTGTAGCAGAATACTCTTGACGGCAGTATTACTGCATCATATTAATTTGTCTTTATGGTGTCCTATTATTAGCATATTACTGCTATTCCTGACTGTAACATTATCAGACAAGTTCTTCTCCTTGGGCAGCACATTTGAGATGTAGTTCTAAATACCAATGAAGCAAAGTCTTGGGTCAATCTGCAGACTGAAGCAACAAATACAAGAAACTCTAGCTTCAGTTTATGGGAGGAGGAGGAATGGATTATAAGAGAAGCTGCAGATGTATCTGCTTTTGAAAGTTCACACAGAGAGAAAGGATCCTCTCACTATACAATATTTTGCATTTATATGCACTTTTCAAGATCTCAAAGCACATTATAAAGGTGGGTGATCTACCTTTTACAGCTAAGGAAACAGGCATAGAGAGGGTAAGGCATAATTTTTCAAAAAGTGTGAGCTAATTTAAAGTTCCTTATCTTTAGGTATCTAATTTGAGACAATGACAACCTGATTTTCAGAGGTGCTCAGCACCCACATCTGCATATTTACAGCTGAGTCTGCTCAACAGCTCCAATGAGCCTCAAGTTGGTCATCCAAACACTGCCACTCCAAATTAGTGGACGCATTTGAGAATTTGGGCCTTACTGACTAGCCCGGCATCACACAGCACAGTGCCAGAGCCAGGATTAGAATCCAGATCTCCTGACTTCTAGTGCCCTGCTCTAACCTCTAGACTATGCTGTCTCCTTTATATCAATGAAAATTAGCATTGAAACAGTGTGGAAAATAATTTAGGATCTGCTATTTAGATTTTTAGGTTGCATTTCTGTGTATTGTACAACCCTGTGCACACTGTTGGCACATAATATTTATTATACAGCTCTCAAATTGCATCAAAGATGATTCTGTAAGGGCAGATTAAAGATCACTGGGATAGGGGCCCAAAAATCTGAGGTGTCCTAGAAACCAAAGGCTTAATCCTCCACCTTGTGCAATCATTTATACCTGTGCAACGTAGGTGTTAAATGCTACCCTTTACAGTTTAACACTTCCATTTATCTGCATACCTTTATTCAGTTCTCCTCTGATATCCACTGACTATGCCACTACATGCTGCTGTATCACTTTACCTCCTGTGGAAGTCTGAGAAAGCATCTCCCTTGCCAGTCAATTCAATTGCTGCTCCACTTAACTGATAACCAGATATTTCTATAGAAACCCTGGGGCAGTAGATAGGCTAAACGGAAATGTTTTTAACTCACTCCAATATAAATTCTCCTTCTAGTTTTGATTGAACTGTCCTGCATTTTAAAGCTTGGTTCTGCCTCATGCTCTGTCAATACATAGACACAAACTTCAGTGATGTTGCATGAGATGTAAATCAATGCAGCTCTTATCCCAGGCTGTATGGATTACTCCTGCATAAGATATCATTATAGGCTGGGACTAAATATCTTCCTGCCCTTCATTTTCTCACTATGTGGAGCAATAACTGTAATGGACCTTTACAGTCATCTTTTGGTTCTATAATACCCACATTCCAAGGCCACTGGCCTTCTAGCTTTATGCCATCATCAGCTCAATCTATGATGTTTCATTATGGCACAAAAGTATGGGATAATGCTGCACATATGTAAAAGGAAGCCCATAGTAATCAGGGATGGATAAAAGCAAAATCCTCAAAATTTGGCTTTCACAATTAGAGGGGCCCAGGTGAAGTAGTGAAACAATAACAGGCAGCAGCACAATGTACAGCTTGTCAGCTGCCTGTTGGATGAGCTGGGTTACCTCACTTGGAAGGAAATATTAGGAGTGAGAGGAAAAACAAGAGTACATCTAGGATTGGGATTCAGGACCTTGGAGGGAGAATTCATTCTGAGGGGAAGGCTGGGTAGGGAGAAGTCTGTCAGGAAGGGCAGAAATATTGGTGAATTTGGGACCCAGTAAACATTAATCCACGTTGGTAATTATTATAACCCCCCAGTTCATGACAGACAGATAATGGGATAACCAGCTTTGCATTTAGGAACAAGTGATACTGGAAATCAATGATGAGATGATAAAATAAAAGAAAGTGGTCCAGATTCTGCTCTGTTACATCCAGGCAACTTTTTTGACTTAACTGGAGTGACATGGGTATAACTCAGAGCTGTACTTCCAAAGGTACTTCTGAAAATGAAAAGATGGGCCCAAGGGGCTATTTGTAGTAAAATAAAATTAAGAAACCTACCAGTAAAATAAAGTAGTGTTGAAAAAATAAATCTATGCAGGTCCCAGTATGTGTGTTGGTGAAACAGGAGAGGGTTTTAAATTTGTTTTGTTTGGTGTCTTCAGATGAGAAAATTCCAAACAAATCAGAGCAAGTCAAAGCCAATTAAAATACATTTCAAAAAAATAAAGAAAGTTCCAAGTAATCAATCCAAGGTCTTATTGATTTTCAGGTGATTATTTATATTCTCTCTACACTTCCCTATCCCCACAGATCCTAGACAGTAATTTCCCAATCCTAGAAAACAACTAAAGAAATATGTTTCCAGTGTATATTTTCCACCAAGGGAATGTGCTCAGTACAGATAACTGCATTGATTATAGTTATAAATAGAAAAGGGCATTCAGTGTTTTAATTAGACCGACAAGTTACTCACTGTGGGTCTTTTCCACTCAAACTTGATGGGTAGTTTCTGGCTGTAGAAGAGGGAGCTCTCATTAGGTGGGAAATCAGGATCCACATAAAGAATCTTCTTTTCCAGGCATTTCTTGTAGAGTTCTTCAAAGGTCTTTTCCCGCACTCCAATAATGGGCTGGTTGCGACTGATGATAGCAGAGTAGATACCCCCTGAACCTCCTCCTGTTTCAGCTGTTGTGCTAATGTTGGTGCTAGGAACTGACCCAGTCTCTGTCTGTTGAGCCACCGCAGCATTTATGGCCGACGGCATGGAAATCAGATTTAAACAAAATTAAAAAAGAAAGGAAAATAAAAAGGAAGCTCTTGCAACCTGCACGAAAACTACAGAAAAGAGGAAGTCACTGCAAAAAAACAGTTTAACAGCTCTCTCTTTTGACTGCAAGTGTCCAAGTCACATTAAAAGTAATAAAGTGTCACAGGATAGAGCAATTTGTATGTCATCCTGAGCTTCTTGCTGTGGTAATTTTATCAGCAACCAAAAATTTGTTCCTTGACAGGAAACAAGAGAAATTGTTGAGTAACTTTTCTGTCTAGGGTTGGTGTGTCTACAGCATGTGTGTGAGAGCATGTCTGTGTCCTGTAGAGATTTCAACAAGGAAAACTAAAAATAAACATGGAGAGAAAGAGAGAGAGAGTGTGTCAATTTGACGTGTAGTTTCTTCCTATTCAGGGCTTGTTCTCGGAGAAGGATTGACATGGCTAGGCTGATTCCCAATGCCAAATAGTTTTTTTTTTCAATTGCAAAAAATAGTGAAACTGCAAGTTACATTTACATATTGGTTTTAAGCAGCATTTTATAGCATGTTCCTTATCATTATGATGGGTCCTGATGTTACAAAGATTTATGTATCTGTTTAACTTTACACATTGGCCCTGTCTTCTTTTGCCAAAAAAAACCCGTGTGCCTTTACACTGAGATAGCCAACTCGACTTAAAGTCCTAGTGGCGACAAGGCACAGGTAATTTTTACCATGATGTAGCTAGTTGAGGTCAACCTTATACCCTCCCCCCAACTGTCAGGCTTATCTTGACTAGGTAAGTCAAGCTACAGTGCCTTGTTTCCACTTAGATTTTACATTGAGATAGCTAACTTGATATAAAACACACTCTTTTTTTTTGCAGTGAAGGCACAGCCATGGGCTTCAATAGGATTATTTACATTATATAGAGTTAAGCACATATGTAAATATTTGCAGGATTAGAGGCTAAAATATTAAGATTATAGGAGAATAAGCTGCAGGTTTTTAATAGTTCACTCTTGGGTACCTACTTGAGACATGGGTATATTTAGAAAATTATCATGACACAGCTGTCATACCGTATGTCTAGCCAAAGACCTTATTGCAAAATAACCCTTTGAATGGACACCTTACATTACTCTTGAAGTTCTGATAGTGTAGGAGGAGTTCAAGTTTGACAATTCAATGTACTAGATAAAATTGGAGAAGTCATAAGTCAAATCTAAGACTATACTCTAAATCTAGGAAAAAAACATATTCCTAGTGACATACATTAAATATAGTAGGACTTTGAATTCCTTAGAGGAATGAGTGTTCAACCATTAATGAATTCTGCACAGCCAGATAGATCAGATTCCCTAAATTATATAATTAGATTAATTGGCAATGAAAGATGATGCAGCATTTTTTCTACTTAAGCATATTTTATATTATTGATTTTAATTTTAAAAGTCCACACTTCAACTTTTCCAGTGAATGAGTGGTTTCCCTTTGCAGATGCATGTGGAAATTGGAACAGCTTGCTTGATGACAAACACAATTGTTCACATGAAAGTTGTGCTGCAAGATGTCAGCTTTCAAGATAAACTTTTGTATTCAAACAAAAAGTCAAGCTATGTTTTTGGCAGGAAGTGTGATCTAATGGATAGGACACTGGATTGAGAATCAGCAGACTTGGGTTCCCAGGTTTACCACTGAATTTGATCCAGTCATTTCACTTCTGTGCCTCCATTTCCCCATATGGAAAATGATACTCGCCCTTCTCTTTGAAAATGCGTTGGGATCTATGGATGAAAAGTGCTCTATTATTGTTTTAAAATCATGTTTATTTCTAGTCTTTGTCTCTGTCCCAAATTGCCAGTTAATACTTTGTGTGTGTATAATGAGAAATCGCTCACACATATTTCTTGGCACACTCCATTGCTGGCATTAAGTGAAATGAGAACTAGACTCTTTATCTTTAAACATGTATTGTCATTCCTGGCTGTTTGCTATAGCTCTAGCTGTTTAAATGGCAACCTGTACATCTGCAGGTGGATAAGCTCTATACCCATCAAGGTTTTCTTTAATCAAGAAGTCTTAAATCATATGACAGCATATGTTTTATTTATGGCCAGTGACACTAGGGGCTGGACTGTAGCTCATTTATATGTTTTCAACTCATGTGTACTAAAGTTTGTTTGCCAAGACAGTGGTTTTTCAGGTATGGTTCTTAGTTCACTTGGATTACTTGCATCAAGTCATGTAGATGCAAATGATCTTTGAAGCTCAAGGGACAACTCTTGTAGGCTGCATGACCTATAACTAATACAGTCTGTAAGTCTGAATAACCACTTCCAACCCTAACCTTCTATGATTCTATGAAGAGACCTCAGGAGGTCATCTAGTCCAACCCCCTGCTCAAAGCAGGACCAACCCAACTAAATCATCCCAGCCCAGGGCTTTGTCTAGCCGGGCCTTAAAAAACCTCTAAGAATGGAGATTTTACCACCTCCCTAGGTAACCCATTCCAGTGCTTCACCATCCTCCTAGTGAAATAGTGTTTCCTAATATCCAACCTAGACCTCCCGCACTGCAACTTGAGATCATTGCTCCTTGTTCTGTCATCTGCCCCCACTGAGAACAGCCTAGCTCTGTCCTCTTTGGAACCCCCCTTCAGGTAATTGAAGGCTGCTATCAAATCCCCCCTCACTCTTCTCTTCTGCAGACTAAACAAGCCCAGTTCCCTCAGCCTCTCCTCATAAGTCATGTTCCCAGCCCCCTGATCATTTTCGTTGCCCTCTGCTGGACTCTCTCCAATTTGTCCACATCCCTTCCATAGTGGGGGTCCAAAACTGTATACAATACTCCAGATGTGGCCTCACCAGTGCCAAATAGAGAGGAATAATCACTTCCTTCGATCTGCTGGCAATGCTCCTACTAATACACCCCAATATGCCGTTAGCCTTCTTGGCAACAAGGCCACACTGCTGACTTATATCCAGCTTCTTGTGCACTGTAATCCCGGGTCCTTTTCCGCAGAACTGCTGCTTAGCCAGTCGGTCCCCAGCCTGTAGCGGTGTATGGGATTCTTCCGTCCTAAGTGCAGGACTCTGCACTTGTCCTTGTTGAACCTCATCAGATTTCTTTTACCCCAATCCTCCAATTTGTCTAGGTCACTCTGGATTCTATCCCTACCCTCCAGTGTATCTATTTCTCCCCCCAGCTGAGTGTCATCTACGAACGTGCTGAGGGTGCAATCCATCCCATCATCCAGATCATTAAGTATTAATCCCCAAGTTACTAACAGTAGGTGTATGGACACGTGATTCCTTTTCCCCCAATTAAGAAGTACTTAAGATACTTTCACAAAATAGAGAGGGGAATCTGAAAACATCAGTTGCCTTTGGAAATCTCCTGAAAGCAGCTGTCTCAAGATGGGCTGTCCATTTGCAGCATTGGTCATTTCCTCCTTATATTCGGTCATGAGTCTTGTAAGTCTCATAACCAACATGGCTTTGCAGGAGAGCCTGGCAGAAGATGTCTCTCTCTCTCTCTTTCCAGGATATTTTCAAGAGTGATTCAAAATAATCAGATTGCAGACACCTCTTATTGCTTTGAAACACTGACTTTTCTGTGGGTATGTTTGTGTTCAGGTTGTGTTTTCCTCCAGTACAAAAATTCACTTAACTATCATCACACACACAGAGCCATGTCCTGGCAGTAAAACAAATGGAAATACACCTCTACCCCGATATAATGCGACCCGATATAACATGAATTCGGATATAACGCAGTAAAGCAGCGCTCCGGGGGGGGGTGTGCGACTGAGCACTCCGGCGGATCAAAGCAAGTTCAATATAACGCGGTTTCACCTATAATGCGGTAAGATTTTTTGGCTCCCGAGGACAGTTTTATATTGGGGTAGAGGTGTACTAGAAGCAGTGTCTGACACTTGATGAGCTCATTGCTATGCCAAGATTACTGCTCTATCATAGCGGTGCTGGTGTCAGTGTTCCGGAACCAATGAAAGTTTTGTTTGTCCTTCGCTGAATGCTGATTTCTATGTATGCTAATACAAATATTCAGAAAGGATTCTGGTATTTGAAATGTTTGGGGGGGAATTTTGCACACAAATATGAATTAGTATCATTTGGAACCAAGAAAGCTTTTGCAACAGGTTTTCTTTGCAAACAGAAATACAATAATATTCAACCTTGGTTAAAATATAGATGTTTGTGTATGTGTACACACACACACACACACACAAAGTCAGGCAGAATAAAATAAATGTACTGCTCAAGCAAAGAACCAACTAAATCAGATACACCTATAATAATGTTTCTATTTAATTTTCATTACATTTGATCGCCAATTGTTTTATTTTAATATCTTAATTGAATTATTTATCAGTTTTCAGTTGTTAACAGCATGAATCAACATGTAAAAATGTTCATTATTTGCCTTGCCCGCACTATTGTATTAATATACAGAAAACAGTAATAGCTGTTACAAAAACATAATGTGAATGTTGCTCCTGGAACCATAGTTTAGCTAAGTCCTCAGACGTAAAGATTTTGCTGCTTGTAAATGTAGCAAATAAATTATTTGCTAGGTGCTCAGATATCACAGTGAGGGGCACAGTCTAACTATCAGTAGACAGCTATAGCCTCCACTTTGTACTAAAATGGTGCATTTCAAAGGATGCTTATTTGTGGATCTCCATGGTGGGAAGAAGGATGGAAGAAATAAGGCGTAAGACTTATTTAAAGATGAAAACAATCTTTGTTCATTTATTACATCTTCCTTCACACTTCATAAGATCAAGATAAAATGTGTGTAGCATTCTAATGGAATGTTAACCACACACGAGCAACAGCAATCAAGTCATGTTCTGAAGCAGGAAGCAATACTGAACTCTGTTAGAGATAGGTTTTATATAAAACTCACAAACTGGTAGAATGCTAGGGCCCGATTCTCCTCTCACTTATGTGGTGTAAATCAGGAGTGACTCCATTGAAATCAGTGGAGTTACACCATGTAAAATCAGTGTGAGCAGAGTCAGGCCCTTTGGTCCTTGAAGAGGAGAACCAGTACTTTTTACCTCATTTTTGAGGTAGGAAGATAATTTTCTTAGCATAGACAAAATTTTGCCCTCTCTTAAAGGTTACATTGGCATAACTAAGGCCAGAATTTGGCACTGTTTTTGTCATTTCTGTCCCTTGGAAAGCTCAGATCAGTGAAATCCTTTTGTTTTCAGACTGGACTATTTGAGGCTCAAGGAGACAAAGGATTCACCTCAGGTCACCCAACATGGATTGGTTCAACTGTGATTTAAACAGAAATCTTCAGGTCCCCAGTGTTTAGTGCTTGGATCAAAGTCTCACTGATCACATCTGCTTGAAGGGAGTATATAATTTTAAAGGGGGAGGAGAGTAAAGATAGTTCCTCAGAATAAAGGGTAGGGAGATCCTCAGGGTCCCAGGAGGAATGAGCTTGCTTGAATAAGTTGCAGTCATTCATTTAGAATATAATGGTAACAGCTAATGCTGTGTGTTGAAACTTGGCACTCCCAGAAATCCCCTACAGAGAATAAACTGCAGCAGGTGGAACTGATTGACGAAGCACTGTGTAGGCTTAGTGGGAAAAGCTGGCACATGTACAAGCTTGTTGGTATTTGCTGGCCAGTGTGGAGTTAGAGCAGGAGGGGGCAAACGTTTTGGCCTGAGGGCCGCATCGGGTTTCGTAAATTGTACGGAGGGCTGGTTAGGGGAGTGGGTCATGGCCCAGCCCCCACCTCCTACCTGCTCCCCCTGCGCCCTGGGACTCCTGCCCCATCCAACCCCGTTCCCCCCCCCCGATCACCCCGACCCCTATCCACACCCCTGCCCCCTGAGCACCACCCCTGAACTCCCCTGCCCTCTATCCAACCCCCCCGCTCCCTTACCGCGCTGCCTGGAGCACCTGTGGCTGGCGGTGCTGAAGCTGGGCCATGCCGCCGCCACCGCACAGCACAGAGACCGGGTCAGGCCGGGCTCTGCAGCTGTGCTGCCCCAGGAGTGCTCTCTATTCCCCACCACCCACACGCATGTAACAAGAGAATATCTGAAGAGGCAAGTAAACTATTTACTATCCTCTTCATTTTGCTAAAAGAATGGAGTGAATTCTGCTCGCTTCCATCCATATAACCAACTGACTTCGTTCACAGGTTTGCATCAGAGCTGACTTTGGCTTGTTTTTTTAAATAACATATGACTTATAGCATGGCTATTATTAAATAGAGCTGGGCAAACAGTTTAAACTAACTATTGAACAGTGACAGTGGGCTGGGAGAGACATAGACTGGGGGTACGGTGGCATGGAGCTGTGTAACCTGGTCTTGGAAGAGGGGATTCTGGAAGGCAGGCGCAAAGGGTGCAGAAGGGGTGGGAGCAGGAGACTATAATGGCAATAGGAGGAGGTGTAGGGAATTGGGGAGGGAGCATTGAAGAGGACAGGTAAAAGCCGAGTCTTTTAAACATTATTATATATAAGCATTTTAAAGTTTTCAGTGAGGAACAGTATCCTCCATTCCCATCTTCCAGCCTCAGCTCACTAAGGTAAAAGCACCTTGTCCCCACTGCATGCATTCAGGCATGCATGAGCACCCCATCCCAAGGACTGGCTAAAGCAGGGGTGGGCAAACTTTTTGGCCCGAGGGCCACATCGGGGTATGGAAATTGTATGGTGAGCCATGAATGCTCACGAAATTGGGGTTGGGGTTCAGGAGGGGGTAAAGACTCTGGCTGGGGGTGCGGGCTCTGGGGTGGGGCCAGAAATGAGGAGTTCAGGGTGCAACAGGGGGCTCCAGGCTAGGGCAGGGAGTTAAGGTGCATGGGGGGGGAGGGCTTGGGCTGGGGCACAGGAGTTATGGGGTGCAGGCTCTGGGTGGTGCTTACCTCAAGCAGCTCCTGGAAGCAGCAGCATGTCCCCCCTCCTGCTCCTATGCGGAGTGCAGCCAGGCATCTCTGTGTGCTGTCCCATCCACAGGCCCTGCCCCTGCAGCTCCCATTAACTACAGTTCCCGGCCAATGGGAGCTGTGGGGGTGGCACTTGGGGGGGGCAGTGCGCGGAGCCCCCCGGCTGCCTCTAAACATAGGAGCTGGCGGGGGGATATGCTGCTGCTTCCGGGAGCCTCAGCATGCGCGCACAGAGCGGCCTCCGACCCCGCTCCCTGGCTGGAGTGCGGGAGCAGGGCAAACCCCAGGCCCCACTCCCCAGCGGGGAGCTTGAGGGCCAGATTAAACTGGCTAGAGGGTCGGATGTGGCCCACGGGCCATAGTTTGCCCACCCCTGGGCTAAAGTCTGGAGGAAGAAAGCCGTGCTATAGGGCGTCTTATAAGATCTGTAAGAGCAGAGCTTCTCTTGTGCAGGCCTTCTATTTAAACAGTTGGTACTCATTCAAATAAAACCTTGGGCAATCGCCCCAACCAAAACACATTAGGGGTGGGCAGGGTGGGAAAAAGCGTTGTGATAGAAAGTGTTTATGGGAGTCCAGCTAATACCCAAACCCAATATTATCCTTTATAAAAATCTAAATGTTATAAAATCTAGAAATAAATATTCAATGTGATTTCCCCATTCCCATATTATCCTTTATTCACTCACATCACCTGGTACATACTGCCCTCCCAAACCCTAACTTTGGGCTGAGTTCAGATTCAACTGCTGAACTGTTCACCCAGCTCTGTTATTTACTTTCCTGTAAACAGACTGTAGGGCTGTTCCTTGTCTTGTAGGCTAGGGCTGTGGGGACAGAAAGAGAATGCTTGTAACAGAAGTAATCACACTCATTCAAGTTGGTTCTGCCCAAGGTAGTTTGCACACAGTGTCCTATACATACATTTTAGTCCTTTTCATTTTGCATAGATTCATCAATGCTGTTTGATCAAGCTGATTCAGGGCTCCTCCCCTCCTCCCTCTCTGAAATGCCCTATTTGCTGAACAGTCAAGATTTGCAGACACTTAGAAAAGTGCCTGCAATTTAAAAACTAGAAATTCATGGGTTAAAGACCTTGAAAACCAGGCCCACTCTCTTCCACAGCCTAATGGAGGACTTTATTGCATGGGTGCAAGCAGGGCCGGCTCTACTGTTTTTTCCGCCCCAAGCAGTGCGCCGAATTGCTGGGGCAGTCCGTGTGTTAGGGCGGCACGCGCGTTTCTGCGGCGGCGGCAATTCGGCGGCAGCTTCTGTCTTCAGCTGGAAGACAGAAGCTGCCGAATTGCCGCCGCGGGCAGCTGAACATAGAAGCTGCCGCCGAATTGCCGCCGCCGCGGAAACGCGCGTACCGCCCTAACGGCACACGGACTGCCCCCGCCGTCCGCGGTGGCAATTCGGCGTGCTGCTTGGGGCGGCAAAAACACACGGACTGGCGCCCCTTGCAGATTGCCGCCCCAAGCACCTGCTTGGAATGCTGGTGCCTGGAGCCGGCCCTGGGTGCAAGGGAGGGCAGAATTTAGCCCACTGCCTGCAGAATCCTGTTTGCCAAAATGAAACCAGCCTTGGCAGGACAGCGATGAGCCTTTTCCAGTGATATGATCGCATTACTATTACTTTTGCCAGCTACTGACCAGGGAAGAGCTTGTCAAATCTAAGTTAAATCAATCTTTTAAAAGAAAATGTTAAGAAAGATTAGCCTGGGGCTGCTATAGTTCTGCCTACATTATTTCAAACTAGTCAGATTCAAGAGAGAAATTTAAGTCCTTCAAAACCATTTCCTTTCAACTTTCCATCCAGTTCTCTGAAGATGCAGTTTCTCCTCTCACTTGATGTGAATTTCCCAGTCCGCACCAACATTTAATAATAGTTTTTCCAGGGTCAACATGGAGGACTTGACATCATATGTGAAAACCACTTCTTTGTCTTTCCCATCTGAATTGCAATAGGACAAGAGAGAGTTTATGATGCACTCTAAGAAAACCTCTTCTGAGCAAAGTTATACATGACTGCCTTATTTCTCTCACTCTTACTGGGTCAGATTATCTCCTCGGTTAGGCGTGGAGGTGATAAAAGGAGAGCAATTACTGGCCAAATCTCCAGTATACTCATAAGGGTGCATCAGAGTCTACGGTATCACTTCTTCTTTTACTCCAACTCTGCAAACATGTGCTTTAATTGTCACCTTTTGTGCCTTAGCAGGGGTCGAGACAGGTGTAGGCAGGAACAATGAAATTATGATTCCCAAAGGGGAAAGGGAGGCCTGGAGGGACAGGTCCTCTGTGCAAATTTCACTAGCTTTCCCTAGGCAGGTCCTTGTATAGTTCAGTGGGTTCCACACTGTCAGAATCTGTGAACCCTCCTGCGTGAGCGAGAATATAAACTTTTGTTCTTGCCTGCAAATTTCCTTTCTTGGACCAGTCTGACCCACCCTATTTGAGGGTCTAAGAGTGTTATTATTAAGATGTATCTCCAGCTGCATGCTCTGTAAAACAAGGTTATCTAAATTTGTTAATCCTGGGCTCCTCCCTGGGCTCGGAGAGCTAGGTTGATTCCCCAGGCTGAGGCAGCTTTGTTACCTTGTTTTGCTTTGTGTTTATCGAGACTTTCTCCTAATGAATGAACCTTACAGCCATTTGCTGTGGTTTCTGTCCAATCAAGCCACCAGTTTACACATTAGTTGCAACAACTGGTGCTTTAGTCGACACCTTCAGTAGAGGGGCCAAGGATTAACTAGGTTTGCAAACTGAACTACCCTCTTATCCACAGTGACGGTCCCTCAAGAACAGGGTGGGATATACTGGAGGGACAGCACTGGGGAAGCTTGTACTATTGCTTCCCATGTTTATAGTTTTCTTTTCAGTGTTGTCATCTGCCACCTTTAATTAGTGCTACCATTACAGTAAAATTTTAAAAAATTGAAGTGAAGTATAAAATACTGGCCTCTCTCACCCTGGAGACTGACTGTCACAGATGTGGGTTGCTTTTGAACTCCCAGAATTAGTACCCGTTCAACTACACATTTTGTGTGGTACTGCCCAAATTCATCAGCACAGCTGAAAAAGAAAACAAACAGTCTCAGACACAGTAGTTTCTACCTGTGGTTGGAGAGCCAACCCAGGCATAAAACTTGGAGGGACAAACCACTACTACAGTCTCTTACTTCAGGATCCAAAACACAGTTTATTTTCCCTAACATACTTTTTCTTGATGCAGGAGTGATATTTTTTCCCCTCCATCACCAACTGCCTAATGGGTGCGTAAGTGGGTTTCACAAGCTCCTGGTTACCTAGATGGCATCTGAAAATGATTTAAATAGATACAAATGGTGAAGGGCCTGTCTATGTGATTCAGTCGTGCCTGCACTGAGGTGACTAATCTCTGTTTTAGTCATGTTACCCAAGCCATTCTACGATCCTGCTTTAAGGTAAGTTTCCTAGTACAGATGATCTCTAACTCACACTTAAGAGCTGAAGGAGCAAGAAAAAAATCTGTAGGTTAATGATGGTGCTACATATCCATTTGGAGAACAAATTTTGTTACAGTAGTTGGTGGAAGTCTGGGAGTGACATATTTGAGACATCTGCCTACTTACAAACAGCTGTGGATATTTTTGGTATTTAGCATGCCTGACTACCCTCTTTGTTTTTCTACGCTACTATTCTCTTGACATACGTTTTCTGATTATGTTTCAACATTTCCTTCCTTGGCTTCATTGCTAATAAGTATTTGTCTCCCCATTATTTGTAATCTTAGAACATAGTCTTTATTGATATGGTTACCCCAAAACTATCCATAAAATGATTGTATCCCCTACGTGTCTTCCCTTTGCAAAACTAAATTTAGCTTCCTCAGTCTTTCCCATATACCTTATTATCTAATCCTTGGATCCCTGTTGCTGCCCTTTGTTATATTTAATTTAGTAAATCTGTATCCTTCTGAAACAGTGTGAACCAGAGTTGCACTCAGTATTCCAGATGCTCTACACAGTCTAGGTCCGACTGTGTAGAGTAACACTTACCTCTCCAATTTTGCATGTGAAACTCTCTATTCCTGGGGGTTCTTGAGCAATGGACAAGAATAACACTTACACATTTGTTGCTAAGTAAAATGAATTATAAAAGGGATTTCCTTTTATGGGGATTTTACCTGCAACAGCTGCCATTACCTGGAAGAGAAAACATTCTTGTGGAAAGTGAATTTCCTGTGCAGGAATTGCTTCTTATGGAGGTACTGAAATGAATGCCCATCATCTAGATAGAGCTCACCTACTGCAAAGTCCTATGGGACACATCAGATGTAGAACAAAGTTAACAGAAGCCTGAGTGTTGGACACTGAAACTGAAAATAAGCATCACTATATGCTGAAGTTAACAGTTAGAAGCCACTAGAACCGTTATGATCTCTGGTAGGTTAAAACACTCCCTTGAAGAACAATCCAGCATTACTAAAAGAACATTCTGGATGTTATGGTTTTGTAAATTCATTGTGGTGTCTGTGCAGTACTTTCCGCTATTGGCTTGTATTTAAAAAGACAGTTGCTGAATTCATTCTCTCTGGGTCTGAAGAGGAAGTTTGTGGCCTGAAGTAATCCTCTCCTTCCTCCAAGCTGCTGGAGGGTGGCTGACAAGGAGAGGAAGGGCAAAGGGAAGGTCAGGAAATGCTCTACTTGTGTAGAAATCCTAGTCTCATGTTAAACGAACAGTCTGTGTGCTCTAGCATGAACCCCAGCACAAAGAGTGGAGCCCAGGCAAGTTAGAAGAGTGCCAAGTTTCTCCACAGCAATCTGGAGGAGACTGGCTCTTCTTCTAGCTGGTGTGTAGGCAAGGACCGTACTGTGCAGGTTGAATAGGCAGAAGGAGACCTCCTGTTCCCTATAAAGCAGGTCCTACTGCTAGAGGGCAAAGAGGAGCAGGGACATGATGAGACCAAAAGAGACAGGAAGAAGGGATAAAAAGACAGGTGTATAAACTAAATGTAATCCCAGAGTACCTTGGAGTCCAGAGCAACATGGAGTTCGTAAGAAATATCTGTCATCCATTCAGTGGATCTTCCTACGGTGGTCTTAAGGGGCACCACACACCCCCCTCGCTGGAACACTGGAATCTGCCAATAACAAAGCCAGGGTAGAAGAATTCAAGTGTGGAAATCTTAGTGCTATTCTGTGATCATTTAATTTTAGCTTATTGGGGAAAAAATTGCAGCTGTTTCTTATCACCCATAGGGAACTTCGGCAGACAGCACGTTGATGAATAAACTCTATTCTGCTGACAAGTCATCTTCCCGTATGCTTTTCCTGTCTCAAAATCATCCCAACAACATTTGCTCAGAGTGCCTACCCTGTACGGTGTCTGTCTTCTCAAACAACAGCATATATTGGGGGCCATGGTGTAACTGGGTCCATCTGAATGAAGGACATGGGATACTGACAAAGACAGTCCATTGCCCTCCTCTGGTACAACAGTTGCTATAACTTACATGGACAATGGGCACTGAGAGTCCAGTGCTGACGTTCATGTAGTGCTTGAACAGTATGAAGTCCCACCTAGAAATGTGAGGCTGTCCAAGTGAACCCCTCCTTCGCTACAAACACTGTTGAAATACTTTCTGCACTTTCAGCATTTCTACTAAATACTCCCTCTAAGTGGGAGGTGATTTGGAGGTGGAAGGGGGTTCACTGTGGAGTTCTCTTCTGCCATAATTAGCCCATTCTTTGTCTATCTGAGACTGCTGTGCTCATATTATCACTTTGCTGTTTCTTAGTTTGAACCATGTTGCCTGGAGTTAAGACAGCATCTGTTTTTTTCTCCACAGAAGCTATTTTAATTCTCCTTGCAGGACTGCAGCCTAATGTCACTATTCGGATTTATGAGTGTTTGAGAGAAAATCTATTTTAATCTGTCAACCCAATAAAAGCAATGTTACAAAACAAAAACGTACACTCTCCAGTGTTACTGGGATCTTCAGAGTTCCTGGATAGTCCAGTCGTCTAAATCTTCTGAAGTCATACCAAACCTACATCAGGGAAAAAGGCAGAAGAAACAAACATAAGATATATATTATGAAAAGATCTGATACCTCTGCAGGGACATTTGCTTTGTGAATTCATCTCTGGCTGTCACTGTCTTTTACTGTATTCTTGTGATGCAAGGAATAGCATTTAGTGTGCTGAGTCCAAAGACCTTTCTGAGAGACTTAGTAAATGTGCATTACACAGAAACACAAAATGGAGAATGACCTTTTCTATAAGTTGCATTTGCTCTAATAGGTTTCAAAGCTGCTGCAGGTGCTAAGCAACAGTGTCATTCACAAAATGATGAAACTTTTAAAAAATACTTTGAGAAACAAATCCAGTGTAAGCACATTTGTACCTTAAAATAAAGTTTTCCACAGGCCTCCAACTTGTGTTCTGAGGTATGTGCTATGGACTAAACCTCTTTAGTACACACTGCTTTGGCTCTAGGGCCTTTGGAATGAGTATAAGAGACAACAGGAACACATTGTCTATTTCTCATGAATTTTCAGTCTTTTTATGTTAAGTAAAAGGGCTTTTCAGTTCAGTGTTTAGTACATGTGAAGGGTTAAATTTAGGCTGGTCTGACAACTGAAACCTTCTCGTGCACCAAAAGCCAAATGCATTTCTAGGCATCCACAACAGCATGTGATTTTCACATTGTCCTTGAGAGATCATGCCTCCAGTGTAAGGTTATTCAGTTTTTGATATTGTCTGAGTAAATGCTGTAAACTGTATAAAGCAGGTCAATGTGGACTTTTCTCTATTATCTGGGAACTAAAATAAGGCAAACAAAATAACTACAACCTAGATGTCAGACTTGACTGAATTTATTGGGATATTCCAAAGTATGCTGCAAGAGCAGGTCATTGAAAATGACCATACAAAGCACCCTGTGCCTCTGCACCATAGTCCCTGACAGGATTAGCTGTTACAGCCATGGCAGGCAGTTAATTCCTATACAAATCTTCACTAAAAAAAAAAAGTGTTTGTCAGAGCTTCCTGAGAGAGACCCTAAGCAATCTTTCCCATATTTCTATACTCTGCCTTATCTCAAGCACAATGATCAAAGAACTCCTAGTTCCTGAGACATATTGGGGAGAGCCACAGGCTTTTACTTGACCTTTCATACTCAAGGCTATTCCATCCTCTCCTTTTCTACCTGTCTTCCTGTTCATCTGCCTCCAAAATTAGATCTCAAGCTCCTACTCAGTGCAATGAGTTGCATTTGTCAGAGCTGATTCCCATGACGTGGGAAATCTAGTTACTTGAGATGCTGAGAAAATTTTAGTCAACACTTAGCCATGGAAGCTGAAGAAATCTCTCTTCCCAAAGTACCACCTCCACAACCTCTGATTCTGAAATCAAGTCTTCTATGCAGAAGCACATTGCACTGCCATCATGTGGATGAACAACTTTCTCTTCAGAGAGGCACTGACTTTTTATAAGTGTATGAGAGTGTTTGCTGTGCTTAACTGGGGCACCTAATCACAGAACAACAGTCTGCACTGCAGCACTTGCATTATTATTACTTAGACTGAGGTAGTGGCCAAAATGTGTTAGTTGCTGAAATGACAATACCTGCTCTGAAGAGCATGCAGTCTTGGGTAAAAAGAATATAACATACAAGCAAAGTGATCACGGTGACAGGCACACAGCAAGATTATAAGAAAAAATTGTTTAAGTTCCTCTCATTTCATATTTCCTCTACCATCCATCCCCCATGTCTCTTCCCCCAGGTTCAACTCAAATGTCCTTCCTATCCTCCGTCCCAACATTTGACCCCTTCCTGCAACATAAATGAGAAACTAACCCTAGGAAAAGGAAATTAAATAAATAAGCAGACAACTTAAGTCAGCTAGTGTGTTGCAGAGGTGTAGGAGAAGTATAAAATTAAAGAACTAAATTTAGCTTAAGTTTGGTTAAGGAAATATATATTTGTTGTAAAGAAAGGCCCAGACTAGCAAGTAGAATGAAGGCCTTGAAAATAATAAGTAATAAGGCCAGAAGGAATGAAGTAGGGAGGATGTCTGGTTCAAAGAATAACTAATGAGATAAGGGGAAGTTTCTAAAAAGAAGGGCTCTGACTGAAAGGGATGACCGCAGATGGTTTTAAATAAAATAAAGAAAATCTGTCTTAAAATGAGCCAACATGGCCCTTCCCCAACTCACACACCAGTGTTAAAGCCTGTGTAAACCTAGGTGCAATAGGGAAACTGTTGGACAGCTAGAGGGAAGGGAGGAAAAGCCTTGGGAAGAAAGGAGGTGCTAAATCTTATCTGGATTAAGACTGGAAATAAGGGTGAACTGTCTCAAATTGGTGTTTAGCTGAAGTCAGCAATTGGCAATGACATCACTTGTTTGTTAAAAGGGCATAAAAAGTAAACTCTTAAAGGATTCATTGCTAATACCTGCCTGACCGTGTTGGAGCCAGCCAATACGGATCTAAATACACCTGGGTGTAGCCCATTTGTGAGTATCTTGATCAAATATTTATCCATTTTTTGTTGCTGTTTGGATATAGTAAATTGCTTATTAGTTAGGGTTTGTAGGCATGTTTAGAGCAATTGTATAAGTATCATTTGGCCTTTGGATTTAATAAAGGAATTTATGATTAAATTTGTGTTTGGTGGTTTCCCATATTAATAATTCCAACAAGGTGTCATGGAAGGAGCGGGGCTTGAGGAGGGATTTAAATTAGAAGAGAGTAATAGCTCGGGGTTCTGGCCCGGGGAGGGTAATGTATGTGTAGAAAGTACAGAGATTGCTGTGCAAGAGACAGACAAATGGGGAAGAGTGGCCTTGAGAAGGGGACTTGGGTTGCCGCTAGTAGCAATATCACTTATTGGTTATGCTGGGATAGAAGAGGACTCATGAGAATGGAGTAAATGCACTTTCTTTGATTCAAACATCAGAGTGGGTTCTTAGTTACCCTTACCTCATCTGACCCAGGCAGTAAAACGTTCACTGTAGTGGCCTCTTGTTCAATGACTGGATGCACCAGTAAAGCGTTTCCTGGAATAAGAGATACAAAAGGAAATGAGAAGATGCAGCATAGCCTGTGAATACGGCATTGGACTGAGACTCAAGGAAACCTGGGCTCTATTCGTGGCTCGGCTACTGGCCTGCTGGGTGACCTCTGGCAAGTCACTTCACCTCTCTATGCCTCAGTTACCCCAGCTGTAAAAAGGGGATGATACTGACCTCCTTTGTAAAGATAGCACTGTGAGATCTACTAATGAAAAGTGCTGTATAAATTAATAATAATATCTAGCTCTTGTATAATTGTTTTGCCTTTACCTAAAGATTCCATTGTGGGGCTAATATTTAAGGTTGAAGACTACAGACTTATTGGATAAGATTTTCAAAAAGCACCTAAGGGAATCAGATGTTCAAATCTCTTTGAAATGCAATGGGAGTTAGTCAGGTGCCTAATTCATTTAGGTGCTTTTGAAAGTAGTACTCAGTGTCTGTAAGAGTTATGACCATGCAATGTTTAACACCAACATAGAATCCAAAACTATGGTATGTTACCAATATGTTAACAATGGACTCCCACAAAAATGTTCCCTCTTCACAGGTGATAAAATCCAGGGTCCTATGGGTTAATGTGCTTGCACACAGGACTGGTGAGGGACTGGGGAATCTATTAATATAGTTTCATGTTTAAAAACAACACCACTTTCTTACAACCAGAAGCAAGAAAGAAGGCAACCCCATTTGGCAAACAAACTCCTTTTCAATGCACTTCATTGGAAATGTTTACACTTTTTTTCTGAAAAATATATTGAGTAGGTTGATTGCATAGTGCAGTGTTCAAAGATGTGTAACTGACAAGGGTGTGTGGGAGAAAAGTTTCTGAAGTTCTAATACTTGGAACATTCAAAAAGGCTAAAAATTTGCTCTTAAAGATGTATTTTTCTAGCTCTAGAGGTAACTCAACCCTGGCAGGGATGATTTATTAGAATCCACAGAGAAGGTGAATTTCATCAGAGGCACTGAAATCACTCCAACCTCTCCATCAGCTCTGGATAATTAGTTATTAGATGCTGTCACACCTGATGCAGGTTGTGGTTTTAGATGCTGGAACCAAGTTCCATCTCTGCCATATGGAAATGAGAGCCAAGATTTTCAAAAGCGACTAATGATGAGTGCCTCAATTTTTTCACCTCAACGTGAGACATCTTTAAAGGAGTCTGATTTTCAGAAGTGTTGAGCATTCACCCGCTGAAAATCAGGCCTCTTTAAAATATCTCTCACTTTTAAAAATCTTGGCCAGGGTTTTCATACTTTTTGCTACTATAATATGCAGAAGTGCTTAACTTTGAAACTTAAATCCAGACACCAGCTGGTGTTTAGGAAATGGTTTACTTACCCAGCATGTATTCATCTTCCACACCAAAAGTTTCTTGTTCCTTGGGGAACTCTACCCAGAGAGGCCTGTAGAAAGCAAGGTGGAGTCTTGTCAGTTTCTTCTTTTCCATTGGACACCTCTGTGACTCAGCTGGAGTCCACAGGCTCCCCACCATTTTCTACATTCCCGCTCTCCTACAAGGCCCATTTTGTGACTACCGCCATCCAACCAAGGAAGACTGGACACATTTCTCATCTGTCCCTTTAAATGCCACTTCTACAATCATTATGTTTCCCAGCTGAACGAGAGTTAAGACACTTCCCAGTGTATCTACTACAAGCAAAAAGCTAGTCTAACCCACCTCGTCCGCAGGCTCTTGCAGGCCAGATCACAGTATTTGGGCTACTCAATGTGTGTGCTCAGTCAAACTACTGTTTGTTTTTCTTTTTGCTCTGGTTTTGGCATGTGTGTCTGTTTTGCCTTTGGCAACCCTGGGAATCCCCCCCATTTCCTTATGAACCCATATAGCATCGACCTTTCTTCTAGCAGAGGGGAGATGGACAGGACTTTCCTTCAGAGACCATCAGCATTGCTCCTACACTGGCTAGTTTGTGGGGGACAGTCTCTTTTCTTCTCAGCAGCTGACTGTGCTGGTTTTACAGCAATCCTGGGTCCTGTTGGTCAGGGACTGAGAAACCTGACTCAGAAGATGAATTGCATAGTAATGTGGTATGCTAATCACGTGGTCACCGCACAGGCCTTCTTTTGCTTATTTATAATTCCAAATGTTACGATAACAATAGCTCTTTCTAGTTAGAGACAAGAACTGGAGCGATTCTGTGGATTCCCTCACAAACAATGCCTGCCTGACCTGCTTACTAATAGGCATACTGTTGAATGCTGCAACACCACTGTTTATTGGCAAAAAGAACAGGAGTACTTGCAGATTTTACATTCTGCTTGCCTTCATAAACCAGTGAAGAAAATACCACACTTCCTTTTTAGTTTCTGAATTTGCCACAGTGCTAGCTATAACCATGGCAGTATTTATTATTGTGTATATAGTCAACATGGGCCTGATTTTTAGAAAGGTAGAAGCCTAGGGCATGGTTAGGTGCTGGACAGTATATACAAATGGGACATTTGTATATGCAAAGGGCCAGACAGATGCCCTCACTTGCTCTTGTAGTGCCTGCATGCACAAATCAGGTTCACAACTGAGTGCAGCCCAGAGCTTCTGCCCTATTAAAAGTTAGTCCTGATCTTTAAATGCTTTTGCATTACAACTAGTGAAGAGAAATTTGAAAAAAAGGACAGCAATTCTAGTGCCATTTGTAAGAGACAAAAATACAAGAGAGATTAGTAATATTTATCTTCTACTGATGTGACTGTTGCATGCAGCTCCACTGAGACCTCTCATTATAGATTGGAAAGGAGCACAATGGAAACTAGTTTACTAATTTAATGTCTATATTACATTACTAAAGGAAAAATGATTATAGGAAATGTGGCATGGCATATACCTCATACTTGAATTATCTATATGAAATGAACTCTGGGAAAGGTAACCCAGTTGGCCTAGTTTCTTCAAACGAACAAAAAGCATTTACCGGAGAGAGAGAAAAGGCAGATTTTGAAACTTTCAGGTCAGCTTAGGGATCCACTGGCAGTATTTAGATATGGATAAGAATAGTGATAACATTCTTCTTGGGGTTTACTGTATTTTAGAAATTTATCTAAGACTGTATGTGGTAATAGTTTATTTAACTGATGTGCTCAATTGCTCTCTTTTAGAAAATTAATGTATATATTATTTGCTTTTAAAATTTCAAATTGAAAGTCACAAAAGTAAAGGAGAGTAATTTAATTTCCCCCTCTGAAACATCCATCTTGACACAATTATAAAATTTCCTGGCTCATAAGAAGGGCCTTTATATAAAGAGCAATACAAGTAGTTTTAATGTAGCCCCTTACGATCTCACCTCATGACTGGTTCAGCAGTGGTGTGTGCCCGGTAGAACAGTGAATACAAGTAGGGCAGAAGGGTGTAGCGCTCTCTAATGGCTTCCCTGATGATCCGTGTGTTCTCATCCCCAAATAGCCATGGTTCACGCCGTTTGCTTTCGATATTGGCATGGCCTCTGAAGAATGGTTGGTATGCACCAGCCTGATACCAGCGAACAAGTAGCTCTGGTTCTGGGTCCCCAATAAACCCGCCCACATCAGCTAAAATTTAAAGAGACATGTTAATTGGTTTATGAAAGTGTTCTGCAAAAACATGAATTTCTCTTATTACAAACATTACAAATCTATAAATACATTAATGTAATATGGTACCTCCTATCCTGCTGAAAGGCAGCTGCTTGGCCATACAAAGTGAAAAAAATTATCGGATTCTCATTTGATGATGAAACAGGTTGATAGCATTTAGAGACACAGTGAGTGGTTTTCCTTGTCACAGGGGAAAATTATACTGATGCTCATGGAAGACAACTCCAAGCTGTCAGTTCAAGGGACTCACATGCTACCAAAGATGAATATGCCAAAGGAAGGAGAGAAGAATGCTACTGGGAGCTGTAAATGGACTAAATATAGGAAACTGTTTTGAAACAGATTGGAGTGTAGGAAAGAAGTGGGTTGTTCTGGTGGTTGTGTGTTTAAATCTATCTTGAGACTCAAGCTCAGTAAGTCTGGTGGCCTACATTTAGTGAAGAATCCAGTTAAACGCCTTACCTCCACAGAATGAAATTCCTGCAATGCTGATTGTGAGCAACATTGGAATGGAGATTTTTAAGTAACTCCACTCTGCTACGTTGTCTCCTGTCCATACTGCACCTGGAAACACCAGTAGCATGGTTTCAAGTTTACACACTGAATTCAGGCCCCTAGGTCAATTTATACTTGCAATTAGGGGGAAAGAAAGAAACAAAGTGGCAAGCTAATAAATTTGCTTCGAGTACTCTGCTGAATTTAAATCGGTATTCTATATTGTTTAACAGTGTGATTAAAACTGCAATTAATCACAACTTTTTTTAACCTTGTGATTAATTGCAATTATTTTTTAATTGTTTGACAGCCCTAATACCAGGCCTAGCATGCATAAATAAATAAACAAAGCATTACAGAAAAACATGATTTCATGAAGCTTGTCCATGCTTACCATACTTCTGTGATCCGGCAAAGAAAGATCGCGTGAGGACAAATGGCCTCCTCTGTCCCCCAGAACGTTTGATAAGCCCTTCTGCAGTTGCCATTTGCTGCAAAGCAATAGAATAACTGACAAGGAGATAACCTAATTACAAACAGTATATACCACACTCCTGTTGTAGACAATTAAAGGCAGGAACTATATGAAATATATGTCTAGAAATAATAGTAATTATTATTAGTTAAGTACTCACAGTTTGTTGGAAGACACTAGAACAGGGAAAAATATAGAAATACTAACTTTGCATATGTAATAGATTGATGTCATTACACTGTTGCAGTAGAAAGATATGCATGAGTGCTATCACTGTTACAGGTCTGATTTATCATGGAGAAGCTGATTCCAAAACACTGGCACCTAGTACAAGGGCCCCAATCTTGATGGGACCATCTGGGCGCTACCACAGTACATATAATAAAAACCATAATCATCCAGGACAGAGTATCTCTGGCAGTAGATTTTTGTCTTTAGGTGCCCTACTTGGTAAAAGCCATAGAGATTGTGAACCTCCCGGTGCTCCCAGTTGCCATGGTGGACAGCATCTCTCTGCATGGTTAGTTCTGCCGCTTTGAAGACTGAAGGCTCATTCATATCATTCCATACAAACAGGATGTCAGTAGAGCCCTGTGATACAAAGTAGCATTTAGGGTACATTTAAGTCATTAGGTTAATCCAGTGTTACCCAAACTGCAGTGGTGGGTGGTGCTAGTGTAGGGGATGCACAGGAAGAGAAGCAACAAAACAGTGGCACTGCAAATATGCTCCCAAAGCTGAGGGCAACTTATTGAAAGCTGTCTGTCTTCCCTCTCTTCTCTCCTGACCGCCCCTAATTCATCTGGCCACAGGAGCAGCTTATGTGTACAGGGTTGCAGTTCACAAGCTTATTTGAGCTTTTCAGCTCTCACTGCACTCAGCTGAAATGGCCCTGAGGGCCGAGTGCACATACATGTGCAACCAATAGATGCCTCAAGCCTCACAGCAAGCACAATGTTGTCTTCTCGTGAGTGATGGTGGGAAGGAGGCAGGGGAGCATAAAAGTTCATAAGAGAATTTTAAAATATTAAAAAGCCCAGAGGAAAACTGCAGAAAAGGACAGGAAAAAGAAACTGGGGAGAAAAAGTTGCCTTGGGACATGAAGTGCAGGGCCGTAAGAAGCATGAGTTTACCTGCCCCTTGCAAAGTGGGGCTCCAACAAAAAAACGATTGGGAGCTGGGCAGTGTTTCAGTGACACATACGTCTAATATTGAGTACAGCCTGGAAGGGGCTAGGAGTGATGTGACTATAGGCTATGAACAGCCAGTACTTCCACACTATTCTCCTCACTTAAAGGACTCATTGTGGGGGAGGATGACTTGAGAGCAACTGTGAGCTCCTCAGAGGCAGCACTCTCACATCGTTTCCTATGTGGACTCCTATTGAGAGAAGCTGGGAATGGGACAGCTGCATTAGATGACATGGTGGTAAAATGCCTGTTCCCTGTCCACACCAAAGTCTCCATTGTTGCTATCACGGGGGGAATTGCATAAGTGGTGAATTAGGCTCTTATTTTTCTTAGTGTTGACAAGGCCACGGTGAGGCTCCTTCTGCAGTCTATATGGTTATCACTATATTCAGGATATTTGCCTCTACAGTCTAATGACCATCTACACTCTGTAGGATCCAAAGAGAAGAAACACAAACCTTATATGATTTGAAGGCAAACTGATCTGCATACCATTCTCGGACTTCAGGATTGGTAAAATCCAGGTAAGAAGAGGAACCTGCAGGTGTGGACCATCACATTTATTATTTTAACTTTTATAGCATTTATTGTTTTGGCATTCAAGCACTGTGACATGTTGATACAACGATCTCCACAATGGGTAGCACCGAGACTTCTGCCTTTGCTGTAACCTTAATACATAACCCAAAATGCCAGGAACAAAAACCTAAGCAAAGTGTAACCAAGTGCTAAACTAAACAAGTACACCTTACACTGTGATCTGAAGACCACTATGCTTGGGTTGTGGTGGGCTAAGTTCCACACCATTTAAAGATCGTGACCAGCATTTTGAATGGCACCCAGAAGCAAACTGAAAGCCAGTGAAGGAATCAAAGCCTTGATGTTACAGGGAGTCTCACTCAGGAGGTGGGTACCTGTGTTCTGCAATGGTTGTACTACGTTCATTACATAGTATAGAGCCACAGTGATTAAACATTGTACACAGACAGCTGATCTGCTGTCAGTTTATGTCCCTGCTGGAACCCCATTGATCCTCATATATTTCCTTGTTTACAGAGATGTCTACTCTCCATGCACCAGTAGTGCTGTATTCACCAACAGCGTAGTGGAGTTTTGGAAGTGCAGGCACTCCCAAGTATAGTCAGGAATGAAACAAAATGCATCTATATACTTATTTCAGAGCCGCACCCATGTCATGACTCCCTGTTATTTGTTGCTAGGCTGTCCGGCTTGAAGCTAGAATTTTAAGACTGGCAACTTCTACAAAAGTCATGTTTTCTGGAATTAGATGGATATTTTAAAATATAAAATTGGGGCTTGCCAACCTTAATGGTATCCAAATCCTATTAACTCTTATCTCACTTTCCCTTTTCCCTTCTCAGACTTTCCCCCCTCCATCTGATCTAACCCTTTTCCAATTTTGCTGTTCCCACCTTTGCTGAAAAAGATCTTTATGGTACTGTTTCATTCTCACAGCGCCGTGGCCACTCTCTCTCCCTGCATGGCCTCACAAACTTCAAGTGGAAAGGATTCCTCTAGCCACACACTATACAGTGAAGAATACAAGCCCCACTCCATGAAGTTTGAAGTGTTTTCAAAGGGGTGTCTCAGGCCCCACTAGGGAGAAAGTGTAAATGAAACCCTTGTTCACTGTTACAACATTAAACAGTGAAGTGTGGTCTTGGGTTTTATGTTATCACTGGCTTACTCCCATTGTAACAATCACCATTAAAAATCCAAGAAGGAATAGCAATCTCCTCTCACTAAAATTAACACAGTTCAGTGATTTAAACTATTAACAATTCCTCCTATTTCTAGAATCTTTCCGCTTGTTGTTATACCAACCAGTGACTTCAGCAGGAACCTTGAAGACCTCTTATTACAGTTCTTTTAACAATCCAGTTTGTACCAGTCTATTTGACTCAACTTTTGTTTACTTTTATAAACAATTTAATGTGACAACTTAGAGTACTGATCTTTGCACAAGTTCAGTAACTTTATGGTGCCATGCACCTAGATTATATGCAGACAGAGGCATTGTCTTTCTAAGTTGCCAGGGGGTGCTTAACCCCCGCTCCGCCCCAGGCCCTTTCCCCACTCCACCCTTTCCCCCAGGACCCCCGCCTCTTCCCACCCCCTCTGCCCCTGCCCTGCCCCATTCTACCCCCTCCCCTGAGCGTGCCCCACCCTAGCTCCTCCCCCTTTTCCCCAGTGCCTCCTGCACGCTGCTGAACAGCTGATCCATGGCAGGTGGGAGGCACTGGGAGGGAGGGGGAGGAGCTGATCAGCAGGGCCGCTGGTGGGCAGGAGGTGATGGAGCTGATGGGGCGGGGGGGGGGCTGCCAGTGGGTGCTGAGCACCCACTATTTTTGGAGCACCCACAGAGTCAGCGCCCATGTATGCAGAGATAATAGAACTAATGGTAGAGGAATTAGAGCTGGGAAGACTAGGAGATGCATTAGAATTGTCAAAAGAACTATAAGACTAGGAATCATGAATATCCAAGAATTACACCAACATTTTTTTTTCCTTTTGAGATGCTAGTCCTATCCACATGACTATCCACTTTTGACTCACGTTATTCTGCTACACATTACAAATAAACAAATTCTAATGTATAGACTATAAGCAGTGGGTTTTCTTACCTGGCCAACAGATGCCCTCAAAGTCTTGGCCTGTCCTATTCTTCACAAAATACCCCTTCTTTTTGGCCTGAGAGTATAGGGTGTACATGGGATCAACCTTAATGTGAGGATCTATAATGACGACAAGCTGCCAGCATAAGAGATGAGAAGAATCCATTAGCATCAACTGTTCAGCATATTACAGAAAGAGCTCAGTCCTGATTCAGGTTAAGGCACGGGCAGTCACATTTTTGAAAAAGGAGTTACTGGCCCTTGTGCATACTTACTATACATATGTAAACTAGCTGATTTCACAAGACAAGTAGCAGTGCATGCTTGTCTACCTGAAATAAGGGTCAGTACTATATCATATGCTTCAAAAGAAAGTAACCTCCCCTAAAACCAATATAATACAACATTACACAATTGATGAGGTGGGAAAATAAATTTCTCCCTGACTGTTGTGGCGACTAGTTTCTTCCCTAAACCATAACATTTAATTACCGTGACAAAGTCAGGCTGGACCGCTGCAATCGGAGTGATGGAAGGCAGGGCTATTAGCCCTAGAATGAAAAAGGCCCTTTTGCCTACAAACTGAAAAGAGGTCAACTAAGGAAACCTGGACATTTAAAAACCCCTCTCCTGGTGGGAGAGAGGGAGGAGAGACAAGCTGCTGCAGGATTAATGGTATCAGGGAAAAAGGCTTCTCCAGGGTGAGAGGGTGCTCTTCTACCTCCAGCGGAAACCACCAAACTGACTGCCTATTTAGGAGAAGGATGGACACCCTGGTGGCCAATAACAAGGCAACACCACCCCCTTCAAGAGGGGGTAAGAAAAGGTATTCCCCCTATATTTTGTGTTGTGAATTTGTTTCTTTTGTTTGGTAGAGGAGTACTCCTTGGGCCTGCCTTGAAAATATTGACAAATAAACCCAGAATGGGAAGCCCAACACTCCCCAGAGTGGGGCTGATTTACTTCAGATCCCACCATCATCTGAGGGGGAAGCACTAAGCTTGGTGAGATGGAAGAAGTGCCCTGCCACATTACACATTGTGACAGCATATGCTATTATGGTCACCACTTATTATGATCAATCTTGTACAAAGTATGCCTTGTGAGGTATCATTGGGAAAAGTTATAGTCTGCTGAATATTATTGCCCTGTTAAAATGTGTGTATCAACACTGCATATGGAGTTATGAGATTTTGCTATATGTTTGCTACTGAAACATGTTGTGAGTCTGGGGAATGCCCACAATCTAGCTCTTTAGAAATAACAAAAGAACTATAAACAAAGGACTGGCATGTCATCCCCAGAGATACCTGCATGCATACTGAAGGTGCAAGCAAGAATTTGCAATTCATATGGAAATCTGAGTGCACAGCACAAAGGCAATGGAGTTGCCTGACCTCATGACACAGCAAGAACTTTTCCAGTAAAAAGGGTCAAGATACATGTGAAACTGACTGACTGGTCAAGTTGGGTATGATCCATAACTTAAAAAGAGACCATAGAGGACTCCTGCCTCCCCATACTGGGGGGGGGGAGGGGGCACAATCTAAAGGGGAGGACATGTGACCTAAGTTCCCTCCAAGGTGCGCGCTTGCATAGACACGCAGGAGGCCACCAAGAGCCACACACTTAACTCTCCCAGCCCTGGAGCTGCTGCAGCAGGGAGAGGGCTGGGGGGAGTCCTCTCTCCCCACCGCAGCCCCAGGGCATCCTGCACCTCAAACCCCTCATCCCCGGCCTCACCCCAGAGCCCGCACACCCAGCCAGAGGCCTCAGCCCCTGCACCCCAAGCCTCTGCCCCAGTCCTGAGCCCCCTCCCACATGCCAGACCCCTCGGCCCCACCCCCACCACACATTATCTCCATGTTGGTGCACATAACTAATTTTTCCCATTCATGTAGAATGAATTTTGAGGGAATTTTGAGGGAACATTGCATATGACTGTCCCACATGTCTCCTCTGCCCAGTGACCCCCCTACCCTCCTCCCAGCCTGGGGCCACCACGCTCTCCCTGCCCCACATTACCTGCTGGGGGGGGGCAGGGGCAGAGAGGGGCTTTGTCCTTCTCTCCCTGTATCTCCCCTCTGCATGTTCAGCAGCCGAGCCCAGGCAGAGAGCGGGTCACTGCTGACTCCCAGCCAGGCTCTCTCAGGCTTCTTGGTAACCAGTGTGATATTGCAGAAACTGTTTTGTTACTGGCTTGGTGAATCTAATTATAGAATAAACCACCAGTTTGGGAGATTGTCTGCCCTATTCCTTGCAGTCTGCCCTGACTATAGCATTCTCAGTGTAGCCCATCCAGGCACCCGGTCACAATATAAAAAGAGGGAACAAAGGCCCCTGGCCACCTCTCTTCTCTTCCATCTTTACTAAAACAAGACTGATTGTAAGACTTGGAACTGGGGAAGATTGATCCCAGGCTGGAAAAGGAAACCAGCCTGTGTACTAAGAACTGAACTGCCTGCAACATCCAGCGGGGTGAGAAAAACTGTTTGCTTCAAATTTAGCTTTGGTAAAGTTTAGGAAACAGCTTGCAGTTTTTATCTTTTATTTCTTTTTGTAACCAATTCTGATCTTCAATGCCAACCCCACTAGTAATCACTTAAAACCCATCTTTCCATTTTAATGTTTTATCTAAACCAGTGTGTTTTTGGCTGAAGAGTTTGGGGAATCTACTCAGATTAGCAAGGGCCGGTGCATATTCATTTTCTTTGATAAAATGATTAACTTAAGAGCTTGCACTGTCCAAGGGGGTCTTGAGCAGTGTAAGACGCACATTTCTGGGGTGCAACACTGGGACTAGAGATAAACGAGTGTCATTCTATATGTAAGAGTGGCTGGGCATAAAACTCTGGTAGTTGTCTGGGGGTGAGCCGCATACTAGAGGCTGGGTGAGTGGGCAGAGTGGCAACTCATACAGCAAAGCAGCGCACAGTGTACACCACACTGGAGCATTAAGGGGGCACAGCTATCTTGTGAGCTGGATTGTACTTTGGGGAACGTCACACTCATATCTTAACATGCATAATAAATATCAGTTATAAAATTTTCCTGACCTTGTAAAAAAATTGACCATTGTATTTTGCTTAGTTGCCTTCTGCAGCCATTAATTCCATGGTCAGAAGAGGTGCTACTATGTAACTTACTATGACTTCACTACTTTAACATTGCTCCAATAATCATTGGTTTTTGGCTGAGATCAACTATTGTATGAGTTCATTAGTTGGTTACATATTCTCTAGATTCTGCACTTGTGTATATATAATACATTTATAAGTCCATACAGCTAAGGACTATACAATAAAAGCAGAAATAAAGATTAACCAACCTGAATACACTACTAACTACAGCCAAAGGATCTGATACAAGGGCAAACGCAGTAGCCCTTAGGCAACCAATCCCACCAAACAAGAAGGAACAATTCCCAATTAACATAGATAGGGGAGAAAATGGATTGTCAATATAAAAAAGAAAAGCAAAAACAGAGAAGGGGGCTTAACAATGGGTAAAGGTCACCCCTTTGAAATAAACAGACCTTCCTTTATGACCTAAATGCAGCCAACAAGGACTGCAGTGAAACCTCCTGTAAGATGGAGTTTCACATAGGTGGAGCCTAGACCAAGAAAGCTTTGTCCTCCGCCTTATGCTAACTAAGCAAAACACGAGTAAGAACTGACCCACCACAGCCACTAGTAACTGCTGGTGGGGACATGGAATGAGATATGTTTGCTCAAGTATTTAGGGCCTCCCTAGATTATGCTGTACTATGACATTTTCCTTCCTTCCTCTGTATAATGTACCTTGCGTTTTTTCCTCTTGAGCAGTTCCTGCATCCTTTTGGGGTGCTGGAATTTTTTCTTGTCCCAGGTGAAGTACCTCTTGCCTTCTGTGTGCTCTATGTCCAGCCATATAACATCATAGGGGATGTCATGCTCATCAAAGCCAGTGTCTACTGTCTTTACATCCTGCTCATCCTCATAGTTCCAGCGGCATTGGTGGTAACCCAAGGAGAAGAGTGGAGGCAGGGCTTGAGTGCCTAGGAACAGATATGAAGTTAGAAACTAAGCCAATAAGCATAATAATGGTATTGCCCTTCAGGTTACCTTGAAATTTTGGAAAAGTCAATGGGAGTGGCATGGCTGAAATCATATGCAACTGTTTGAAACTGAAGCATAATTACCTAAGGTTCAGTCCAGAGCACAATTTTCACATTTTGAGTTTGTAACACCAGAAACTAAGATCATAACAAAAATTATGGACAGGCTTAACTTTAGCAGAAGCTGCTGTAATTATTATATGATATGGGTGAGAAAACGACTGTTACAGGATGGCATAATAATGCAGTGTTATTCTAGTGATCATTATTACTCTCCTTGCTAAAATTTTTGTTGATGTTTTAAAAATATTGAGGGTGAATTTAATTTTCATTAACATGAATAACTAACAAGATCAGGCTTAGTGGAGAAGGCCATTGTAATCTTCCTACCAGTACACCTCAAGAATGATTTGTAATTCCCCTTACTCTAGCACTTGAGCAGAAACTAATATTTGCTTAGTAATAGAAAATAAAACCGGTTCCTTAGGTGCAACAATACAGCGAGACCAGAGTGTCAGATTTTTTTGAAACTTTTTCATAGTGTGGGCCTCAGTTTTGAGAGACAGTCTTGTAAACTATTTGCCCTCCATTCATGACCAAATGGACCACTTCTCCTCCTATTCATGATCCAATAATATCCCCGTGGCAATTGCTTATGTGGAAAAGTAACATTAGGAAAGTTTGTGTGCTCTTAACTGTCTTAAATGTAGTAAGACAAGGTGGGTGAGGTTATACCTTTTATTGGACCAACTTCTGTTGTCTCTTTCACCAAGCTTTTGAGCTTACCTCACAAAGCTCTTTTTCCACCAACTGAAGTTGTTCCAATAAAACATATTACCTCATTCATCTTGTCTCTCTAATATCCAGGCACCAACATGGCTACAACAACACTGCCTATAGTGTAGTAGGTAATTTTTCCTTTATAAAAAAGTTAGTCACACTGTCTGCACTTTTGCTCTTCTGTCTCCCCTTGCCCATGACTCTTTGCCACCTGGCCTCTTTCTTCTCCTATCGCCCTGCACTTGCTTTCCTGTCACTTTGCTATCTTCTCTCATGGACTCACTGGCCAGCTACCATCTCCTCTTCCTGCTCCCTTACAGGTACTATCCAGTTGCTTCATTCCTTTCTCCCACTGGTGCTTGGTAGCGCCACTCGCTAGGATTTTCTCCTGTTTCCTCTCTTCCCTCATGAAAGAGCAGCCTCAAGTAGTAACAAATAGATTGGCTTCACATTTCCAGCTACTTTTAGAGGCCAAGCCTGAACACCTGTAGATGCTGCTGAAAACAAAGATGAAAGCCATCTCTCCACAGAACACCAGTAAGTGCTCTGTGAACTACATTTTGGGAATGGCTGTCCTACTGCATTCAATGAGATAAGTAAACATTAGTCCCCTTTTTGATACAATATGTCCAGCAGGTAATTGTTCCCCATTATTTAGGTGATGACAGGGAACCTCAGTGATGAATGTACAATGCTGTTTCTTCACTGATACAAGATAATACCTGTCAATTGTGCATATTGCTTGAAGATATCAAAAGGGGTGGGTCCCATTAGGAGGAAAACATCAATTATTCCACTTTCTGACATCCAGCGCACATCAGTTTGAGGCACCACTCTCTGCTTAGTTATGTCTGGAGGGGATCTGGATGGTACATGCTTTGAAAGAAACAGAAAGTAGAATCTGAAGCCCTCTTTCTACCAAAGATTAATTTTACAATCTCTCCATTGATTGTCCAGACCTCAATATTTCTCTCTGATTTTTTATATAATTTAATCTAAATAGTGTATTTTTGACCATGATAATGCAATATTTTATTTTACTGTCTCATTTTAATATGCAAAATTAATGTTGGATATGAAATCACAGCTATATCCTTGTTCCCTGAATATCAACAATATAGTCACATGAAGTACTGGGGAGGGGAAAAATACCAAGAACTTCTAAATTCCATGGTTTGATAAATCCTAGCTTAAAAAATGCTCAATATGTTTTCTGCACTTGATTGTGTTGGATATTTATTTTTGTGGATTTTTCTTGCAGGATTTGAAATACTTCAAAATTTTCTTTTCTCATATGAAATTTATTATGTGATTCCTGCATCTTGTCTTCTAAAAAATGCATCCTTGTGATCATGTCTAAAGTTCACTAAAATAAATGAGGAGGGAGAGAAAAGAGAGTTACAATTCCTGATTCACTGAGGCAAAAAGTGACCATGAAGTTACACTATCAGATTGCCCTGTGCAGGAGTATTTTAATTTCTTATTGAACTCCTGGGCACAATACCATGCATCTCTCACCTCCATTACAGCTTTTGTATTAATCTCCACTAGAGTTTCTGAGGAATTCAGCCAGAAGATCCCAGAAGTTCTGTTAGGTTTATGTGCTAACAGAAAGGGCACTGAACCATAAATGCCCATTTTGTCATGGATCTTGTGCCCATAGACATCCAAGTTAAAAAGCCGGTAGGCATCATCGTCACTGGAATGAACAAACAAACATTACTTGTAATAATTACTCACTGGGCCACTGAACTCAAAGGTGTTACAGCAGGGATTAATATGGTGTATTCTTTATTACGGTCTATCATTTCTCAGCAAGATACGACATGTGGCATGGATGACCATTTCTATCACTTTGCTCAAAGCTAGCTGTATCAAATTATATCTCTTGCTGTCAATGACACTGCTTCTGATGTGGTCTTATCCTTACACTATTAACACTCACCTTCCCCATTTTTCTGCTTAAATCCCATAGAGCCGTCTGGAGCTGCTCTTTTATGCATTTCAGTAAAGTATATTCTGTTTAAACCTGAGAAATATTCATGCAGAATTGGCTGCACAGAAACATAATAGAGAACAGGAAGAGTCAGCGGCAGCACTGTGGAGTTGGAAGCAGAGCAGCCTATTCCTTGGGGACAAATGCCATCATTTTATGTGTTGCTGCTATTAGAACAAAATACAAAATGTATCGTCTACTGTATTGGTATATGTCATACACATCTCAAGCCTTGTTTGAATTAAATCATCTGGAAAACTTTATGGCTTCTCCATTACAGGACTTATAAAGTTTTCTTTAGTTATTCACCAATCTACTTAACACCTAAGCTGCAGTAACCACTCCTTGTGCTCATTCAGTCTTGGATTTCCTCACATCACACCACTAATATGTCTGTTATGACTCGCAATGGCCATCCGAACAACAATCCAGTGTGCTCGGTTAAACTGTTGTGCAAATCTAAATGTTCAAAGGTGACCTCAGGACAAAGATCACCGGCACTTGTTCCCATTGGATCATCAAGTTTCAGATGTGCTACCCCTAGGGCCGGCTCCAGGGTTTTTGCCGCCCCAAGTGGCGGGAAAAAAAAAGCAAAAAAAAAAAAAAAGCCGCGATCACGATTGGCTCCACTGTGCCTTTCTTCTTTGGCAGCAATTTGGCGGCAGGTCCTTCCCTCAGATAGGGACCGAAGGACCCGCTGCCGAATTGCTGCCAAAGAGCCCGACGTGCTGCCCCTTCCCCTTGGCCCCCACAAGCACCTGCTTGCTGGGCTGGTGCCTGGAGCCGGCCCTGGCTACCCCACCTAATTATCCCCAAAGTCAGAATTACAGCCCTCTTTAGAAGCAAATCTGCTACTCTTTTACCTGGTGTTTTTGAGGAGAAGTGTTTCTGCATGCTCTGGTATTCCATAGACATGTTCACATCCATGCAAAGAAAAATCCAAGCCTATGGAACTGGGACCTATAGGAAGAGTATTAAAATACAACAGCCCTGAGTTCTGGTCTTATCATGGCCTAACTTTAAGAAATAGATCAGAACATACTAATTATAAAAATGTTCTGTTTACCTATTGCTTCAAACTTGATTTGAGATTCACCTCCATTATTATATACTTACTATATGGGAAAGTTTTCTAGGGGCACTTGTTTGTAAATTTGTTGTTTATAAATTTTGATCTAATCATGAAGGGCAAAAAGAATGCATTTATAGTAAAAAAATGCCCAAACTTGCAGGTTACTTTATTTTTATCAAACTATTCTTTATTATGTAATAAAACAGTTTACAATTTCTATCCCAATTCCTGCAAGCTCTGCCCTGCGGCAGAAGCAGTGCAACAAGGTGAAGTAAGAAAGCCTCTTTTCCAGCACTGCTTTCCTGTTTCAGCCTCAGGAGAGGCAGCAGCAGAGCACACACATGTCTTAAACAAAGCATATCAACTCTGTCAGCTAAATCATTTTCTTTTATCTGTGTAAATCCAGAGCAACCCCAACGAAGTAAATGGGGATACTTCAGACTGACACACACACAAAAATCTGACCGTATGGACTTTATTCCCTAAGGAATCCGTGACTTCAGTGGCAGCTGTTATAGAAATGCAGCCTTAAGTATTTTATACCAGTTCATGCAACATTCTTTAGATCACAGGTTTTACATTTCACCAAGGAAAAGATATGGGACTTTAATCACTTCTTAGAAGAGCTTTAGCCAACCAGACAAAATCATTGTATATTGATCTTTGTGCCTTTGGAAAGATTTTGGGTTGCAAGTCCTGGAGACTGAAATTCTCTTTCTGTCCACAGAACAGGTACAGCACAGGCAACAGGAGTGAGAGCTTCCTCACCCTGTGCCACCTGTGTGCCTCCTCAACCATGACCTAGACAACTTCTAGAGAAGGGAGGTTACAGCAATTTAGTTTCCATGGCCCAGATCCACAAAAGGACTTAGACATTGTGATGCTGAGCATCGTGGCTCCTAACTTTTAAGGGCCTGGCAAATCACAGGAACAACACTGCAATCCACAAAGCATGAGTTAGGAGCCTGGGCTCCTATACAGTGAATGAAAGATAGGCACCTTAGACTGCAGTCCACAAAGCCAGTGTGGTAGGTGGGGAGCTGCCTAACCTAGCCAATGGGAGATGAGGCCAAAGGTGGGGGCTGTCCTAAGTCCTGCCCCTCTCATGGAGATAGGCACCTAAGTCTGGGCTGCAGGGAGGCGCCTTGCCTTGCTAGTAATCCACAAACCAGGGAAGATAGGTATTCATCCCTGTAAGTCGTGTGTGGGGCCTACAACAAAACAGCTGGGTGCAGGATCTCCCTTGCAACCTTTAGCCTAGTAGATAGGGTGCTCACTCAGGATGTAAAAGATCCCTGGTTTGAGTTCCCTCTCCTCCTAAGCGAGAGAAGGAATTTGACCAGGGATTGTCCACTTTCAGGTGAGTGCTCTAATCACTAGGCCATACAGTCATTCTAACTCTTTCTCTGGCCCAATTTATATATAATTGTTCAATTAAAGTCGAACAACTTAAATAGGTGAGATTGAAGGAGCCCTACATCAGAATATTCCATTGCCTAGGGCCCTCCCCACAGAGGGGGCTGATCCCTGTTCAAATTCCTTCTCCCCCACAGGAGGAAGGGGAGCTTGAACCAGAGGTTAGCCATAGCCCGGGTGAGTACCCTATCCACCAGGCTAACAGTTATAAGGGAGCTACCTTTCCTCTTCCTTTTCTTCCCCTCCCTCACAGCTGTTTTGTGTGAACTCAGCGGAGGAGCCCAATCCTGCAGCCTCTGAGCATGCCTACTGGATCTGGGCTCCTGTACGGGACTTAGACAGCTGAATATCTCTCTTTCCCAGTTTGTGAATTGCTCTGGGGCTTACACAGGAGACAGACATCTGGACGGCTATCATGAGGCAGCAGTGCGCATACTCAGGCAGAAGATAGGCACCCGGCACCTAGTGTTAGGCTTCAGCATGCATGCCCAGAGGCAAAAACTTAGGCATCCACAGGGATAGGTGGCAGCTGAGTGAGAGTTTTGTGGATCACAGTGGTGCCTAAAAATAGGACTTGGGCACCTAAGTACCTTTGTGGATTGCACCGCAGGCCCAATCAATTGTCGGCCTCTCTATTGGGTCTGCTAACTTAGTGCCCACTGTGATAAAGGTTTATGTGATAATGTTTTATGTCATGCAGAGCCTGGCCCATTAGGAAATGGATTGAGTTAACCCATTCATTTCATGTAGAACACAATAGGTTGTTATGAATTTAGTTCAATTCCAGCCTAAATTAGTAATGAACAGTGACCTAGAGAGGTCTATAGTCCATTAATAATATTTATTATTAATGTATCCTTTGAGCCTTCCAGTAGGAGAAAAAGAGTGAGATGGATAACCATTAAGTAGTTAAACAAAAAGGCAGATAGAAATATGAATGAGCACATACTTATGCAAACTGGTAAAGTTGTTTTCAATTCCAGGCTTAATCTTACCATTAGCTTTGATGTCTAAAAAACTGCCAAATTCCTCCTGCCAGAGACCCAGATCCTCTTGATTTTCCTGCATGTATAAAAATAAGCAAATCTAACTTAGCCAACTGTGCTTGTTTACAGAACATTTTATTTATGAGTGATACACATGTATTCTCTTGAGATGCATTATTTACTTGATATGTTGTTGAACATAGGTGGAATGTGGGCCAAAAAACACTTCAGGTTTGGGCCAGGCCTGTGAACCTTGAAGAACGGATGCTCTGGTGGAACACTACTGTGCTCCGCTGCAGCACAAAAGAGCAGCATAGATTCCAAGGCCAGAAGGGACAATTGTAATCATTTAGTCTGAGCTCCTGATGCAACACCAGGCCATAGAACTTCCCTGAAATAATGCCTTGAGCATAGCTTTAAAAAAATACATCCACCACAACCCTCGGTAAATTGTTCCAATGGTTAATTACTCTCATTGTTAAAAATGTCCACCTTATTACCTGTCTGAATGTGTCTAGCTTCAGCTTCCAGCCATTGGATCGTGTTATACCTTTCTCTGCTAGATTGAAAAGCCTGTTAAATATTTGTTCCCTGTCTAGATACTTACAGACTAATCAAGTCACCACCTTAACCTGTTCCTTGTTAAGCTAGATTGTCCTCTTTGAGTCTATCTATCACTATAAGACATGTTTTCTAATCCTTTAATCATTCTTGTGGCTCCTCTCTGAATCCTCTCCTGTTTATTCGTCTTGAATTATGGACACCAGAACCGGACACAGTATTCCAGTAGTAGTCGCACAAGTGCCAAACATAGGGGTAAAATAAACTCTGTGCTCCTAAGCAAGATCCCCGTTTATGCATCTCCAGGATTGAATTAGCATCTTGGGCCACACCATCACACTGGGAGCTCATGTTCAGCTGATTATCCACCATACCCCCACCCCAAATCTTTTTCAGAGTCACTGCTGCCCAGGATGGAGTCCCCCATCCTCTAAATATGGCCTATGTTCTTTGTTCCTAGATATATACATTTAGCCATATTAAAAACATGTAGCTGGCTTGTGCCCCGTTTACCAAGTGATCCAGATTGCTCTGATCCAGTGACCTGCCCTCTTCATTATTTGCCACTTCCTCAATTTGTGCATCATCTGCAAACTTTATTGGTGATGACCTGAGGTTTTTTTCCAGGTCATTGAAGGTAAGGTCATTAAATAATGTAGAGCCAAGAACCTACCCTTACCACTGGAAACACAGCTGCTTGATCATGATTCCCCATTTATAGTTACATTTTGAGACCTATCAGTTAGCCAGCTTTTAATCCATTTAATGTGTGCCAAGTTAATTCTACATTCTAGTTTTTTAATCAAAATGTGCGGTACCAAGTCAAATGCCTTACACGAGGACAACACTCAGGGCTGGCTCCAGGCACCAGCCCACCAAGCATGTGCTTGGGGCGGCGCCTGGAGGGGGGCGGCGCGGTGGGGCGCTCTGGCTCGAGAGCGGGGCCGTGACTGGGCTCGCCGCCCTCCCCGCGGCGCTCCGGCCGCTGGGGAGAGCGGAGCCGCAGCGGGCTCGCCGCCCTCCCCCCAGCGCTCTGGCCGGTCGGGGAGAGTGGGGCCCCGGCCGGGCTCTCCGCCCTCCTCCCGGCACTCTGGCCGCCGGGGGCTCGCCGCCCTGCTCCCAGCGCTCTGGCCGCCGGGGAGAGCGGAAAGCCCCAGCCGGGCTCTCCACCCTGCTCCCGGCGCTCTGGCAGCCGGGGAGAGCGGAGAGCCCCAGCCGGGCTCTCCGCCCTGCTACCGGCGCTCTGGCCGCCGGGGAGAGCGGAGATCCCCGGCCGGGCTCTCCGCCCTCCCCCTGGCGCTCTGGCCGGTCGGGGATTGCGGGCCCGTGGCCGGGCTCGGCGCCCCCCCCGCCGCGCTGGGCGGCGGGTGGCTTTTTTGCCTAGGGCGGCAAAAAAGCCAGAGCTGGCCCTGACAACACTTGACTTGTTGCTGCAATAAAAGATCTTGAAAACTCACAAAGCAATACAGATACTATTTCAGCATATTTGATCCTGAGCTCCCAGGACAAGCCAGGCAATGGATAAGCCTCCGATTGTCTCCAACCCTTATAGGAGTCTTGAGCTTGTTAATGGCCTCCCTCAATTCTTGAGCCCTGTGCCCTACTATCCAATCTCCTTGAATTTAATCTTTTTGCAATATTCTTTCTGGTTTTCTTTTTCACACTCACTTCAGCATAAAATGAGCTTGCCCTCTGTGACAGTTTGTTCCCTTATGTTCACCCCTTTTACAAGACTCTGATAAATTTTGTACAAAGCATACTTTGTAAGGTATCATTTGAAAACTCATGCTTTCCTGATTATTGTCTTGGTAAAATATGCATGGCAACATTGTATATACAGTTGTAAGATTCTACTGCATGATATTAAGATAGGTTCTAACATGTTCTGGAGGGCAGTCAGAAACCAGTTCCCCAGAAACAAAAGGCTAGCCAAGTCCTCGGCCAGGTGTCAATGAGATTAAGTGGACCATCACCTGAGTGGACACTCTTTGGCAGGAGAGGGGATGTGGGCTAAAAAACCCTACATTTTGACAAAGAAGCATCCTGAGGTTCCTGCCCCCACAGACTTTTTGTCTACTGAAACTCAACTGGAGATGACTGTTGCACAAGAGAAAAGGCTATAAGGGGAGATCATCTCTCCCAAATCATCTCTCCCTTGCTCTCTACCCAGGGCATCATCAACACCTGAAAAACAAAGGAAGTGTCATTGGACTGGGGAAGAGATCCTGACTGAAAGAGGTTCAGCCAGTAAGGCTGCTGGAACATGGGGTGAGAGACTTTTGCTTTGTATTCACTTAACTTGTTAAGTTAGATGTTAGTTGCACTTTACCTTTTACTTCCTTGTAACCATTTCTGACTTTTATTCCTTATTACTTGTAATCACCTAAAATCTATCTTTCTGTACTTAATAAATTTGTTTTGTTGTTTTACCTAAACCAGTGTGTTTGGGAAACTCCATTTGGGGTAATAAGATTTGGGCATATCATTTTCTATTAATAAATGACAGACTTGATATGAGCGTGTATTGTCCAGGAGAGTACTGGGCAGTACAAGATGCACATTTCTGGGGTAAGTCTGGGACTGGAAATTTGCTGGTGTTGCTCTGCAGTTTGATTCAAGAGTGGCTGGCCATAGCACTCATACAATATAGGTGGGAGTGATTTACATGCTGGAGGCTGTGTTGAGCAGACCAAGGGCTGGTCCACACTAAGCCCCCAGTTCGAACTAAGATACGCAGCTTCAGCTACGTGAATAACGTAGCTGAAGTCGAAGTATCTTAGTTCGAACTTAAAGGTACTTACCGCGGGTCCACACGCGGCAGGCAAGCTCCCCCGTCAACTCCGCCTACTCCTCTCGCAGAGCAGGATTACCGGCGTCGACGGCGAGCACTTCCGGGATTGATTTATCGCGTCTAGACAAGATGCGATAAATCGATCCCAGAAGATCGATTGCTTGCCGCCGAACCAGTGGGTAAGTATAGACGTACCCCAAGAGTGGTAGCTGTCACAGCAAAGCTGTATAAAAGACACCCCAAGTTGGAGAACTGAAGGGACACAGCTGTTCATCAGTCCAGATTTGTACTCTGGGTAATGTCACACCCTCCTACACCAATTCTGACCTCCTATGACATCCTAGGAGCCCTCTTATTGGTCTACATCTAAGGTTAACCTGGAATGGGTTCCAAGGTAGGATACAGGTAGAACTTCCTCTAGCCTCTCCTCTTGTCAATTATAACAACATGGTGGAGCAAACAGCCATCTATTTAAGAGTAGGTTAGATAAATGTCTATCAGGGATGGTCTAGACAGTATTTGGTCCTGCCATGAGGGCAGGGGACTGGACTCGATGGCCTCTCGAGGTCCCTTCCAGTCCTAGAATCTATGAATCTGCACACATTGTACTAACACAGCCTACTCAGAAAAAGATGTGTGTCTTTATCCGCTGCCAGTACTAAGTCTCTCTTCAAAGAGAATCCTGTAACAGTACCAGGGATGTATGTGCCTGAGAATATGCCTCTGGCCTATTTAACACAATTTTATACAGGTGAAACGTGGGCCTCAGGCTCCTGGCAAGTTGCCAGTGTGGCCTCAGTTTGGCTGTTTGGAAACCCCTGCCATAACACTAGCCCATGCCATACAAACACAGAGTTTGTAATCATGACAACTGATCCATCCTTCCCACAGGGTACTAATGCCAGAATCAAACCAAGCTTGGGTTACCTGAGAGGAGCCAATTGATGTGTCCTCTTCCTTTTGTGCTGTAGTTTTGCTAATGAAAACAAATGAGCAGAAATAACCAGTTAATTGAGAGGATTTCAGATAGAAAACTTTAAAAACTACAACACCTCCTACAATATCTGGAACTTTTAGCTTTTGACTTTTCTGAAAAGCAATCATGTGTGTTGAGATCTGTAGTTGACAAGTGATTTTGGTATTTAATTTCTTACAGTGATCTTCTTTCCAAACCAGAGCTAGTTTGCATTATTCTGTTCAACTGGTTCCTGGGGTTTCTACAGTCACTTCTAATAATGTCAGCATTTCCCCCTCTTTATCCCCGCAGAGAAGCTTTTCAGACTAGATATTTGTGTGTGTTCTGTCATGCAGAGGGCTCTCTGTCAATTACAAGTATTTTTTTAAAGTAATTATTTTCCCTAGGGTAGAGTTACCTACCACATTGCTTTCTCAGCTCTGTGGAATGGCCCCACATTCCCAACTCCCCTACTTTATGACCCCTCATTCTTCCAGTATTTTGCAACAGGGCTGGAGTGCTAAATATTGCAGCTATATGATGAATGATGCCTTCATAAAGAGCAGGTTCAGCTATAATGAGGATAAGTAGATAAAATTAAGGACCTGATCAAATGAGATAGTGGGCACCCTCAAATCCCCAGTAAAGTCAAGGGGAATTAAGGGTACTCAGCATCTTATAGAATTGGCCCATAAATAGGATAAAGAGGCAGAATGAATGGGTTCAAACAGCTTTAAGTTAAACTGGTCCAGAATCCCTTCATCAAAGATTCAAGGAGATGAGAGCTCCTTTGGCAAATGATCTTGTTGGGTGGCTCTCAACCTTTCCAGACTACTGTACCCTGTTCAGGAGTCTGATTTGTCTTGTGTACCCCCAGGTTACACCTCACTTAAAAACTACTTGCTTACAAAATGAGACATAAAAATTCAAAAGTGTCACCGCACACTATGACTGAAAAATTTCTCACTTTCTCATTTTTACTGTATAATTATAAAATAAATCAATTGGAATATAAATATTGTACTTACATTTCAGTGTATAGTATGTAGCAGAGGTGGCCAAACTTACTAACCCTCTGAGCCGAATACGACAATCTTCAAAAGACTGACAGCCGTGCCGTGCCTGCTGAGGCTCGGGGCTTCTGCCCTGTGGCGGGGTGGTGGGGCTCGGGGCTTCTGCCCTGTGGGATTGGGGGGGGTCTCGGGGCTTCAGCCCCACAACAGGCGCCTCCTGCGGGGCTGAAGCCCCGAGCCCTACCACAGGTCAGAAGCTTCAAGCTCCCCCCAAACAGTCTAGTAGGTGAAGAATGGGCGGGGGAGGTTGTGGGGGGCTCCAAGAACCGTACTTTTACGCAGAGCCGCAGTTTGGCCACCCCTGGTATATAGAGCAGTATAAACAAGTCATTGTCTGTATGAAATTGTAGTTTGTACTGATTTCGCTAGTGCTTTTCATGTAGCCTGTAATAAAACTAGGCAAATATCAAGATCAGCTGATGTACCCCCGGAAGACCTTTACATACCCCCAAGGGTACACATACCCCTGGTTGAGAACCACTGCTCTAGTTGAGTGAGCAAAGGGAGAACCCAGGCTTCAATGTTTGGGGTGCCCTCAATCAGCGAGAGGATGGATGTGTCCTCACAGGATCAAATTCTGTCCTGACTTCAGTGGGGTCTCACAGGGAGTAAGTCAGAGCAGAGTCTGTCCTTAGTTGTTGTGCTGGTACTTTTCTGAATGTCAGAGCCAAGAGTATTGCATGTAGATAGTAGCATTACAAATGGTGGCACTGCATATTTTTGCTGATCGGAATTCTTGTTGGTTTATTTTCAGCAGCATCACAAACACTGCACTGTGGGATATGGAGATTTCACACCTGTTTTGGGGTGGCGGTTGTAGATGCTCAAAGTACAACAGGCCATTGGTGTTCACGCTCAGTACGGTCTCACCCTTGGACTCTAGTTCTATCTGGAATGGATTTGCTGTGATATGAAGCTTGCGGTCCTCACTGGCACATGTCAGTACCAGAATACCTGCCTCCTTCTGGGCTATAGAGAGCCTGGCAAATTTAAAAAAAAAAAGGTAATGGATTTCCATAGGTTTTAGATAATTGTAGATAAACAAAAAATTAGACAAATTAGACAAAAGATAATTTAAGGATAATTGTGTAACATAAAGCCAAATCTTGAAACTGCTATTGAAGCAAAACTCCATTCTCTTAAATAACTGTGGGTTCTGAATAAGCACTAAGGACTCCTGGATCTGGTCCACAGACTGAACAGTGCAATAGCTGGCTACAAAGTTTCCTTCAACATTCTCAACAGTTTTTATTTTCTCAATACAACTAGACTACACATTAGGTCAAAATGATGCATTCTAAGGTCTCTAGCCCACTTTCTGGCTGGCTCATATAGTTACAGGTTTCACATATGAGGCGATATCATCTTTCTCAATGTGCAACATTTATCCTTAGGCACAAATTCACCTTCATAAGCCAATTGCTTTTTTTCTATTCCTATAAGTTCCTGATATTCATGAGGGTAAATACAATTGTACTCAAATGAGAGGGACGAGAACACACAGTTGAGGGGAAAGGGGTATAAGCAATTAAGAGACTATATCACCTTCCAGAGCTTACCTCTGAGTGGTAGGTTCTTTTATGAGAACATCAGGGACTTCATACCTTGATTTGAGAGGAGATACCTCATTAATTTTAAGCCTGAAAATGTTGCCTTCTATTGCATAAATTTCCACTAGGAGAGGAACCTGGGAATAAACAAACAGGTACAGTAGCAGCTAGTGCTACACTGTGATAAAGGCATCGATTTATATTTTAATTCAGAAATTCTGGATCTCATATCATCAGACATTTATTTTCTGAAAAAAATCTATGTCTGCCTTCTGATCCAGCATAGTTTAGTAGGCCCAAAACTGCACACAGTCACTATGTATTTGAATTTTCACCAGATAGATCTATTTCACTGTTTTTAAGAAACAAATATTCTTAGTTTGTAAGTGAAACTGGACTGAATTTTTTAAAAAACAGCCAAGCCGGAGGCTTTGTTTAGCATTTTTCAGGAAATTGCCACTACTGTCTCCACCAATACCAACAACAGCCAGAGCACTAGTGTCAGGGCCGGCTCCAGGGTTTTGGCCGCCCCAAGCAGCCAAAAAAAAAAAAAAAAAAACGCAGCCGCCGCGCTCTGCGGCGGCAATTTGGCGGAAGGTCCTTCACTCCGAGCGGGAGTGAGGGACCGTCCGCCGAATTGCCGCCGAATAGCTGGATCTGCCACCCCTCTCCAGAGTGGCCGCCCCAAGCACCTGCTTGCCAAGCTGGTGCCTGGAGCCGGCCCTGACTAGTGTCGACAAGGCTTGAGGCTCAGGCATTTTTATTGCTGTGTCGTTGAGAACTGCTGTGGGCAGGGTTAGGTGGCATGGTGCTAAAAATGTCAATGCCCTATCTACAGTAGTACTCCCAGTGGTGCTTACACTGTTAGAGCTGCACAGTGGGAAATTAAAAAAAAAAAAAAAGGTTGTAGAATTACCTACCCAGTAGGTCTATAATTGGTCTTTGTAAACTTGGTAATTCAGAGGTATGTAAAGTGGAGTGTAAGCCACATAACTCTATCTCATCCCAAATAACTCCTTTTCCCCCCACCATGTAGTGTCTGCTACATGCAGGAACCTTGAAGATCTTCACAATGGCATTCCTCCCCCCCGCCCTTTTCTAGGATGGAGGAATGTCACTATCATTCCTTCTATCAGACTGTAGGGATTCTTGTAAGGCTGTTCCTCACCCTAAGAGCTTACAATGCTAACTTAATAGACTAGACTTATGCTCCTATTAGTGTGAGAGGCTGAATTTGGCTGATCCTGGATCTTTTGTATAGGAAATCACTAGAACCATAAGATAGCAAATGTCTTTGCTCATTTAACTTCCTTATTTGTAAAATTTTGAGAAGGAAAACTTTCCAGACAAAATGTTATAGGATGCAAAATTATTATTTTGAAAACTACAGGAGTTTTCATTATAGCTAAAGTTTTTCAATTGGCATGCACTACAACACACAAAGGAAATCACAAAAAGAACATGAGTACTTGTGGCACCTTAGAGACTAACAAATTTATTAGAGCATAAGCTTTCGTGGGCTACAGCCCACTTCTTCGGATGCATATAGAGTGGAACATATATTGAGGAGCTATATATACACACATACAGAGAGCATGAACAGGTGGGAGTTGTCTTACCAACTCTGAGAGGCCAATTAAGTAAGAGAAAAAAACTTTTGAAGTGATAATCACCTTGCTCTGATTCCATTAGGGCAGACTTGAATTTGTTATTTTGGAATGGGGGAGAAAGCCCTAAATCTAAAAAACCTTTTTCAGGTAAAAAGACGTTTGTTTAGGTTTTTTGTATTGTCACTGAAACTAAAAAAAAAAAAATTAATTTCTTTAAATGAGCCTCTCTTTATATTCATATAAATTATCTTTAAAATAAAGGACATCTTTGTGATGATAATATTTTGCATTATATCACAGAACTACCTACATCCAAGGATCTCAAATGACTTTACAAATGTGGGCAAATATTATCAGTCTCATTTTAAAGAGAGTCAGTAGAGAAAGGACTCAGTTTCCCAATTCACAGTCTCATCTTTTACCATTGCCTCCCTTAGTGTGTGAGATCTTACCTTATTCTTCTCATTAATTATTTGGAGTTTGACACTATCATTGCATAATGTAACCGAATCCAACAATGCTTGATACAAGGACTTCCCAGGATGCAGAAGTTTCTGACGCCTGCAAAGACAGAGAATTGTTGTTGGCCTCTATAAATGTCATGATTTACATGATGTTAGGGAATACTACATTAAATAGGAATTGTTTACTGAGTAGGATAACTCTCTCTTGCATTTTTCATTATGTTAAGACATTATTATTAATTATTTATAGCACCTGGAAGCCCTGACCAGGACTAGGTTCGGGCTGTGTCTGGTGTCGTACAAAGATAAAGACATGGTTCCTGTCCTGAAAAGTTTATAAATATATCATGTGTATGAGTTACAAAAGAGAGTTTTTTGAGTTCATAATCACTAAAAATATCAGTACAACTGTTTTTGCAATAATAGGGTTAACCCAAGTGCCCTGGCCAAATTCCAAGTTAGGCAATCATATTCTGCCTCCTTAACTTCCTCCTGAAGACAGTTTAAAATGGATAAAGTTTACTTCACTTCCTGTCATATTCCTGGCTTCAGATGCCCTGGTAAATAGCTACTGCATTTCACTGGTGGGTGAAGCAATTCCCTTGTGTGTATGTATGCATGATTTATCTGTATTTTGTATAGATTAGAATACTATGGAGAAATATAGACTCATTTAAAAATGGTGTCTTTAAAAGCATGACCAAGAGGGGACCTAACGTAAAAATTACTAATCAAGAAAAGCTATCCTGCTGTGCATAATTAGGCCTTTAGGATGGAATTTGCTGCAGAAGAGAAACAAACATGTAAGATTAAAACCTTAGTCAGATGTGTAATTGACTAATTGGTACAACTGCTTTTCTCCACATAAAATCAGATAATAGTTGGAAAATGTATTCCAGGTAGATATAGGAGAAGGGACTGTTTATATTTGGAGTAATTTCATCAGAATAATAGGGCATGGAGTTCAGGCTTGATGTTAAACTATGGCTATAGTTCAGGTTCAGCACCACTGAAATGCTCTGAGTTAGTCTTATAAAACTTTGGCCCCAAAGGGCAGAAATCTCAGGAGAACAATTGATCTCTGTGAGATTTCTGCCATTTTGGGCCAGAAGAACAATAACCTGAAAACAACCCCGCTACAATCTTATCCAAATGTAAATAGTATAGGTGCTTGTTAAGATATAGCGATTCAAATTCAGATTTTTCTGGAATTTTGGGGGAGGACGAGATGATCCTGCATTTGAGATTTCAGTCTGACCCCATTTCTATTTAGAATATACTAATTATTTCCAAAAATGGTATTGCTGTTGAGTGGAAAGTTCTCCTTTAAAGTCGTATTCATTCTCAAACTTTGTGTATTCTTTGGTTGCTTTAAACTAAGGTATGGTTATGAACTGTAATTTATTTTTTGTTTTAACTTCAATATTGTTGGCTTTAAAAAAAACCAACACCTCCCTTATTTAGAATCCTTGTTATAGATGTCCATGTAATATAATGAAATAAATCAATCATGCTGTGTGTGAAAAATACACTTAGGTTGGAGCCCACATCCTTACCTGTAGAAAGCAATGTGGTTGCAGTTCTTAAAGTTGCTTTTGTCCACAGCCTCATCTTGAACACTAAAGAAAACAGATGGTTTAAGAAGTCTGTTTTCTAAACACCTGCTAAATGATCATATAATGACAGCCCCTGCACAAGAGCAGGGGGATTAAAGAAAATGCTTACAGTTTACATAGCATTGAAATGCAAAGAGTATTGGAACTGAACCATTTTGAGCTTTCATACTGAAATAAATGAATTACTCTTATGGTTTTGAGTACTAAATGATTTCCATTTAATACCTTGATATTTAGACAAAAATCATTAAATCAGTGACTAAAAGAGCTGACTATTAGCACAAATAACTACTTGGGGGTCCTGCAATTTGAGGTGAGTTGTCCTACAGCAGTCTCAGTGACTCAGTTCATGGTCCACTTCTAGAGGTGAGAATGGAGAGGGAGAAACTCAGGAATGCCTTCTCTTGCCTCCCCTACAGCTGGCAGGGTGAGGGGAGTGCTGGCTATGCCTGTTGAAGAGATGTAATAAATTCTACTGCTCAGCCATTGTGTGCTTCCCCATTATCTCTGGAAGTAATTATTCTTCCCAAAGGCATAATGGGTCTGATCCTAGTAGGTACTGAGCACATGCAACTCTCACTCACAGCTGATCAACCCTTTTAAGAACAGGCCAAAAGTTTCCAGATAACACAACTTGGGTTGTGTGAGTCAGCCCTCTAAAGTATCATAGCTGAGCCCAAAGAATTCAGAAAAATAGATGCCAGTAATTAAGTACTGTGCTTTAATTAATGGCTAATTAATAACTAAATACCTATGTTATCCAGGGGAAAATAAGGCCAGTAGTTCTGACCATTCTAAAAACAGAAGTGCCTTACATCTTCCAACAGATTTTGATCTCATTTGTTGTCAATATGTAATAACTGCCACTTATAAAACATACATCCAACAACTTCAGCTAGTTGCGGGGGAGGGATAGCTCAGTGGTTTGAGTATTGGTCTGCTAAACCCAGAGTTATGAGTTTAATCCTTGAGGAGGCCACTTAGGGTTCTGAGGCAAAATCAGTACTTGGTCCTGCTAGTGAACGCAGGGGGCTGGACTCAATGACCTTTCAGGGTCCCTTCTAGTTCTATGAGATAGGTATATCTCCATATATTTATTTATATTTTATTTCTGAAAAATGTCAGCTCAATGCGTAGCAGTGGTCAAAAAGACTAACAGAATCCTAGGAAATATTAGGAAAGGGATAGAAAATAAGACAGAAAATATCATAATGCTTAGGGTTACTTAACTTAAAAAAGAGACAATTAAGGGGGAATATGACCAAGGTCTATGAATAGTGTGGAAAAAAGTAGAGTTATTTTCCTTTTCCACAATATAAAAATCAGGGGTCACCTGACAAAAAAAGCAGGCAGCAGGTTTAATACAAATACGAGAAAGTATTTTTTCATGCAAGGCACAATTAACCTGTGGAACTCATTGCCATATGATGTTGTGATGGCCAAAAGTATAACTGGGTTCAAAAAAGAATTAGATTAATTCAAGGAGGATAGGTCCATCAATGGCTATTAGCCAAGATGGTCAGGGATGCAACCACATACTCGAGATGAGCCTATACCTCTGACTGCCAGAAGCTGGGAGGGGAAAACAGGGATGAATCACTTCAACTACCCTGTTCTGTACACTCCCCTGGAAACTCAAGTAATAGCCACTGCTAGAGACAGGATACTAGGTTAAATGGACCATTGGTCTGACTCAGGATGGCCGTGCTTATACATGCAACATTTAAAATTGCAGATAGATGCAATATATGCAACTATGGCCTGATCATAAACAATATTATAGTCAATTCATGGATTCATACATTGTAAATCAGAGGGGACCATTATGATCAAGTCTGACCTACTACATAATATAGGCCAGAGAACTACAAGTGATTCCTGAATCAAGCCCTAACTGCTGGTTGAAATAAACAAATACAATGGCAAATGTATTAATTAATCTGTATCTTTATAGAGAGAGTTGGCAGTGACCCCTGTATTTAGGCTGCTTAAAATGTTTCATTATAAAAGATTCTTTTGACCTTTTTTTGAGAAGTTTGAACACGTCCATTTTTTGCAGTAGTCTTTGGATTTCCACAGGGAGAGAAACCTCAGGGTAGAGAAACAACAAGGAGTCTGGTGGCACCTTAAAGATTAACAGATTTATTTGGGCATAAGCTTTCGTGGGTAAAAACCTCACTTCTTCAGATGGGTAGAGAAGTGCTTTTTCTTTGTCCCATTATGATCGCGTGTATTAACGCCGTACTGGCCCAGCAGGGGTTAACCACTCACTGGGGGCTCAAGAGGCCATGCTTCCTCACCCTTGCTGAGCATGCTCCAGCTGGTCGTAGGGTATAAAAGGAAGCAGCTCAGCTCAGTATGGTCTTCCTGAGGAGGTGAGTGGATGCAGGCCGTGAGCTCCTGCTGGGAAGTCCCCAGACTGCAGAGGCTGAACACACTAAGTCTACTGCAGGACCCCAATCAACTGGAGACAGAGGGAGACAGGTGGCTACTGCCCCTGGGGGAACTGCTGGAGCTGGAATCAAGGGTAGGAAGTGGCCCAGGGAATCTGTTTGTTGAGATAGGAGCCTGAATCTGAAATCAGGACTACTGGTTCTACAGGGCCCTGGGTCGGACTCGGCAGAGTAGGGTGGGCTTGGGTCCCCCTACCCTTTCCAGCACCTACTATGGGTTATGGCAGCTGCCTGAGGGATTAAGCGCTATTGCCAGATACAATGAATACAGGGTGCTAGTACCTGAGACAACGGCCCTGGACAATTGACTTTGGCTGCTAGGCGTTGCCTCCCAGAAGGTGAAGGGCTGCAGTCTCTGAGAGGGGGCAAGGGCCCTCCCTCCTCTTGGGTCTGATGCTCCATGACAGCCATGAAATATTCAGGCTTTGCTGAGATATAAACTTTAGAAAATCACCATTTCTCTTCTCTTGCTCTCATTCCTCAGGAAAATTCTGGCAGCATGTCAAAGTAACACAAACATTCTAAAGTGCCAGGCTCATGCCACCACCAAAGCAGCTGGGGCAGCACATACTGTACTGGGAATTAAATCTCTAGGATCTGCTACAGCAGCTATAGTAGGGGTGTGGGGAAAGAGCTTGGCCTGGGATCCCCCCATTCACACCCCCTGCAGACTCAGCAAATGGCCCCAACAGTCCAGCTTCCCCACCTCTGGAGCTGGGGGTGGCAGAAAAACTAGCTGCTCTCCTTCCAAACACTTCCAGGCCTGGCAGGTGGTTCAAGCAGCCCATCTCCTTCCTGCCAAGAAGTCATCTTCTGCTGCCAGCTATTGTAGGACTAGATTCACAAAGGGATTCAGGGATGTAACTGCTTCTTTGGGTGCCTAAATCCAAAAGTCCCTAAATCCAAAATTTAGGCACCACTGACCACCAAGCAGCTGCCACCTAAACCTGTAGGGGCCTAAATTTCTGCTTGTGGGCATACACAAAACTGCCTGTGTCCTGACACAGCAGAGCTGCTCAGCACCCTAGCTCACGCCTAAACCCCAGCAGGCTTCTCAAACTAGACTTTCCCCACTTATCTCCCTGTGGAGCCAGATCCTGTAGGCATGCTCAGAGCACTCAACCCCACAAATAAAAGCTGGGATGAGCAGGTCAGGAATTTTTCAGGCTAGTGGATGTGTTTGTATACCCTGTGGTTAGGGCACCCATCTAGGATGTAGAAGACCCAGGTTTGAATCCTCCCTCTGCCTGTTTTAGAGCACAGACTTGAATCCAAGTTTCCTATATCCCAGGTGAATGACCTATTGGCTATAACTGGTTGAGGGTTGGTCTCTGTCGCCCCTGAGAAAGGGCTTCTGTGCCTGTCTCCAGGAGAAGGCTCACAGCTGTGAATCCTCAGTGGCAGTAGGCTCCTTCCTCTGTCCCGTTAGTTGGGTACCAAAGGCCTAGATCTGTGGGAGGTTGATGCTTAAGTCCCTTTATGGACATGGGTCCTTAGCCCCCCTGCTTTCCTCTGTGTGTTACTGCTGGATAGCTTTGGTGACTCCTTGCTGGCTTCTGTAAATTCCCTTCTTAGGTGCCTAACTGTCCCCACAGAAGGCATGGGCACCTAGGTGGGCCTGGCCCAGTAAATTCCATTGGGAGGCAGATCCCTAGGAGCTGGAACATCTAAGTCCCCTTTGATAGTCTAGCCCTTAGTTCTTTAGCTCAAGTGGTAGAAGTCTATATTGATTTGTTCTGGTTCAAACCCTGATGTCGATGCATGAGGGAAAGATTCTTCCAGCTTGCAAGGATTCCTCCCTCTTGGGTCAGGGCGCTCCCTTCGGGCGGTGTGTGGAGGAGTCAGTAGGTCAGCTGCATATTGTCGGGGAGGCCTGACTTGTGGTCGTGGCACTGCCCACTCTGTACTTCCAATCTCCAATGGAGGACCCAGCACTCAGCCTGTTAGCTGGTAGCCCGGGCCCCTGGATAGAATAGGGTTCAGGCCTCCTGAGTGCAGGCTGAATATGGCCCACAGCCTCCTGGCTGGGGCAAGCAACAAGAGTCTGGGCTTGAACAAGCAAATAATCTATAGTCCTCGGGCTCCTGGTGGAGGAAATCAACAACAATCTGGGGCAGGTTTCCTGGCCTAAAGTAAGGATGCAGCAAGCCCACATGGGGGCCAGTAACGGGGGGGTTGGGAGACCTGTGTGCATCCTGCTCCACCAGGTCCCAGCCCAGTGCCCTAGCCATGGCAGGTGATCACACCATGGTGTCAACAAGGGAGCATAAAATCACTGCATCATGTCCTGACAGCACAACTGTACCCAGGTCTGGTTTCCCTGTGCTACTTGCCACCCACTTCTGCTGACGCTGCTCTGTCACTGCCAGACTCTGGCTCACAGCCCTTCCTCTGGTATCTCCCCAATGTCTTCCATCTCCTGGGACTGTAGGGTGCCGGTCTACTGTGTGGTTGGTCCTGGACCTTACTGAGAGTTCAACACTCTAGTAAGGAATATGCCTGTAACTGAGCTGCAGGGCCCTACTCTTATACTTCCTGCCTCGCCCCTGCACTTCCTGCAAGGGAGGTGGGGTTGGGTTAACTGTGCCCACCAGGAGGAGTATAAGGCAGTGGTTCTCAAACTTTTGTATTGGTGACCCCTTTCACACAGCAAGCCTCTGAGTCTGACTCCCCCCATATAAATTAAATACACCATTTTTTTTATATTAAACGCTATTATAAATGCTGGCAGCAAAGCGAGCTTTGGGGGTGGAGGATGATAGCTTGAGACCCCCCACAGAATAACCTTGTGACCCCTTTACGGGTCAAGACCCCCACTTTGAGAGCCCCTGATGTAAGTGTTCCTCCCTCTTAGGACTAGAGGGAGGCCAGTCTGCCTCACTGCACAGCTGCACATAACAAAATTTGTTTTTATCCCTTTCCTTAAAAAAAACAAACAAACAAAAAAAAACCACCTAGGAAATTACATACAAAATACCTATGTTAAAAGAACGTTCTTTAGGTTGCAAAGTCAAGCACTCAAAAGTTTGGACAACAACCCAACTCTCAAAATTAACCACCTAGAAATGCACATGCCTAAACTGAATAACTGCACAATCTGATTGCTGTCACCCTTGACCTTTTCCACCCCATCCACTTCTCATTCTTTGTAATGTGACGAAATGGGGTATCATATAAAATTGGATTATAAACTACTGGGGCAAGGGCTGTACCATTCTATGTGTCAATTCCATGAAAGTAGACCAATTTGGTCACCAAACATACTTTATACATATTCAATATATTTAGACATCAACATGGAAAAAGGTAGGCTTTTACAAATCTGAGTGTCAAGTTATTTCTCATTATGTTGTTTGCTAATAATGTTTGCCTGCTATTTTCAGTGCCTTCTCAATATTATTCTGTAAATATTTGACCCATAACTTTTCTTATTGTATGTTAAAGAAACTATGTCCTCAAATGATGACAGCCGTTAAGTTTGCAAAGTAAAATTGAAAATGAGGAAAGAGTGTGCTGGAAGAAAAAGTGCCTTTCTCTCCCCTCCCTCCCTTCCTTCCTCCTCAGCCAAGCACTATCCTGTCAGCTTAGATGTGTAGGTAGCAATTGCACAATTATTTGTGTTTTACCTGCTTTCTTCTTCCTTAGCTGGTTCCATTAAACTCAGTGTTTTTTGTACTACAGTGCTCTGACCTGATCTCTGTCTGTCGGTAAATGTCTCCTCACCTTCACTACTGATCCTGCAGTACCAATCACAGAAGGAAGCCTTCAGCCAATGACAACCTTTGACTCCACCGTCTCTGAAAGGATTCTGGGAAATTGAGTTCTTCTTTAGTCAGCAGTTCGTCTGAATGTCAATTTGCTTGTAAAGATTAACTGCAAATGACAATATGGCATGACATGTTTATTAGTGTGGTGCCCAGAGAATTGCTATCAGGGTGGGGATCGAGAAGGTATTTAGAAAACAAACAGCTGGCAAACATCTACAAGCCTGCATTTTTTATTTAAGTGCTGGCAGCATCACCAGACTTGCAGCTGACAATCCTATGGGCAAACCCACAATTTATTTATAGAGCAATTTCACTAGAGGCAAATTTTTCCTGCCTGCCCTAGAGGCCCCTCCTTTACAGTCAGATGGGAATTCAGTTCACATGATCAGCCAGTTATTAGTATCTCTTCTGTGATTACCAGTGAGTTCCATATTTGGTGGTAGTTCTTATAATGTGGTCACTTGTTTACCAGGAAATGGACTGTGTCCCTACCAACAACTCATTTCATATAAGCCACCAAACCTCTTTCAGAGTGTAACAAGTTTGGTCATCACTGACCTGGGTTAGACTCAGTTCCCTGGATCAGGTTTATACTTTAAAAAAGAAAATGTGGTGGTGATTGGCAAATTTCTCCCACCTTTTAATGGTTTGACTGACTCCTGTAACAGTTTCTAATGTAGTCAAAAGCCTCATAATGGGATCTAAAGTTAGACTTCATCTCCTCACTCTAAGGGTAGGTCTACACTTACACGGTAGTTCGGCGGCGAGCGATCGAACTTCTGGGTTCGACTTATCGCGTCTTGTCTGGACGCGATAAGTCGAACCTGGAAGTGCTCGCCGTCGACTGCGGTACTCCTGCTCGGCGAGAGGAGTACCGCGGAGTTGACGGGGGAGCCTGCCTGCCGCGTGTGGACCGAGGTAAGTTCGAACTAAGGTACTTCGAACTTCAGCTACGTTATTCACGTAGCTGAAGTTGCGTACCTTAGTTCGACTTGGGGGGTTAGTGTAGACCTGCCCTTAGACAACTAAAACTGCAATCCTTACTCTTCTGGAGACCATTTTCTGTAAACGGACCTGCATACGGAGATTTCATATTTTAACTTATTATTAAGCTTTGTTCTTCTTTGTAAAGTAGGAAACCAGGCACTGTTTAGTGAAATCTAATAAAAGTAAATAAATATGCAACAAAATGGTGTCAATGCTGTGCCCCAATACAATCTGAAAGAGGCTTCAATGGCTGGGAAAGTATGATGATAAAATTTGCCCAACCTATTTTTAGTTTGTGTAGTTGGACTAACTTTTGCATCGCCTCATCATGTGCCACAATTAGATGAAAGTGACAGTCTATAGCACACTATTCACCCTTTTTTACAAAACTATGATACATTTTGTACAAGACATGCATTGCGAGGTATCAGTTGAAAACTCACAATCTGCTGCGCATTATTGTCCTGATAAAATATGTGTATCAGCATTGTATGCAGCGTTATAAGATTCTTATTCCTAGGGAAATTCTGTGCCTAAAAATTCTACACACATTATTTTAAACTTCTGCATGTTTTATGTCAAAATAACACTATATAATCATGCCAGTTTCAATTATTTGGATAATTTATTTCAAAATACCTGTCAGCAAGTATGTCTCTAACAATTTAGATACCTGCTGGGATATAGTAACTCTATTATCATGGTGGGACAGGACCAATACAAATTGATGTCACGACATCACTAGGATGATACAACACTGCTTGTGCGCCCCTGGCGGGGATGCAACAAGATGATGTCACCTCAGCACATCAACACAACCTGCTCCAAGAGTGATGTCATCTCTCTGCCTCGCAAGGTTGTGATGACGCATGAATACTACGTGGAGAGAATCTCCTCCCCCGTTCCCCTCCCCGACGCTGGCGGCAGTGACACGACCCAGCAGCCACGCCCTGCAGTCCAGGCGTGGAAGGGGCGAGGCCAGCTCAGCGCTCGCTCGCTCGCTCGTTGCTCGCTGCTGCAGGATGGCTGCTCCGCGGCGCTGGTGGCGGCGACTCCGCTTGATGCCGGTGGCGGCCCTGCTGCTGCTGCTCCCGGGCCCGGCCGGCGCCGCCCAGCTCTCCAAGTGGCGGCTGCCGGTGCCCATGGTGAGTGCGGGCCGGGGGGTCGCTCCATCCCGGATCCCGGGGGCGGGGCAGATCCGGGACGCGGAGCCCGGGGGTGGGGACGTTGCCCCGCCCTATCCCCGGGCGGGAGGGGGCTGCGGTGCGGCGGGCCCCGGCGCAGGGAGAGGCGGAGGTGTCGCTGCGGGTGTCCCGGCGAAGCGCCGCCAGGGTGGCAGTGGGCTGACGCCGGCCCGCCCGGGGCAGCGTGTGCGCGGGGCTGTCTGCTCGTTTGCTCGGTGCACTGTTGGGTTTTTTCCTGGGGTATGAGAGTCTTGCCATTGTCTTTGCTCAATAATATGGTCCTAGACTTAAAGGTGACCTTCAAAAGGGAACAGAGTTGGGCTTGTTGGGCCCCTTTTTCTTTCGATTTGTGTAGAAGGGCCGAAAACTTAGATTTATTTATTTTTGGCCCCTCCTGTTTTGCATTTGTATAGTCCAGAAGACACTCCACTGTCTTTGGTGCTAGTGAAATGACCTCAAAAGAGTCTAGAAAATGAAAACTGCATTTGAGAAGAGGAAGGCTTTCTTATCAGACTGCTAAACTGTGTTTTATACCTGTTTAACATTAGTGATTAAAAGCTCTTGGTGAAAGGACATCTCTTTTAAAGAATCAGCTTCTCTTCACTGTCAGCCAAGTTGTGAAAACTAACAGTTAACATCCTCTGAGAAATCCTTGAGGTCTTCCAGCAAAATTAGAGAGGATCACAGCTCCTGTTAGTTTTAGGGCTAAAACTCCTTTTTAAAAAACAAAACCTAGACCTTTTTTATAGCTCACAAAGAAGCAAAGTCTGATTTAAATAATACACCTTTGCAAGAGCTCTTTTGTAGGTGTGGCTGGATATGTTGGAATTGGGGGTGGAAGAATCATAAATATTAAATCAGTTGGGCTACTTCTTGCAAGAGTTTGGGTTCTCTTGACTATTGTGCTTGAAATTCTGGGTGAAAGAAAGCAGTGTTTACTTATTTAAATGATCTAATGCTATCCAATTGTCTTTCTCTTCTCTTTACTTGTTTGTCTTTGCAGGGGAAGAAGTTTTTTCATTTTGAAAAGGTTCTCTTCAGCAACACTACAGTTTTCCTGAAGTGTAAGTGCTTTTGGTGGATGAGTCTGTTATGCTAGTCTCTACTCAACCTAGTAGTCATCACAATGTAGTAATACTTGGATGAAAGTGCTTGTAAAACGGACTTATCCAAAGATATTAAACTGGTTACATTGGTAGATTAAAATCATGTGCCCATACTGATACTGTTAGATCTGTTAGCAGCCTTTGACACCTTTGTTTAAAAGGCGGTGTTAACTTGCTGCAAATTGCAGTAGGAGTGGATGGTGCTGCTCTTGGGTGGCTTCCTTCTTTCTTGGCTAAATATTTCCGGAAAGTGATATGGGAAAGTTGCTTCTCTTTCCTTTGGGTACCATAATATGGACTTCTGCAGGGATCTGTCTTGTCTCCCCTCCTGTTGAATGTGTGGCTGTTGGGAGGGTTAGTCAGAAGATACGGGCTGCGGTGTTTTCAGTATGATGATGACATTCAGCTCTGTCACTGTCTCCTGATAGAGCCATGATAGGCCAGTGTCAGAGGAAGATTGGGGCAGTGGTGGAAGCCAGCTTGCTGATGCTCAGTCTAGATAAGACAGGTACAGTTGGTGAGTTGGGGGAAGCAATTGGATAATATGGTGAAGATGATTTCTCTCCTTTTGACTGAGGGTGTGTTCCTACCATTTGTTTACCCACCTTCATTGGGAATAGTATGGGGTCTTCAGGTGCTGTTAGAGGATCAAATAGCAGCAGTGTCCAGGAGAGCTTTTTACCATCTGTGTGTGGCCAGGAGACTGAGACTGTGGTTGGTTTTCTTGTTTTTTGTTTTTCTTTTCAAATGCAAATCCTTTTGCAGTGATCCTTGTCTTTGTCACTTCAAAACTGGATTATTCCAGTTGAGACTGCATGAGGCTATAGTTGAGGTCAATCTGGAAATGTAAGGTTGTGTAGAGTGCGGCAAGCTGCCTATTAACTAGTGGTACTTGGTGACAGCACACGTTACTGGTGCTCCATGATGTGCCCTGGCTACCTACTGGTTTCCAGATGGAAGATGCTGGTTTTGATATATCAAGTCTTAATTGGGACTTGATACTCGAGAAGACCACCTCTCCTTGTGCCATATTGCTACATTTGCAATCAATGGAGCCATTTGATTCATAGATTCCAAGCCCAGAAGGGACCATCATCTTCATCTGGTCTGACCTCCTGTATAACACAGGCCATAGAACTTCCCCAAAATAATTCACAGATCATATATGTTAGAAAAATATCCGGTCTTGATTTAAAAATGGTCATTGATGGAGAATCCATCATGACCCATGGTAAATTGTTCCAATGGTTAAATTATCCTCACAGTTAAAAATTTACACTTTGATCTGACTCCACCTTGATTTAATCAAGGTGGCTGATGATAGTGTTCTTTGTGAGGGGTCATCATCTCAGGAATAGGCTTTCCCCACTAGTCCAAAACGGCCCAAAGTTCCATTGAACTTTATAGCACCCTGCAAGATGGCTGTTATGCAGGCTGCTGTGGAGGCAAGCCTTGGAAAGAAATCCAATATGTTGGTGAGAGGGATGGCTGGTGTTTTTAAAAATTTAAGGCATGGGCGTCTAGAGCCTTAGTACTTGACCCTCTTTATTTCTGTATAAATCTTATTATAATTATTAATTTGCATTAGAGTAATGTGTAGAAATCAGGGCTGTAAGTGAGTGTTGTAAGACAGATTGTGAAGCATTTGCAATTGAAATAAATGAGCAGGCAAAGGGCAGGAGGGGAACCAGAGGCACATAGAAATGAAATTTTGTCCATGGTCACACAACAGGTCAGTGGCAGAGCTGTCAATAGAATCCAAGACACTGTGTTAAAGAATAATTTCACACATCTTCAGTCACCCAAATGGAATCCTGTAACATCAGAATGAGTGGAATTCTAGTCTCCATATGGGTCACTTTGTGTTCTTTTGAACAATAGTGACTGTCTCAGAAGAACACACTTTCTGCTCTTCTGCTGCTGGTCCCTTGTTTGAATAAGCATATTATTCTTCATTGTTTATTGTAGTTGGGCAGGGGAGTAACATTATATATGGTACTAGTCCATTAACAGCTAGGGGAAAACCTGGCATATGAAGGCTTGTTATATTTTTTTCTGTCTTGTTTTCCTTGTAGTTGAAGGAGACGAGAAGGCTTGTGATCCCTTGCAGGGTTACAATGTTACCTGGTACTTTAGATATTCTGATTGCTACAATGAAGTCTCCAACTTTGGGGTAAGAATCATCTGGAACTGCATGGTATATTTTTTTTTTTTTTAGTCATGGTGGCTTAGTGCAGGGGTGGCCAAGGTGTGGCTCTGGAGCCACATGTGGCTCTTGAGAAGGTAATATGCGGCTCCTTGTATAGGCACCAACTCCAGGGCTGGAGCTACAGGCACCAACTTTCCAATGTGCTGAGGGGTGCTCACTGCTCAACCCCTGGCTCTACCACAGGCCCTGCCCCCACTCCACCCCTTCCTCTGAGCCTACCATGCCCTCGCTCCTTCCCCCCACCCCAGAGCCTCCTGCACGCCAAGAAACAGCTGATCAGGAGGTGTGGGGAGGGAGGGCACTGATCAGGAGGGCAGCCGGTGGGTGGTAGGCGCTGGGGGAGGGGGAGAGTAGAGCTGATGCGGGGCTGCTGATGTATTACTGTGGCTCTTTGGCAATGTACATTGGTAAATTCTGGCTCCTTGGGCTCAGGTTGGCCACCCCTGGCTTAATGGATTTGAGCTTGGATATTTCATTTATATCTCATGCCTGTCAGTCTGCTGTTCTGTGGAAGGCATCTGTACTCTGGTGATAAGACTCCTCGGTAACTGGGAAATGCAGAGGGCATAACCCAAAGCTTATTGAATTCAAGGGGAGTCTTTCTATTGACTTCAGTGGATTTTGGATCAGGCCAGTAGCTCTTGAGTGTTTACACTAATTTTCTTCATCTAGATGCAGAGGATAAAAAGCAACTAGAAAAACCTAAACAAACCCGTCAACTCTGATTAAAAACTCAAACACTTAATATTCAGTACAAAAAAAATTAGAGAATTTAGCACTCCAAGGTCAGCAAATACCTAAACTGAGTTTGTATTCAACCTTAATTCTTCCCCCATTGCAAATGCTATTTACAAGTCTGTACATTATATAAACGCTATTGTCTCTCAAATACAGTAGAACATACAACTTCTACAACTTTAGATACTTCTGTGTGGCATTTTGTGATAGTTTTCTTGTTTATTTAATTTTCATTCTCAGGTTCATAAAATGTACTGAATATAACTTATTATATTAAAGTCTCTTCTGTCTAAGGTATTTTAATAATTTAGACTTCCATGTTGCAGATTTACGCTTCTCCTCTAAATTTAAGCATATAAGTAATCCCACTGATTTCATCCCGATTACTCATCTACCTAAAATTAACCACAGGTGTAAATGTTTGCAGGCTTGAAGCCTTAACAGCCATGTTGACTCTTTTTTTTTTTTTAAACCAGTGGTACAATCTTATTTCAGGTGCAGTTGATTATTAAGCAAGTTAGCTCTGAACTTAGGTTCCTTTTATATGGTAACAAATGTTCACTATTAGTATTGTATAATATATGTTGTATATTTATAGTTTACAGTGCAACTTTAATGAAAATAACTTTGTAGACTGGCATTCAGTTCTGTATGTATATAATTGTGTAAGATTATGTTTAAAAAATCATGGAAGAACTAGTTGCCACTCTCTGGTTAGAGAACGGAGAGTTCAATTATAAGATGTGTTTTGATCCCCATTCTAAATTTACATGGAAGGGGTTTTTACTATGAATATCTTTGTAATTAACTTGGGTGGATTCATTTTGTATGGACAGGATGGGAAATACTTTTTTTGTTGTCCTATTCTCTTCATAGATGTTTGTACGTTAAGAGAAATTGTTACTTTCCAATTTTTCTAGCTGCGGAGAAAAATCATTTTATATATCAAATGCTAAAACATAAGTTATATTATGTGTCTGACAGGATGATCAAGCAGTGTCTTATTTTGGAACCACTGCTGAAGCACATACGGGTTGGTCAGGATCCTACGCCATGGCTTCACTCTTCTTCCCCAACTGTTCTGAGCTCTTCAAACCACAGGTATGATGTTGGTGAAGGCTTTGTAATCCCACCATGTTCTCTAATACCACATTCAGAGGAAAGGATTGGGATGATTCCTACTGGAACAGTTGGGCTTGTTGCAACTACAGGTGCTGCCTTAGCTGATGAGTACATATCCCCTACCTTAAAGAGGAGAAGATGTATCTTTATGTGTATATATAATTTGTTTGGTTGTCTGTTATTTGTTAATCACGATTTCTTTGTTTTGGTTTACTTCATGTTTACAGTTCAAAGTCTGGCCCCAAAAAGCAGACTTAAATGGTGGAGTTTTCCATATTGGCAACACTGTGTCTTCTCCATATTGGGGAATGGCATAGAGCTCACTGCTGGGAAGGTTGTGGGTGTGTCCATGTAGTCAGAATGGGTGCTGCTTTTGGGGGGGCTGTGGGAAGTACACAGAAAACTGGGCTTTACATTCCTTGCTGAATAATACCCTCAGCTTTTTGCCAGGTGAGTGTACAAGACTAACATTTAAATAAACATAAATTTAAAGACTAGGTGGCTAGGTAGATTATATAACACATTGTCGATAAATTAGAAACTTCAAGCAACTGAAGTCCACATAGTGAAAGGGTAAAAGAGTACTTAAAGCATAAGACCAAACGAGAGGGGGAAGAAGAGGGCCCAAGTGGGCAGTGACACGTGGAGGTATGTGCTTGTGGAAAGGAATCCAGGGGGAGTGTTCAAGTACACGCCCTACACCAGTTGTATCTTGCCACGTGAATCTGCACAACTCTATTAATACCAAATGTCAGTAAACGTACTGTTTGTTTAACAGTTTGTACATAGAGATTCAAGGAGAAATGTGTAGCTTGGCATCTGTATTAGACTGTTCCCAGTTGAAACAAAGGACATTCTGTAGTGAACACCAGGAAACTTCTCTTAACTACTGAATCTGACATACTCAGTAAGCAATGAGGCTTAGTTAAAGGTGACTGGAAAAGGATTTTTTAAAAATCATATTTGTGCTCTTTTAACTACTTTGATGTATAAAGATGGCTTGAAACACATTTTTAAATATGTTGCCTGCTTTTACATTTAGAAATATCAGAACTGTCAACTGTTTTCTCTGCTTTTACTGGAAGAGCTCTTGTGCATCTCAGCTATGTATTAGGAGGCCATATATTAATAGAATGGCCAAGGTGGCAAGGGTGGGATTTTCAAAAGACCATAAGGGTATGTCTACACTGCAATAAAACACTTTATCGCTGGTCTGTGTCAGCTGACTCAGGCTGCTGGGGTTTTAAAATTGCAGTGTAGATCTTCAGGCTTGGGCTGTTTGCTGAGCTTGACTGTCTGCACTGCAGTTTTGTAGCCCCGCAGCCCAAGCACCCCAAGTGTAAGTCAGCTGACACAACTAGCTGTGGATGTATTATTGCAGTGTAGACATATACCCTGTGTGACTTTTCCTTGGGCGCCTTTGAAATCACAACCGAAATCTTGAACAAAGACATCCTTTCTCCCAATGTGTATCAGCTAATAAACGATTGTAAACAGTCTGGCAAAGACTCTTTCACACTCAGTTGCTTAGCTTTCAGGGTCTTCTAAAGTAGTAGTTTCATTAGTTCTCCAGTCGCTGTACTATCTTTCTGGGTAGTCAAGATCTGAATTTCTTATGTAAAAAACAAGCAGCAAAAAAAAATCTGCAAATACAACCCAACTTAAACCCACCCTTTCAGGACTCTTTTATGCATAAAGAAATAAAAGGGCTTGGGTCCAACTTTTTCTTCATGAGTTACCTCTCACAGGGAGGTGCCTAGAACTCTCTAAGTGGTGCACACTTTATTATGGGAATTAACTTCTTTACTCCCCAAATTAAATGTCGGTTCATTTCTAAAAAATGAAACCTGTTGTATTTAGTAATTCTGTCTCCTAAAAGGAGTAGTCTAAGCAAGTGCACAAAGCTTTATCCCAGCTGTGGAGAGAGTTTGGGTTAGGGAAATGAGAGAAGGGCTTCTCCCTGTAAATTAACCCTCTGTTGCTATGTTTCAGAATGTGCTTTCTTTCTTGTAATCTAATTTTAACAGCAGAAGCACTGCTGGTATAACTTGTCTTTATATTTCTAAGGAAGTGTTTATATATATATATTTTTTTTTATCCTAAAGATTTTCTATAAAGAGTATATTCCCCTAGAACACCTCTCAGATGAAAAACAAGAGGTAATTACTTTTCTTTGGTGTACATGATTTTAAAATGGGGTTGATGGTGGTGTGGGTGGGGGGGAAGCTTTTGGAATCTTGATTAATTGCTGCTTTTTATGTCTTTAAGAGCTTAAAAGATAAGGAGAATGTAACAAACCACACAATGGTGGCAGAGAAAACTGTAAGTATCTGAGGATTTTAGGCATAAAGGGTGGTGTGGAATCTAGCAGGTCTAAATACAATTTTTTATATTTGCACAAATCCTTTTTAGTATCTATTAATGGTAGTGCTATTAATTTTGCTACACTGAATTTTATGGAAGCTAGATATGTTTTAGCCGTGTCATCGTGTAATAATTATGTGGAACGTAGGTAATTTGGCAATAGTTCTAGGTGTTCCACATTCTTCATATGAAATGTTTAGTTCTTTTAAGTCCATGTTCTCTCAGGATTCCATTAAAGGTCAGACTGGTTTTTATCAGAAATAAAATTAAATACAAGTTAGGTTTAAATTTTTAACACCCTAATGTTGGTATATAATCTATATCAGCTTTAACAGATTTTTATCATTGATAATTTTGTCTTCTCAAATATCTGATTTATTGGCAGATCTGAGTTGTAAGCATGAGGGATGTCCCACAGCCAATAGTAATTTCTACAGCAAATGATCAATATGGAAAGTTCTTATTCCATCTCAATTTGCTGTTTCATGTTATACAATTTGAATTGCTACTATCAAAGCCAAATAACTCGGTATAGTTCTGTTGTTGCTGTTGCTTTCAGAGAGTAAGAAGCAAAATAGTCTTGCTGAATGTGTTAATGTTAGTGGAGCTGAACCCAGGAAAGCGACTCTTTTCTGACATCACTGTAGCTTTTGTGGTAGTCTGTCTGATTAGCTTTACTAACTTTTAGTGCATTGCATATAAACCACATTTTTTTTTTAGGAGCCTGGCTCCAGTGTATTACAAGTGTGAGAACAGGTCGGAGATTGAATGAAAAGTATTAATATATATCCACTAGGTGGACATCTCCCATCGTGTTATGTAGTCGTATTCATATATTTCCCAGCATAAGGGCTTTGGGGGAGAACATCGTGGTTGTAGCCTCATCTGTGAATACTGTGCCTGCTTAAAATCTTTTCAGGAGTCTTATCAGAAGATGTTAGTTTTGCATTGATCTGATTTGCTCTGTGTTGGTCTGTACATACATCTGGAAGCTTGTTTTTCAGGCAAGGAATGCTGTGATCCAAACCCGGAAAGATGGGCCATATATCTTCATTGTGCAAATTGGGATTTCAGCCTTGAAGGAGTCTAGTATCAACATGAAAAGGAGGGAGATAATGGCACCCTCCTCTGATCCAAAAGAGAGTCTCTTTACAAGTAAGCTGTATATAGCCATCTTTCATTCTCTTATTTATTTTTGACTTATTGAATGCTCTTATCAGACATTCTTTAGGTGCTTTTATGTAATATATACTGTGCAGCCTAGTGTCAGTTTAAAGACTTCCATCTTCTATCTCACACACAATTACGTTCTCCATTACAGCTCCCCTCAGCCTAAGGCAATAGATGAGCCATGCGTGGTATCAGGAGGATAACAGCTTTGGGCTTTGTCAGACTAATGGTGGAAACTATCGAGTCGTCAGTAATTCAATTCTGAGTATTGTCCCTCCATGTAAGGATCTCGGAAGAACACCCAACTAATGTAGTTGTTTATAGTAACACTCTTAAGTAGAAAGAACAGGAGTACTTGTGGCACCTTAGAGACTAACAAATTTATTTGAGCATAAGCTTTCGTGGGCTACAGCCCACTTCATTGGATGGATAGAATGGAACATATAGTGAGGGGAGATATATACACATTCAGAGAAGATGAAAAGATGGGAGTAGCCAGGCTTCAAGTGATGTAGCATTGCAAGATCAAAATTAACACCTTGCAGTTGCTATTAGCAGTGACTTGGAACCATGTGCACACCTTTGAGGAAATACTAAACTCTTTAGCATATCTTAAATTAAAATGTTATTGGCATGACAGTTGTTTTAAAAGTGGCTACAGAGCGTAGGCAGTTAGGAAAAATAAGGAAATTCAAAATTAAGGCTTAAATGTTGTCTTGAACTAGCCCTAGTCTGCACAGGTTCTTCGTAGCACAAATTAATATAATTTACTTTTCACTAACGACTACGATGTATAACAGGGCATGTCATTTTGAATACAAGCATGTAATTCATTGTTTTATATAAGGCTTAATCTTTTTCGTGATTTAAGTACAAATTACATTTAAGAGGTGCTGCACTATGTAAAGATTTGGAATATCTCTGTTATTGTGCTGATGTCAGAATTAGGTGGCTTTTGGTTCCTGTTCAAACCAGTTGGATTGTGTTTTGACAGTGACTGTGGAACTGAAGGGTCCATATGAGTACCTCTCTCTTGCAGACTATCCTCTCATGATTGTAAGTAAAACTGGCTTTCTTTAGTTCGCCTACAGAGTTGACATAAATCCCAGTAAATTTTTTTTCTTGAGCAGTGTAGTCAACCACAGTGACTTAGTGGCTCAGCATGAATAAAGAACATTGTTTTTCATGTATTTTCCCTACTCTGCAAAGTTCAGGAATTAGCATGTTCCAGGGTTAATTTTTTTTATTGTCTGAGTGCTATAACATAGCTGCTGTACACTAGTCATGACAGAAGGCAACAGTATCATTAGTATAGTTATCCACTCATGAATTGCAACTTTCAGTACATACTCTCCTGTCTTAGGTCATCTGGGGAAACTCATTGTTCTTTGTTTTTGCTTAATGTTACCATTTTGAGTGTCATTGCTTTTTCTGCTCTTCAGTGGTAGCCACCCCCTACTGTTCTTCACTGTCACCAGACAGTGACCGAATAACTCAGCTTGTAGCTGACTCAGTTCTTAGTTGTTTCTTTCCAGGAGATGAAATGATTTCCTGCTGGCTGAAGAAGTAAAGGGACTTAAACAAAATGTTAATCCCCTTTATAGAGACCTTGGGAAAAGACTGACAAAAAGTAATGTCTTTAGTCTGATTGCAGTGATCTCTGCTACTGGGCGGGGGTAAGCAGTAGTCTCTGGTTGTGATTGAGATGCTGCACACTTCACTTTCTGCAGAAGTAAAAAGCATCCAGCAGAATTTTCTAAGGCTCATTTAACCTGTGGGAGTGACCCAATGTGAGAGATCCAGGAAAAGGGCCTTTAAGTCTAGAAGGCACCTGTGATGGAGGGCCTTGACTGAAGCTGCTGTGGCTAGGTAGCTTCTATTTGAATTGTATGCCTAACCTGGACATGCAGGTGTATAGGGAAGAAAATCCTATCCTAATCAGGAAGTGCGTTGAGGTTCTGCAGTTTGTCTCTCGATGGCCTAGTTTAAAAACCAGTTCACTGCAGGGAGAGACTGCAGTTGTGCCTATGCTGTCCCACTTTGTTCTGGCCATGTAGTTGATCCATATTGAGTGGCCATTTGTTTTATGTGCTTTATTGTCTTCATCCTCATCTTTCTTGCACATTGAGCCTCAATGATCTATTGGAAGTTCACCATGATCTGGTTGGTGTTCTGATGTTTCTAATCCATCAAATAACTTATGAAATCTGTTTTTCAACATGTCAAGTTTGCTTCTATGCAATGCGTGTCTGAAAGATCTTGATGACTTTACTTAAGTCTCTTAAAAAAGTCACTTTGGACCTAAAACAGCAGAGTGTTAGTTTGAACATTCTTTTGTGATTAATTTCTGAGACTTTTTCTAGGTCCTGTGTCTTACTCACCTCTTTTGAATGACCTCAGATTTGGTCAAAAACTTTGTTTGCTGGCCACATGTGTCAAAAGGTGATTTTGGGACTGGGGGAAATGACCAAACAGATCTGTAATGAAAAGCAAGCCCCTTTCCTACCTGGGAGGGGAGGGTTCCAATAATCACCCCGTAACTTGTGCTTTACAGAATGGTATGAGAAATAAGCCTGCCTCTTACATTAAATCTTTCCAGGATAGATTCAGGAAAGTTTCTGAAATGTCCCTTAAGGGTGACAGAGAAGTTTGGAACTACACGAATAAACAGGTGCAAGGGGGGTAATATTTCTTGGTGTTTGGGGGATGATTTGTACAAGCGCAGATTCTAATTGGAGTTTTTTTAGGCTAGTGATATTTGCTTTACTCCTTTGGAAGAATCAGCCGAGAATAAGTTGGGAAGCTCCTCTTATATAAGAATGGAATCACTCAAACTCAATTACATTGATTCCATCTGCTGGCAGTGAGAAATTTGTACCATGCCTCCAGAATGTTACAGAACCCCAGGAAAGAAATGTGAAGTGGAACTTTTTTTAAACTTTCCACAGTAGTTGGATATAGACATTTCAAAAGCTGCTGTGCTTTACCAAGAAAATAGAGCTGTATTAAATCCATGAACTTCCGTGGAAATGATGTTGGGTCTAACCATTCTATTAATCCCTTCCTTGTTTCCCTCCTCATATAATAGTTTTTCATGGTGATGTGTATCGTATATGTGTTCTTTGGAGTTCTGTGGCTTGCATGGTCAGCCTGTTATTGGCGGGACCTTCTGAGGATCCAGTTCTGGATTGGTGCGGTTATCTTCCTGGGAATGCTGGAGAAAGCAGTCTTCTATGCAGAATTCCAGAACATCCGCTACACGGGAGAATCTGGTATGTATCAAGGACAGCTTATAATTATGGGTATATCTACACTGCTGTCAGAAGTGTGACTCAGCACATGTCAACATCCTGAGGTAGCTTTGATTTAGCCAGCTGAATAAGTCTAGCAGTGGAACTGCGGCACTAGGAGCTGTACAAGCCCTTCCGGGACCCTAGATATGTATTTGATCAACCAGTATGTGCTGCTGTGGCTTCGCTGTTATTGTTTGAGCTAGCTAGATCAAAACTAGCTCTACATATTCTGCAGTCACCCCTCTGATTGTAACGTAGTCATACCCATTGTCATGGGCAAGGTAAGGGGGTAATGACTCATCCTAATATATAACTAATTAGGTAATGTATATTCAATAACTATTTGATTAGTTGGGCACCTCAGAACAAGGAATAAGTAGTCAACGTTTTTGGGTTCTGTTCCCAATTGTGCCACAGGCTCTCTGGGTGACCTCTGGAAAGTTAGTAAACTGAAGTCTTCAGTCTTCCTTGTCCCATCTGTAAAAAGGGTATAATACCTACTTTATAGGGATAATTGAATCCTGTTTCTAAAGTGCTTTGACATTCTCTGAGACTTAAATTCAATGTGTTATGTAGGTTATGTCTGTATAGGAAAATCTTGCTAACAATAAGGATAGTTGAGCACTGGAGCAGGTTGCCTAGGGAGGTTGTGGGATCCCTGTCATTGGAGGTTTTTAAAAACAGATTAGACAAATATCTGTCATGGATGGTATAGGTATACTACTTCTTGCCCCAGTGTGGAGGGAAGGATTAGATAACTTTGAGGTTCCTTCCAGCCCTACATTTCTATGAATCTATAATGTAGTATTTTAGAAAATACTTCAAAAACATTTTAGGATCTGACTTAAACTAATTTAAAGCTGATACTTGTGCTGTTTTGCTCACCCGTACATCCTTATGTGTTAGAAGTTTGTGCTATAGTACATCAAAAAGCCTTAAAACACAAGGTAATAGATTACATTTGCCAAATCTAGATGTAACAAGTTGAGTTATAGACAGAGCTGGGTTGTGAATTAATGGGTTGTGTGACTTGCTTTGGGATATATGACATTTCACCTATCTAGATCACTAATTATAATCTGGCTCAGGCTGGTAGCAACCAAAATTAATTACTGTACCAACTCACTGTCAGATTGCAGTTGAAGCTGATTGGAGTGTGTTGGGTTCTAGGTGGGATGCACTAGCACAGGGCTTCGCACCAAGATCTTAAAGAAGGATCTGAGTGAGTGAAACTACAACATGGTCTTACAGAATTTTTACATGCAGACGTCCTGATCCACAACGTAGAGGATCTTGTTAGTTGACAACTTGGGATGGTATTAATGCCCAGGAGATGCTTAAGGGCTATATCCAAAGTATTTGCAAGAAGGAATGGGGAAGGGCATTACCATATTTTGTTTCCACATGGATTAAGATCATTAGGTATTCAGTCTGATTTAATGATTTGTGTATACCCTGTGGTGACGTATGGGACTGAAATAACCTTCAGTTCATCTCTCTGCTAGAAGATACTTAAAGGTAGGTTTTGTCTAATCTATCTTATATAGACTGTATGCATACAGACATTTTCTGAGAAAAGTTTCTCATTAACTCCTTTGGTGCTGAATGAAGTATTCAGCTCTTCCTGGAAGCTTGCTCCAATAGTAGATAATAAAAAGATTAAAAACACTGATGCATTTTAATTTGCCTGAGTTTCTTGGAATAGTCTTGACCACTGTAGTGTTGCTCTTATCTGCAGCACTTACTCAGAACCTGAATTATATGTTTAGTAACCAAGTTTCTTGTGCTTTGTTCTTGGTAGTCCAAGGTGCACTGATACTTGCAGAGCTGCTTTCTGCAGTGAAACGTTCACTGGCTCGAACGCTGGTCATCATCGTGAGCCTGGGATACGGGATAGTTAAGTGAGTAACAACCTCATCTCATGTTACAGGCTGAACACGTTTCTTTAAAGTGGTTAAATGACATTTGAATGTTATTTGCAAACTTGGAAAATGGATGCTGCAGTGAGACAAAATGAAGTAAAATGTTAAATACAAAAACGATTGGAACCAAGAATGGAAAGAGAATTTTAAAGAGAGAGAAGGCAAAAATCTTTCTGTAGTTCAACACTCTTCTCTTTTTAAAATAGGCAAATTAGAGACCCTGTTAGAGAGGAAGCTGACCTATCTACTGAAAAATGACATTTCGTAATGCATATGAGCTTAATTAAATGTTTCTTGAAAATGTTAAAAATTAACCCTGTTTAAAAAAAAAAAAGAAAAAAGAAACTGCTGACAGCACTAAGTAATGGATTCTGTTAACGCTGTCACTCTCCATGATGTAGTCAGATGCGTGTGAAGGCTGTGCGCATGCATGAACAGATACTAGTATGCAGTGAATATAATTGAGTACAAAGTGCTCAGTGTCCAGGAGAGGGAGAATATCAGCAAGTAGGTGAGTTATGGGGAATGGTAGAAGTGTGATCATTCATTCAAAATATTTTCTTTAAACCCTTTAAATGTGGATAGTAACGGGGCTAAAACAGGTGGAGATAACTCTATTCTTAAGTGCATTTGCTGAATCTTCTTGAGATGGGAGGAAGTATGGAGATGAGTGGGTGGGGATGACTTTAGATACCCACTTGGGGGAATATGCAGTTCTGGTTCTGATCTCTCTTAAGAAAGATGTGGAAAAACTAGAGAGGATGCAACAAATGCAAAAGGATTAAATGATAAGACCTATGATGAAGGACCAAAGGCACTAAAATGTGTGTAATCTAAAGGGGAGAGAAAATGGGGGACAAAGCTTGGCATAGAGATCAGAATAACTCTATAAATGAAAAGTATTTCAGAAGATGGTAGAACCAGGATTAACGGAAGCCAAGAAAGGAAAATGTTAAACTAGATTTTGGGGATGTTATTGTTCTTAGACTAGACTGAGATTAATCCATTCTCTCACAATGAAAGAGTCTAAAACTCTTTTGAATGTTCAAAAAGCGGTTAGAGAAGACCACTTGTGTATGTATATTATAAATTCCCATAAAGTGTGAGACAAACTTTTTCTGTGTCTGAAATTAAGTCTGGGTCTTGAAGTGGTTTTTATCTTACACATAGCGTATGAAACTTTCATTGTACTGTACTCTTAAAATCACACCTTTAAATTCAAGCCTGGACAAAGCCTAACATGACACCATGAGGCTAGAGCACCATGACAAAATAACTTCCTAGATCTATAACTTGTGATGAGAAACCTTGAATCGTGTGCCTTTTGCCAAAGTGTGTGTTTTACCTTTTTTCACTTTTTTTATATTTCCCTGCAGGCCTCGTCTTGGAGTCACTCTTCACAAAGTAGTTACGGCTGGAGTGCTCTATTTATTATTTTCTGGCATGGAAGGTGTCCTTAGAGTCACAGGGGTCAGTAGACACTTACCTGTGTTTTCATGTGTGCCACAGATGTAGCAATTGTTGGTCTTGTGTGATTACATATACTGTAATGTAGTGAAGTATCCTTGGGTTGTGCTATAATAGGGAAATTTGGAGAATGAAATTCCCAGCACCTTAGGGGGGGGAGAGTACAGTTGTGGAGTGTTGTTGAGAAGGCTTTATTTTTCCAGCTATTTTCCCAATTTCTTGCCATGTCTCCTCCCCAAAATTTAATTCTCGGCAATGGAAAATAATTTTGGTGCTTTGAAATAGGAATACTTGAAAATAAGTGGGTTTTTTTGGGTCCAGAATTGACAAAGTTTTGAATTTGTGCCTACTAGTCAAGGGAGGTTTCACTGGGCCTTGTGCAGTGAAAAAAACACGCTGGCAAATAGAAATGGGTGCTTCTTGCAGATTTTTCAAGGTGCATATTTTAATAGCCCGATGAAGACTATTGTAATTCTTAAAGCTTTTATTGTAGTCATTTTTTAGGTCGATGGAGTTCGGCTTCACTAGGACAATATCAGTCCTGCAGTGGCACTGCTGCTTTTCACACTCTAAAACTTACCTATCAGAAGAGTCTTTGTCTTTGGTTCTGCACCTGACTTGATTGAATTCTTGGGACAGCTTATTTTGACTTTGTCTCTTATTTGATACCCTTTCAGCTTTTCTATGGCGCTATGGCTCTGATAGCGAACTTGGGTCTATCAGTGATTGATGCCTGTATTATTTTGTGGATATCCTTTCAGAAGTTGCCCAATATGACTAATTTTTCTAGGAAATGTTCAGTGCCTGGTGCAGAGACCAGTACAAGTGAATTTCTTACACAAATTCATTCAGGATGTTATTTTGTTATGTGCAAGAGGACTGTTGATCCCACCTTTATGTTTTCTCCTAGTGGGTTCCATCAACTTGTGCCATTTTGTTTAAATTTAGTGCTCAACAGTGGAACCATGTGGTCTTTGGCACCAACCCAGTACCTGCAAAGATCTATAACAATCTTTCTGTAAGAAGTGTCGTTATTGCAGCGCAGCACCATCAAGGCTGTCTGCTCATTAGCGGTGCCTTTTCAATGAGTTACTCACCTGACTCTAAAAACTTACTTCTTGCCATATCAGTCGCTTGTGGGGATCAGAACTGTGTGTGGCGTTGTCTGCTTTTAACTCTGCTACAAAATACTCTGTCCTTTGTGGTGAACACTAATTCAGACCCTCTGCTTCAACAGCAAAGCATAGGGTCTTCTTAGCTTTCCAGTTCTGTATTTATGTTCTCTGATGGTAAAATGATAACCTGGGACTGAATGCTTGATGATTTTTGGGGTGTGTGTGCTTTGCTTTCCCAATCATTTTGTTCTCACTGGGTCTTTTTCTTTATCTCTAGGCACAGAATGATCTTGCCTCCTTGGCTTTTATTCCCCTGGCTTTCCTAGATACTGCTCTCTGCTGGTGGATATCCTTCTTCACTGTTTAATTTGGTGCAGTGTTTTTTCTTTGGAGTTTGGTCTTCAGGGAGTCTTTCTGCAGCAAACATTTTTTGCCATCTTGAATGACATGCCATCTTTTTGTCGAACAGCTACCATAGGCCCTGTGGCCTAAAGGTTCAGGTAAGCTCTATTTCCATAACTTGTGTAACAAAATTTAAATTGCCAATGGAGGTTTGTGAATTGGTTTTGAAACAGGTCCTAGCCCTTACCATAGTAAACATGTAGTTTTTGTGTTGTGGTGTTCTCTGATTATTGATGTGAATTTACTCTAAAGTTGTACTGAAGCAGTAGTCAGAACAGCAATTTTTGGACTATGGTCTGTCCTGACCTTACTGTGGGTGTTTTTGTTTTTTTGGGGGTGGTTTGGTTTTGGGTTTTTGGTTTTGTTTTAAACTGGTAGAAAACTCTTTATTTTGACAACACTAGTGCTAAAATTTCTTCTCAGAACTTTGCAGGTCTCATAAAGTAGTTTGGGGACAAGAAAGAGTTGAATTAACTTTTTAAGCAGTTTTCTGAATCATTTTTCTAAACGTCTTCCCAGCCTCCTCTTCCACGTTTGCCATTTGTCTTCTGCTGCGCTGAGACCCCTTTGAGTTTAGGACTTGGCTAGGTTTAATATAAGCTCCCGAAACTACCAAACCTGAAAAATTAGGATATGCCAAAGTTCACCTTTCTCTTTCCAGGCCAGGGCAACCCCCTTATTCCTCTTACAATTATGTCAGTCTTTTGTCTAAACACAAGTTCGATTATTGTACAATTAAAATTGCAGGCAAGGTAGATAAAGACGAACATGGATGTGCTGCCCATTTATATTAATCTCATGACCAGGTTTTAAACTTATTTTTCTCTTCTCAAAATGCATGTAAAGTTTTCCTGCGAGTATGAGCTACTGTAGTGTAGTTGGAGTATAGTTGTGAAATTTTGCATCAGGCTAGCTTACTGATGTGGTGATATCTGAGTACTAGGCCTGGATGGGGCTGGGTGATGTAAATGGATGGGTATGGAAAACTTGTTGTAGTAAACTACTGTTCAGGAGCACTGCCTCTGGATGACCACCTACTGCTGTGCGGGAGGGCTGGGTCGCTGTGGTTATGCTGCTGTTAGAAAAGGTTGTAGGGGCACTATGTCTGCATGGCATGACAGTGTTGCTTGAGATGTGTACAAAAGCTGTATCCTACTTGTTATCAAGAACTTGATTCTTAAGCTTGCTTTCCTTGACTTGCCATACATATTCATCAGCTTGACTCAAACGATGAAGCTGCTAAAACTTCGGAGGAACATTGTGAAACTCTCTCTTTACCGGCACTTCACCAACACTCTTATCTTGGCAGTAGCAGGTGAGCTGTGGATTCCATTCCTCACTAAATAGTCTACTTTCCAGGTATTATGGGTCTGGTTTAGTTTACTAAAGCTGTTCTTTGGGTCAGTTTATTGGCCTTTTGGCATTTCAGTGTTTGCTCTTGAACACTCAGCCTTGCATAGTGGTGTGCTTCTGACAAATTTTTCTGACTACCCATAAACTGTAGCTTCAAATTAGCATTTATCTGATTAAGCTTAATAGTTTTTTGGAGTTTTTCATTTTGGTCCCCTTTCCTCTCCCACCTCCTCTCCCCAGACAATCCTCATGCTTTGCTAGCAGCTACATCCCATGCTGAAATCTGCTGCTGCTGCTGAGATGGGTAGTGGCTTCCTCCAAAACTGCAGTACCACTTTGTATTGGTTAATAGGGGATTTTAAGATGTGTTATGGCTCCACCATGCTGACAGCTTAATCTTTGAGCAGAGTGGTTTCGTGAAAAAGAATGTTTGCTCATTTTAGAAAAGAGAGGGCAGGCTATTTTGGGATGGGAAATTGCAATTTAAAGTTTGTACCTATTTGCATCAAATAAAATCTAGCTAACATCAAGGACATACCTAATAATGCTACCAGACTCCTAGTTTTTCTCACCCATCCACAAACCCTATCCAGGCAGTGAGCAGTTTGCTTTTAACTCAACTCTTATAAGGGACTGAGATGTTTGACACTTGTTTTACAAAATGTGCCCATTAAATAGATGGGTTTGGTTGACATTCTTGGCAGCATCTGAAACTAAGCCGCTCCAAAATACAACCAGTATAAAAAAACCCAACCCATTCTTTAAAGCCCACTATGGGGAACGCTTAGCTTCTGCATTAAAACTTGCTTTTGGTTCAGGGTAATAAGATCTAAATTCCAGGAATGGTGGGTGGGAGGCTTGGTTACTTTAAAATATTTTGTACTTGTAATTGATGATAAAGAGGCCTGATGTCTTTGAATGCCAGTATCCTAATCTGTCTCTCTAGAAGAAGGAAAGTAACATGACAATGGGAAATGGAGGTTTGAGGTTTAGCTTAGACTTTTTTACGTGAGGTATATTTTTTCATTTTTTAAGAGATAGCATATAGTATTTGAAGCCGCTGATCTGAAATATCTTGACTTCTTGTCATAAGGTCAGTTTCCGACTGGGTTAACCTAACTTTTAATTTTTTCTGAAGGCTGATAAATTGAGTTACGTGCAGTTCACTCTGAAGGTCTTTGGAATGAAATTTTTTAAAAACAAGGTTCTGCTGATACTGTACAATCATTAGATTCCTTGGCCTTTTTCATAAGATGGAGGGGTTTTCTTTGTGTAAGTCATGCAATGTATTGTGTTCTAATTGATTGCAAGTATGCTTGCTCGAGGTGACTATTCTTCACTATTGCTGTGGATGTAGCTTGTAAAGAACTTTAGATTTCATAAATGTTAAAACTGTTACATTGTCTAGAATGCTGCTAGAAGGAAGTTTTATGTAATTCTACAAAAAACAGTCCCATGGGGAAGAAGGAAGTAGTGGGGGATCATTCCCTGCCATGTCTTGGACAAGGTGTTGAAAGCATGCCTTTGGGGAAACAAGAACACTGAATTCAGCTCTTAATTTCAGTGGCTGAATTAAGTGATGTGAGATGACTTCTGGAGAATCATTGTCCCTTTGTGATTGGAAGAAAAGGATGTAACAGGAAAAGTTACAGTAAATTGTTGATGGCTTAAAAAGACTTTTGCCTTTGAAGTCCCGAGGGAGTGATTACTTAGTTCTTAGTTTTTCTATCACTAGAGTATCTAAGAGGTAACAAGCTTCATGCATTCGTGTCTGACTCACCGGTTTTACCAAGTGTTCTTTTTTTTGCCTTCAGCATCTATTGTATTTATCATCTGGACCACCATGAAGTTCAGGCTGGTGGATTGTCAGTTGGTGAGTTTGCATCTTGTACCTAAGTGGTTTCCATGATTACTACTTCCTTTCTTAAAATCTGGATTTGGAGGTAGGGGAAGTGAGGTTGGGGAAGCTGGCAAATGCTCTTCCTATAGAGTCCCCTTCATGCGGAGGAGCATACAGTGAAGTCTTAATACATGGAAATTTACACCCTATGGGAAGCCATTTAGTACAGAACCGCAACTTTACTCCTTATCACAGGTGTTTCTAGTTCACCAGTTTAAAAAAAAAAAGAAAAAGAGGACTAAGGGCATGGATTCTCTCTGTTCCTGGCATGTTTTACTTCTCGTACTTTTCTTGACAGGACTGGCAGGAGCTGTGGGTGGATGATGCCATCTGGCGACTGTTGTTCTCAATGATCCTTTTTGTCATCATGGTTCTGTGGAGGCCGTCTGCCAACAACCAAAGGTTTAATGCGTCTTACCTTTCTTAAAGTAATCTTGAATTCTTAAAGTCAAGTCTATCCAAAGAAAGCATTTCCTGCAGTCCTGGTGTACTACATGGTCACTTGCTAAACTTTTCTCCAGCCATGTGTGTGTATGTGTGTGTATGTATATATATATTGAGAAGGAAGTATAGTTCCTGTAGTTTCTCTCCTGACCTCAGAAAGTGGAAGCAACATTTGTAGATTTATAGGCTCTCCTTAGTGACATTTATTTAAAAAAGAAGAATGGTATGAGTACTTAAATTACCTCAGCTTGTGGTTGATCAAAAATCTAACTTACAATTAGAGTGAGCTGTCCAGAATAGTCAAATGATAAAAATGGCAAGAAATCAGTCTCTTCAAAATGACATTTATGTAAGATATTTTGACTTTGTGCGTCTGTCTTATGGTGCCTTCGTTCTTTTCCTTTTCTCCAAAGGTTTGCTTTCTCACCATTGTCTGAGGAAGATGAGGATGAACAGAAAGAGCCCATGTTAAAGGAAAGCTTTGGTAATGTTGGAATTATTAATATTAATGTGGGAGACCGCCAGACACTAATTTAACCATAAATTCCTTTAAGTCCAAAGGCCAAATGGTGTTTTATACAGTTGCTCTAAACGTACCTAACAGCCTAAAAGTAAGCAGTCACTACACCCAATACAGTAACAAAGTATTCATAAGCATGTGATCAGTATACTTACAAATAGGCCAGACCTAGAGAAAACCGTCTTATCCTGGTGTGCTCCAGCATGATCAGGTAGGGTCTGACAAAGAAGCTTCAGATTCATAGCTTTTCTTTATACCCTTCAGCTAACTCGCTAGTTTTAGCAAAAGTCCAGTTTGAAGCAGTTTCTCCTTGCTTCTTTCTTTCCTTCCTCCAAGGCCTTCCTTTATCTCCTTCCCCCAATCCTTGCTCACCAGCAGAACAGTGGGAAGGTTTGTGTTTGTTTCTCTTAAGACATATTTTTTTCTTGTTACTGCAGCTCTTTATTTTATTAGTTAATTTTTGAACCGTACTTCCTTCCCACACTACAAGTAATACTATTTATTGTTCTCATGGCCGCCTTTTACTTGCTAATTAGAGCCCCTTCCTTACTGGCCACAAACCTGAAAGCAAATATATTATTTTCTCAACCAAACTTTAACTTTTTAATTCTTTTAATTTCATAACTATCCCTAAAGGTAGGAACAGAATTTTTCTGATTTTCCTTTCTGTGGGGGTGGGAAAGGAATCTTAGTGCTGAATTAATCAAGAACAGGTATAGCAGCACTGTCACCAGCAGTGTAAACTTCTCCACGCTGCCACTAGATTTAACCCTAGCCTTCGAGGAACACCACCACTAACTGTGCAGTCTCTACATGGCCTGTTCAATCTTGTCCACTAGGAACTGGACTGAGATCAACAACTTATTTAATGTAGGCAACTAGCCTTCAGATGGTGGGGACTTCCAGATGCTACTGCTGGACAGCAAAGTAAGATGGGTTTGAAATGATGATTGAAGCCCTGAACCCTCCAGTCCTAATCATTTTGCATTTCAGAAAGGCCCACAGAAAAAGTGGGGGAGCTGGTTCTACAGGAACAGTGAAATGGATAATGCATAAAGTAGACTGAAGAAAGATCCTTTTCCTCTTAGAGTTATAGTTATCATAGGTGTTCACTGAGCTTCACTTTGAGCTTGCCTAGCCAGTGTGGCAATGCACACTAAGGGGAGTGATTTCTAAAGTATGTGAATGAATGTGGTGTGCACTAAAGTTCCCTGGAGCGCTTTAACATAGGCCTGGTCCCCACTAAGCCCCCACTTCGGACTAAGGTACGCAAATTCAGCTACGTTAATAACGTAGCTGAATTCGAAGTACCTTAGTCCGAACTTACCGCGGGTCCAGACGCTGCAGGAAGGCTCCCCCGTCGATGCCGCGTACTCCTCTCGCCGAGCACGTCCGGGATCGATCCCAGAACATCGATTGCCTGCCGCCGGACCCTCCGGTAAGTGTAGATGTACCCATAGTGCTGTTTCCACACCCACCTAGGGAGCATTGTCACACCATGCAGACCAATCCTTAGTATTGTTTGTTAAAAACATATATGAATTTTTCTGAGAAGTTACTTTTGGTATCTGGAAAGGGGACTCTCCTTTTAAATAGGTAGCATGCCCTTTCCTCTAAATAATGATCTTTGGTTTCAGTGGAGTATTCCTAATAGATATGCAATCTACAGTTTACATACTGACCTAGTTTAATCATCCCGTTTCTACCTTGTCTCCCCTTTGCAGAGGGAATGAAAATGAGAAGTACAAAACAAGAACCAAATGGAAATATGAAAGCAAACAAAGCTGTGAGTATGCTCTTCCCACCTTGGCCCTATCACTAGGTAAAGGTAATGCTAGATCACTCAGTTGATTGCCACTTAAATAGGAGCTCTGTAACAGGATCAGACCAAGTATCTGTGTTTGTCCTTTCCAAGAAGTGTGAGTGATTTGGGTCAAAACATGGTAATCGTGGTGCTTGTGAACAGATTGAGTCTTACTGAATTCTGATTTGGCTTTCTGGTATGTGCTTTGAGAACTTGCACATAATGCATTAGAGACAGAACTGTTTCATATTACACCAAGTTCTCTGAAACTGGCTAATTTAGCCTTTGGGTACGTCTACACTTACCTCCGGGTCCGACGGCAGGCAATCGATGTTCTGGGATCGATCCCAGAAGTGCTCGCCGTCGACGCCGGTACTCCAGCTCAGCGAGAGGAGTACGCGGCATCGACAGGGGAGCCTTCCTGCCGCGTCTGGACCCGCGGTAAGTTCGGACTAAGGTACTTCGAATTCGTAGCTGAATTTGCGTACCTTAGTCCGAAGTGGGGGGGTAGTGTGGACCAGGCCTTTGTGTAGCTAGTCTCTCAGGTTTTGAGATTACTTCAAAACAGAAAAATATGTGGAAGCAGAACTGGGTTCAAAGGGAATTTACACTACTTACCCTGTGTCTCCAAATTCTGTATGCTTTTCAGTCAGATGCATGACCACCTGAGGTGCATGTATACCTTTTGTGAGTGCATTTAAGATGTCTGCAGTTTCCACATGTGACCCTGTAAAACTCAGGATTTATTCACAATGAGGAGGTAGAAAATGCATTACAAAGTTGTTTCTCAAAAGCCTTTAGAGTGGAGCTCATTTTTATCTAAAGCATGTATAAACTGTAGAAACCTGATGCCCCCTGAAGTCTCTGTTCTGCTTTGGCAATAACAAGGAATTCCTCAAACTCTTGAGTCAGCAGCAAGGACATTCAAATAAAGATGACTTCTAATTCACAGATATCCTTAATATAAAGATAAAACTGCCCATTGTTTTCTGTTCAGCAAAAAAGCAAAGTAGAAATATATTCAGTGCTCAAACATCCTAAGTAATATTATATATCTCAAATCAAAATGTCAGTTCATACAAACTGGTGGCAAAGTTTACAGATGATACTAAACTGCTCAAGATAGTTAAGACCAAAGCAGACTGTGAAAAACTTCAAAAAAAATCTCACAAAACTAAGTGATTGGGCAACAAAATGGCAAATGAAATTTCATGTGGATAAATGTAAAGTAATGCACATTGGAAAAAATAACCCCAATTATACATACAATATGATGGGGGCTAATTTAGCTACAACAAATCAGGAAAAAGATCTTGGAGTCATCATGGATAGTTCTCTGAAGATGTTCACGCAGTGTGCAGAGGCGGTCAAAAAAAGCAAACAGGATGTTAGGAATCATTAAAAAGTGTGACAAAGTTCCTCCTCTATCTTGGTGGGTCCTGTGCTTGTTGGTGGATTTGCTTGCCTCAGAGATTCACCATGTGGGTTGGGGAACAGCCCAGAGACCTTCTCCTCTGGTAGAACCCACAGTCCAGGTCAATTGGGAGGTTTGGGGGGAACCCGGTCCTGCCTTCTACTCCGGGTTCCAGCCCAGGGCCCTGTGGACTGCAGCTGTCTAGAGTGCCTCCTGGAACAGCTACATGACAGCTACAACTCCCTGGGCTACTTCCCAATGGCCTCCTCCAAACACCTTCTTTATCCTCACCACAGGACCTTCCTCCTGATGTCTGTTAATGCTTATACTCCTGTCCTCCAGCAGCACATCCTCTCACTCCCAGCTCCTTACGCACACACCTCACTAACTGGAGTGAGAGCCTTTTTATACCAGATGTCCTGATTAGCCAGTCTGTCCTAATTGATTCTAGCAGCTTCTTCTTAATTGGCTCCAGGTGTCCTAATTAGCCTGCCTGCCTTAACTGGTTCCAGCACGTTCCTGCTTGTTCTGGAACTGCCCCTGTTACCTTACCCAGGGAAAAGGGATTTACTTAATCTGGGACTAATATATCTGCCTTCTATCACTCTTCTGTAGCCATCAGGCCTGACCCTGTCACAAAAGGGATAGAGAATAAGATGGAGAATATATTACTGCCCTTATATAAATCGATGGTATGCCCACATCTTGAATACTGCATACAGATGTGGTCTTCTCATCTCAAAAAAGATATACTGGCACTAGAAAAGGTTCAGAGAAGGGCAACTAAAATGATTAGGGGTTTGGAACAGGTCCCATATGAGGAGAGATTAAAGAGGCTAGGACTTTTCAGCTTGGAAAAGAGGAGACTAAGGGGGGATATGATAGAGGTATATAAAATCATGAATGATGTGGAGAAAGTAGATAAGGAAAAATGATTTACTTATTCCATAATACAAGAACTAGGGGTCACCAAATGAAATTAATAGGCAGCAGGTTTAAAACAAATAAAAGGATGTTCTTCTTCACACAGCACACAGTCAACTTGTGGAACTCCTTACCTGAGGAGGTTGTGAAGGCTAGGACTATAACAGGGCTTAAAAGAGAACTGGATAAATTCATGGAGGTTAAGTCCATTAATGGCTATTAGCCAGGATGGGTAAGGAATGGTGTCCCTAGACTCTGTTTCTCAGAGGGTGGAGATGGACGGCAGGAGAGAGATCACTTGATCATTACCTGTTAGGTTCACTCCCTCTGGGGCACCTGGCATTGGCCACTGTCGGTAGACAGGATACTGGGCTAGATGGACCTTTGGTCTGACCCAGTACGGCCGTTCTTATGTACAAATCAACAATCCTACTAGTTCTATAAAAATGCTAATAATTTCAACAAAAATTAGGAAGGTTACATTAATGTATGGTATACTCTTTAATCTTTTAAATCCAACATTATGAATCATATTTTGTTTTAACACAATGTTTTATTAATTATCATAGCATTTTAAGTTAATTCTTGGCTGAGTAGGCACTGGCTTAAAATTGCTGAAAAATGTTTAAAAAATGTATTGTCTTCCCTGATCCTCTGAACTTGATTCCTTAATCTAAAAATAACTATTTGCATTTCTTGTGTGAGCATCCACTGTAGTTAATGCTGAGCTTTTCAGGTAGGCTAGAGGAAATGTATTCATTTGCAAACCCCTTCAAAGAATCTTGTCATTTTTGGTTTTTATGTTTGTTTCTGTGCTTCTAGCAGGAAGATGATCTGAAGTGGGTAGAAGAGAATGTTCCTTCTTCGGTGACTGATGTGTGAGTATCTGTACTGTGACAAGGAGTAGTAGCTGCATTGGAGTCAGAAGCACTGGAAGTATAGTTAGAATGCCAGCAGTTTTGATGCTGGCTCTGTCTGGGCAAGTGCTGAACCCTTTCTCGAGTTGGCCTCTCACTTTAAGGGTATGTCTACGCAGCATACTAAGCGTAAATTTTTAGCCATGTGTAATACTTAATTGAGTTTATAAAGTTTTTTTTTAAAAATCCAAAACTGCACCTCCTTTAAATCTTGGTGTTTGTCCTTCTCTTGCTGCTGTGTTGAAATTATCCTTAAATGTAATGCATCTGCTGAAATGTAGACTGGGAACTTTTTAAATGTTCACTGTAGTTGGTAATGGTAGGTTACAAACAGTCCCTTATGAGGATTTGACCTCAAGTTGAAAATCAACAGTACTACAAGTGAGGCTACATAGAACAAGTAAGTCTCTGGTTCAATATTTTGGTTTGGTTTTAAGCATTCAACATTTGTATCGTTAGAGGTCTCACACATAGGTAAAGTCCTAGTCCTAGTTAAAGAACCAAGACATTTAAAAGATACAGAACAGAGCTGACACATTCTTGTGCTCTGTGGATGGAGAAATCAGTGTGATTCTGACAATGAGTAGTGATACTTGTATGATAGAAACTTGTTCCTGTTTTGGCTTCTGTATACCACCTCATGACTATGAATAATGAGCTGAAGTCAGTGTTAGCTGCCTGTGTTTTGAATCCCATGTCTAATGACTTATTTGATTTTTTTTGTGTGAAGTTAAAACCAGATTAGCTTCCCTCAGTAGTATGCTCTGGATGTACACTTGAGTGTTTTTCCTAATATAATATATAAATTGTGGATAACTTTTATTAAGTTTGGTAATTAAGACCATGTCTGAGCCTTCTGTTTAGTGACACTGGACATTGGCAGTATGGAAGCCCACTGTACACAACTGGTATCACTTCTGCCTTAATATAGTGATTTTTACAATTTAAAAACTTTGGTGTTCTATGCCTAAAATTATCTTTGTTAAATCATATGTAAACCATGATGGATACTAGCTTACAATTCTGATACTGGCATTCCAGTGGAAGGCTCAGATCCTGGATTTAAATATACATTTCTGTTTACAAAAATACAATTCAGTTTATACATGATAGGATACTAAGTTTCAGAATACTACACTGAGGAAAAGAGGTGTATCTTGTGAAAATTTGTCATAATTTGCCTGGGGTTTGTCTTTATAGAATGAGTAAGGATTTTCTTTTTTAAAACACTCTAATTAGAGGGTATTGAAAGCTAGTAAAAGGCAAGATACTCCTCTCCACCACATAAAGTAAATAAGAGGCTATAGAAGACACTTGCATTTTACTTGAGAGTTTTTGAAAGTTGATATCTTCTGGCTGATTTCAAGTGATGGGAATTTGCGAGCTGAAAAATGAAAGCACAACTTAGAAACTGATTTTCGTATTTGATAATACTACTTAGGTCCCATCTCACTCTGTTAATATCTTTCTCTGTCTTCCTCCAGTTCTCTAATTTTAGCGAAAGGTTGGTCCTCTTCTCCATCATAACCTACTCCCTGTCAAAAAGCTGGCGGTGTTAAAACTGACATTGATATTTTCAGTCATTTAGTGCCCTGGGTCTGTGTAACAATCTTTGTTTGTTTTACTGCAGTGCTCTCCCAGCTCTTCTGGATTCAGATGAGGTCAGTAAACAAGCCTTCAGCACAAATTGAAGTCTTATGACATGCCAAGGGTGTCATGAGTCTTTCATTAAAGAGGTTGACTTGGCCTGTTAGAACTGAGCTCTATGTTCCTATAAATGCAGCAGGAAAGGGGAGAGAAGTACTGATGTTATAATTGAATGAAATACAATAATTTGCCCTAAATATGAACAGTATAAACTAGTGTTCAGCCAGAAGACTTTCAAGAATGGTAGAACCTGTGCAGCAGATTGCAATTTATCATGAAATGATTGTTTTAAATGCAAATGATTTAAAATACTAGGCGCTCCCTTCATGCAGTAGTGCCATGCATGTTTACTCAAAGTAAAGCTGCATTTCCCCGTCTCCTTCCACGTTTGTGTGTGAATTCCAGTAACGTGTGTTGTAGCAAAACAGCTCAGTTTCTGGCTCTGCAGATGCCATTACATAAATTAGCAGCTATTTCTAGAACAGTGGTCCCCAAATTGAGGGGTGGGGGAGCATTGGGGGGGTATGCGCGGTGGGACCTCGGCCAGCCCCGGTGGGGAGGGAGCACCATGCTTCCAGCCCCACTCTGCCTCCAGCCTCACTTTTCTCCCAAACTCATTCAGCCCCAGTCCTACTCTGCCTCCAGGCCTGGCCCAGCCCCCATGGGGGGGCCGGGAGGGAGTGCCACGCTTCCAGCTCTGCTCTGCTGTGATTCCCTCTTTGCCCCCAGCCAAGCTCTGCCTCTAGCCCCAGCTCCTCCCCCATCCACAGTTCCGCCCTCAGCTCTGCCTTCAGTCCAAGCTCTGGTGCTGGGAAAGCCTTGGCGGTGCTGTAATGGAGGGCAGGCACAGACCAATTCCATTAATGCAGGGGTTCCCAAACTTGGTTCGCAGCTTGTTCAGGTAAGGCTTGTTAGGGTAAGCTCCTGGTGGGCCGCGAGACACTTTGTTTACCTGAGCGTCCGCAGGTACGGCTGCTTGCAGCTCCCAGTGGCCATGATTTGCCGTTCCCAGCCAATGGGAGCTGCGGGAAGCAGCGCGGGCCAGGCCACCATTTCCCGCAGCTTCCATTGGCCGGGAACGGTGAACCATGGCCACTGGGAGCTGCGAGCAGCCGTACCTGCGGACGCTCAGGCAAACGTGGTGGCCTGCCAGGAGCTTACCCTGAACAAGCCGCAAACCAAGTTTAGGAACCCCTGCATTAATGGTAAGTGGGGTGGGGGCAACTGGAAAAGTTTGTGCACCACTGTTCTAGAAGTTGAGTTTTGGTTAATACCTTCATTTGCATGTTGCTTTTGGGGAAATAAAGGGTTAATATGTGAAATCTATGCCTCGTGTTGAATTACAATAAAATCAGTCACTCAAATAATGCTATGAATGTTAATGAATTGATTAAATTCTTGACAAATGTGTGCTCTCAACTATATCTGGAACCACTAGGCAAAAATTGTTCTTGCTTAAGAGGACTTAATGAGAGAGATGATGATGGATTACTCCACAAATTATTTGGTGAATAGTTTTTTCCTTGTCTTTAGCACATATTTTTCTTTCCGCTTTTTGTAGTATTAAATGAGTTCCAAACTTTAAGGTTTGATTAAGAGTGCCCTTTTCATCTATTTGGGAGTGACAAAACACAAACTTCCTGCTAGTTAGGGAGAAACACATTATGTCAGTATTTGAGTGTGCTTCTCTCTAACCAGCATACGAAGTTCTATAATGTGTACATGACAGGTATCTTCACACATTCAGAGTTAATGTTGTAATTATCTGATCTAAACCGAGATCGAGTAGCAGTGTATATTCAGAAAGGTAACTTTGCCCCATATGTGCAGTTAGATTTCTGACTGGACAAATTTATATCTTGTCAAAATTTGAGCACTCTTTATATATCTCTTATTCCGTGTATAACCACTGTTCTGCAATGCATGTGTGTATCTATAAACATGTGAAGAGCGGGCTCTTAGTTCTGAGTAATGTAAACACAGAGACAAAAATTACAAACTTCAATGACGTTTTTTTGAATCTTTCAGGAAAGAATGATTACACATTTTGAAAGATCCAAAATGGAGTGAAGAAGAAGCTTCTTGAAAGTTCTGTTTCCCGTAGGCTGCCCAGTGGATCGGGTGCATCCTGCTGATCTCTCTCTTGATCTTCACCTTTGGAACTGGACACTGTATTTGAGTGAGGGCATCTTACACAGTTCACTGTGGAAGAGGTTCGCAAGGACATTGATAAACCTTTGGAAAATGTTTGAATTTATGGTGTTGCTGCAAGTTTGGATTTTTAAGTGATTTAAATGTGTGTTCCAGCACCTTCTGTAACTTTCTTCAGATATTTAATCTGTCAAACTAAAAGTCCTAACATCTGACTGAGGGACTATGAATTCAATGTTACAATTAACTTCCACAGGTCAACTACCTGTTTTTGGTGGAGGGTAGAAGAAGTTGGTGAAGAGTTATTTTAGAAACAAGCTTCCCGTTTTATTGGAAATAATGGCTAATAGATGAAGACTGCACAGCTGGCTTAGAAGTAGAGGAGGTTTTTGAGTAAGAAGCCCCAGTAATTGAAGGAAATCAATTAAGATACCAAAAAGGAAATATTTGAAAAAGTTACAATATTGATGTTTTTAACAAAACCAAGTGCAATTTTATTAACACTGTGTAGGAAAGATTTTCTATTTTAAATGTCATTGACCTAGGAGCAACAGTTGCATAACTTTAGCATTTGTTGTTGTGGCACATCTCATTGCCGGCAATGTGGTGGATGCCTGAAAAATGACTTACCCATACCTTCAAAGTGTTGCGTGGCCTAATAAAAACTTCCTGCAACACTTTGCTAATGTTTGTCTGACTATGAAGTTAAGCAAATATTAACTAGATATTTCAGTAGAACTCTACTCTGTGCAAGTGACCTGTCTGCCAAGAGGTCCATACTCATCCATGAGAAGATGGCACCACCTCCCAGAAGGAGCAAGTTCTGCTTTCCCCTGCAGGCAAAAGTTTGCTGGTTTTGATGCTAATATGTTCTGCTAGGATAGTTCCGCTCCTGGGGTCTATTAAGGGGAAGGGACGGGGGGCGTTTAAAAAGTCACCTGTTACGTAAGTGGTTTAGTGATCGGTTTTCCTGTCCAGTCCATCCCTGTGGCCGACAGGTGCTCTTTGTTCATTTGATCAGTGTCTGAGTTGCAGATTTCTATTCTGTACAGAATGTTCTTCTCACTTTTTAAAAGCGGGGAAAAAAGTCTTTGCTTTTGGTTTTTTAATCATCTTTCATACTTTCTAGCCTGGAAGTTTCACTTGCAATAATTTACATATGCATGCTCATTGTAGGCCACTGGTTTGCATGTGTAAGTTCCACGGGTGTGAGTGAGGCTATACTTGGCCTGCAGAGTCTTTACTACTGATAATGACAGGAGGCAACAACAGCTTGACTCTTACATCCTATGTGGAGTTTGCAGTACCTCTAGTTAAACAGGTTTTTACTTGTAAATTGAGCACATTTGATTCAGAAATTGATGAGATAATATGTAACGCTCAAAGTGCCCTTGATAGAGCTGCTCTTGTGGAGGAGAACTGCACTAAAATCTCAAACTCATAGACTTTAGATGAACACAATGGTCCCTTCTGGCCTTAGTCTGACCTCCTGCACATTGCAGGCCACAGAACCTCGCCCATCCACTCCTGTAATAGACCCATAACCTGTGTCCGAGTTACTGAAGTCCTCAAATAATGATTTAAAGACTTCAAGTTACAGGGCATCAGCCATTTACTCTAGTTTAAATCAGCAAGTAAACCATGCCTAATGCTGCAAAGGAAGGCAAAAAACCTACAGGGTCTTTGCCAATCTGACCAAGAGGAAAATTCCTTCCTGACCCCAAATACGGCAATCCGTTGGACACTGAGCATGTCAGCAAGATCCACCTGCCAGACACCTGGGAAAGAATTCTCTGTAGTAACTCAGAGCCCTCTCCATCTAGTGTTCCCATCCCTGGATATTTGCTAGTAGTAGTCGCAGATGGGCCACATGCCATTGTTGGTAGTCCCATCATACCTTCCCTTCCATAAACTTACCAAGCTCAGTCTTTGAAGCCTATTAGGTTTTTTGCCCACACTGCTCCCCTTGGAAAGCTGTTCCAGAAATTCACTCCTCTGAGTGTTAGAAAGCATCATCCAATTTCAAGCCTAAACTTGTTGATGGCCAGTTTATATCCATTTGTTCTTGTGTCAGCATTGGTGCTTAACTTAAATAACTCCTCTCCCTCCCTGGTATTTATCCCTCCTGTGTATTTATAGAGAGAAATCATATCTCCCCTCAGCCTTTGGTTAGGCTAAACAAGCCAAGCTCTTTGAGTCTCTTCTCATAAGGTAGCTTTTCCCTTCCTCTGATCATCCTGGTAGCTCTTCTCTGTACCTGTTCTGGTCTGAATTCATCTTAAACAAGGAAGACAAGAATTGCACACAGTATTCCTGATGAAGTCTCACCAGTGCCTTGTATAATGGCAGTAACACTTCCCTGTCCCTATTGGAAATGCCTCACCTGATGCATCCTAGGTTTGCATTAGCCTTTTTCATGGCTGCTTCACATTGGTAGCTCATAGTCATCCTGTGATCAATTCTTACAACCAGGTCTTTCTCTCCTTTTTCACCTCCAACTGATAAGTCCTCCGCTTACAGCAGAAATTCTTGTCGTTAATCCCTAAGTGCATGACCTTGCACTTCGCACTATTAAATTTCATCCTATTTCTATTTCTTCAGTTTTCAAGGTTGTCCAGATCTTGTATGATATTCCAGTCCTCCTTCCAACTTTGCCATCTGCAAATTTTATTAGATCACTCCCACTTTTTATGCCAAGGTCATGAATGAAAATGTTAAATAAAATTGGTCCCGATATGGATCCCTCAAGAACTCCACAAGTGTAACCTCCCTCCAACCTGACAGTTCCCCTTTCAGTATGACCCACTGTAGTCTCCCCTTTAACCAGTTAATTATCCACCTTTTTAGTTCTCATATTAATCCCTGTCTTCTCCAATTTAATTTATAATTTCCCATGTGGAACTGTATCAAATGCCTTACTGAAATCCAGGTAGATTCAATCTACTGCATATCCTTTGTCTAGAAAATGGATTATCTTAAAGAGAGCAAACCATGTAAAACCATGTTTGCATGTTTTGTAACACCATAGTCACATGCTTTCATTGGCCAGTTTCCTCATCCAGCAGTCTACCCTCACAGTTCTTTAGTCCAGCTTCCATCTGTGAGTCTTGAGTTTTCCCTTCTGCCTTCTCTCGCCTTCCATCCATCATCTGCTTGAATCCCCTTTGAAACTCAACCATGGTTTACACCTGCATCTCCAAACCTTGGATCTTCTCTTCCAATAGCTCTATCAGGCAGCACTTCATACAAATGAAGAAGTTTTTGGGCTCTTTGGGTACCCACTCCAGGATAATGTACATCCCGCAGCGTCCACATCCAGTCATCTTCACTGTTTCTTCCATTCCTTGGATCACTACCACTGCTGCCTTTGTGTCTGTTATAGTGTTCCCCGCCTAAACTCCTTTCAAGGGGGGGAAAAACCCTGCAAGCTCAGAATACCACACTCCCTCGCCCAGACTCCATTTTCTGCTCTGTTTGCTATCTCCTGCTGCTGGCTGGCTGCTTGGCTGCCTTTATAGGCCCGCTAATCAAGGTTCTGTTATGATCACAGGCTCTGCTTCTCTCACAGCACTCTGCCCCTACCAGCCTCTGCAAACTGAAAAAACAAAAAGCAAACTAGCAAGCAAACAGACTCAAGAACTTAATCTCTGCCCTTAAGAAACAGGGGCTTGCCTCCCTCCCTTCTCTAACAGCTCTACACTCAAATTCCTCTGTTTGCTGACTCCTATGCTGCTGCTAACTGGCTCTTCTGTGCTAGTCTTCATATTTTCTTTAACTCTTGTTTGATATTAAAGGTGAATGGAACAAAGAATCGTCACCTGCCCTGGAACTGCAACATGGAGATGGGTGTAGGTGGGGGTGTGTGTGTGGCTTTTTTTTTTTTACAAAAACCTTGTATATGGACTTTTAGTTTTTTTTTTTGTTTTTTTTTTTTTTTTTTTTAACAAAACCTAGGCCAGGGCATTGGAAGGACCTAACTCAGTTTGATTCCTTTTGCTGAGCAGCTCTGCTTTGTGATGGGAAATGGACAGAAAATATTCTTTGTTCTTCAAAAGAGTTGCAAGGAACTTGGCTTCTTTAAACAATAATCAAGCTCTAGTTTACTATTTCCCTTTTAACCCTCAGGTGCCTGCTATCTTCTTGACCTCTTCTCTGATTCCTTTCTAATAGTTGTCCGATTCCCTGTTATAAATGAATCTCAGCAATAATGGTGATGTCACTTGCTGGTTGAAAAGCTCTTGAGATGGTTGTCCAGGACATATATTTGAGTTTTGAATCTAAGCTAAGAGGTATTTCAAACAACTTTCAAAATTGGTAAAACTGGCTAGGTGTGCAAGAGATTTAAGAGTAGAATAAATATAGCAGAGATCGCATACTCTCAGCCAACAGCTATGCTGGGCTCTTGATCCATGCTGTTACTTGACTCTTCTCAAGTGGTAGATTGATTCAATATTGAACCTGTCTCTCCATCCTGTGGATGGATACTATACCTAATCAACAAAATGCACACTGTTTCAGTATGTATTCTACACAATTTCTTGCTCTCAGCTACTTTCCCTTTTTTTGTTTTGACATAGGTTTCCTATATCTTTCAGGGGTGAGAATCCATTTCCTCTCATGAAATAGCTTGATACTATGGGCTCAGCTGTACCATCACTCTGGATAACTTATATTTGAGAGTAGTCTTATGAGCAGTAGGGCACTTCACAGTGCAAGTGGTTACTCCTGAGGGAATTCTGCACCAAAAAAATAAAAATTCTGCACACAGTATTTTAAAATTCTGCAAATTTTACTTGTTAAAAGGTGGAGGCTCCAGTATGGCATTGGGGAGCTTAGGTGGGAGATCCCTGTGCAGCTCCCTCTGGGACACAGACTCAGTGGTGAGGCTGCCCCTAACCCTGACACAGCACAAGCGCCGGGCCTATCCCTCTCTGCCAGATGCACCAGCTGTGGGCAGGCAGGCTCAGCAAGGCAGGATCCGAGTGTGGAGGGGATCCAGGTGTGGGTTAAGAGGATTCTGTATGGAGCAGTCTGGGTGGCTCATTGGGGGATACGGGTTTGGGGGGGGGGATCTGGATGCACAGGGACGTGGGGGAGTTCTGGGTGAAACGGTAATGGGATTCTGCAGGGGTGTCCAGGTGAAGGTGGTTGGGGCTCAGTGGGGGGGGGGGCGGGGGGGGGTGGGGGGGGGGGGAGGCTTGGTGGGAGGGTCTGGGTATAAGGGGTTCTGCATGCACAGGGGTTGGGTGGATGGGGGAGCAGCTCCCTGTACAGGGATCCCTCCTTCTGCAGCTGAGGAGCTATGGGTACAGGAAGGGGGTGAGGAAGAGGAAAGGGGAGTTTGCAGAGCTTCCTGCAGCTGGGGTGAAATCTGGGAATGGGTCTGACCTGGAGGGGAGGAGGAAGTCCCATCCTCCCCAGCCCAGCCGGGACTAGCAGCTGAGCCCAGCGCAGGGTAGGAGCCACCAGCTAGGTCTTTCCCAGTCCTGCCTCCTGTCCCATAGTGATTTACTTCTCTGTCGGCTGCCCTGGGCCCCCAAAACGTACTGCTGGGGAGGATCAGATGACTGCTCTTGTGGCTTCCCTTTGCTTTCTGGTCAGAAAGGCATTTTTCTGCGGGGAAGCAAAGAAATCTGTGGGGGACATAAATTGTGCACATACACAGTGGTGCAGAATTCCCCCAGGAGTAAAGTGGTGCAATATAAACTATGACTTCACAAAAGAGGAAGCTAAAATCCTGTAAAATGATTAATTAACTTTAGTTACATTTTCTGACTGCACAAAAGCAATAGTGATTAAAAACCAACTGTATATTCACTCTTTAAAAAAAATACAGGTTAGATTTAAAGCACAAGGCACAGATGGCTTAATTTAAAGATTTAAAAGGCAACAGTGGGTGCGAGAGAAGATACAAGATTCATTTTTTTCCAATGCTGTCTGAGAGCAGAGTGGTCCAGGGGCTAGAACAAGGTGTAGAAATCAGGACTGCTATGGGTTTTTTAAAAGTCTTGCCACTGATTTCCTCTGTGATGTTGGGCAACTTTTTAAGCTCTGGGGTTTTTTTAAACCTGTTTGTAAAATGGAAATAATATTTAAGCACAGTACATTTATTAAATAGGTCAGTAAAGAATATTTGAATAGTCTTTGTTCACAAGTATATTTATTATCTTACTCTTTTTTCAAAAAAGGGTTTTTCTGCCCTTAACAAGAATGCCCTCATTTTATCAGAAATTGGACAGAGTAACATTTAAGTGAATGGGGAGGAACAATAGATCAGTTAGAGCAGCAGTTCCTAAACTGTAGGGCATTCCCCCTTTTGTAGGGGTAGGGTAGTGGAGAGAGAGTGCCCCCAGCAGCAGCAGCGCCATTCTGCCCCCGATCAGTTCTGATGACAGGCCAGCTCAGCCTCTAGTCCCAGCTCCTCCCCTATCCCCAGTTCAGCCCCCAGCTCCACCTTCAGCCTAAGCTCCTCTGCTGAGCCAACTGTGCAGTAATGGGGTGGGTGATATGATAGGAAAAGTTTGGGTACCACTGTGGGTGACAAAAGTAGCACATAAAATGAGTGACCATGAGGAAGAAGGTATGAGTCAGGATCTGATGAAGGTGGTAGAAGCTTGGTAGAATTAGACGAGGGAGAGACTAGGGTCAAATGGTGAAGGGAAGAACCATCCCAGTAATGAGGGAAAGAGAATGAATAAGGCTCACATACAATTGTTGAAGAGGGTGATAGTGACTGAGTTTGGCTTCCACCATATGAAGTAAAGGGTACAATTGTATCATAAATACTGTAGATACATAAAGTGATAATACATCCTTACTGATAGTACAGAAGTCAAAGGGAGTAATATGTTTGTTTCAGTACACTAACATCACTACTATTCTCACTTTAACTGCGAGAGGCAGTAAAAAGTAGGGTGACAAATGGTTGCAAAGGCATGACGTGATTATATTATCAGAATGTAAGCTTCATTTTATTAAACTTGATACTCTTAAGCTTTATTCATTTTCTACTGTAAAGTGTCAGGGAAAGGAGAAAAGATCCTAGGCTCGATGGCCAACTGATCTTAGCAAGTTGAGAAGTTGTGCTTTTGGTGCATAGACACAGGCTGCCCCTTGGTGTTTTAGCTCTAAGGAAGCAGCTGATGCTGAGGTCATGAATGTGCACGTCTAGGAGTGCTGGAAAGGAACTGCCCTTTTTTAAATTTTAGTTTGGTCTTAGTGTGAGATGGGTCATGCTTACTCAGGTGACTCTAATAACTCCTGTTACAGGGTGGGATGCACTCCGCCCCCCCAGGCTCTCGGTACCTTAAAAACTGGGGAAACAGTCAGAAGTAAACATCAGCTTGAACTCCCTGTGCCAGCGCTTGTGTTTTAACTGGATGCCTTCCTGTGTGCCCCAGTATTTACTGCTTCATGGCCAACGGCTGCAAGGCTGTTGGCTGGATGATTCTGCCAAGCTGAGCAGCAGTGACGTAGCGAGCATTGTACCTATTTAAGGAGGCAGCAGCCTTCGATGTTTCTACCCCCCCGTCCCCCATACCTATTAAGAGGGACGGGACGTTCAGGCTCTCAGGGCCTGGGTTCCTGGCCGCTTGGCTCCAGCTGCAGAGAGCAGGTTGCACATCACTCCTGGTGAACGGCGGGTTTGCTTGGTGGTCGTGCCGCTGAGAAGTGACAGAGTCACAGCGCACAGACTAGCTCTGAGCTAGAGATCGCGGGGAGAGGGGCTGAGCGGGCGGGCGGGCCCCACGTGCCTGCGCAGTGCCTGGGCGGGGGGATCGCGAGGGGCAGTGCCAGGCAGGGGGTCAGGGCGGGCAGGCAGCCGGGGTGATTCTCCCCGTGCGGGGGGAGGGAAGGGCCCTGGAGCGGAGTCCGGGGGAGGTGCCTAAGGGGCACAGGCCTTGCGGGTGGGGGGAGGAGCCGTGAGCGGGCACCACCCACGGGGCGAGGCCGCTGGCCCGGGGAGGGGGTGGTGCTTATGGCGGGAAAGGAGCCGGGGGCGGAGCTTACCCTGTGGAGGAGGCGGAGCTTGTGGGCGGGGCTCCAGTAGGGAAGCGGAACGGGCCGGGCGCGGGGGCTGCTGGGAAGGGTCGGGATCAGCTGGGCCTGTACTTGGGGCCGCGGGGCCCCGCGTAGGGGAGACGCAGCGTCTTCCAGCCTGGCCGGCCCGGGGGTGCGGCTGAGGCGGCGCTACCAGCCCGGAGCGAGCGCGGAGACCTGCCGCCATGCACGACGCCTTCGAGCCGGTGCCGATCCTGGAGAAGCTGCCGCTGCAGATAGACTGTCTGGCGGCCTGGGGTGAGCGGCGCGGCGGCCCGCGGGTCTTCGCCCCGCCCCCGGGGACCCCGCGGCGGTGTGGGTGAGGGCTGGTCCCTCCGCCTGCCCCCGGGACCAGCTCCGAGCCGCGGCCCGCTTGTGACCCCGCGCCCTGACCGCCGTGGCTGAGCCTGCTGCCCCGGTGACCAGCGTCTCCAAACACCCCCGTGACACTGCGCTGCCGTCAGCCTCCCGGCTCGCTGCGGCTGTTCCCGTCCGTGGGGTTCCCCACAAGAAGGGCTCGAATCTCTTTCTAAACACACGCTCCAGACTTTGTGGTGAATTTTGGGGTCTCCATAAACCACTTGTGTGACCCACCTTGAGCGTGGCCCAGGGCTACGGCCAGCGGGGATTGAGCCCCTGTTACAGGAAACAGAGAGAGGGGGGACTGGAATTGGGCTGAAGTGGGATTTGTAGCCTCCACCCATCAAAACTATTTTTTTTGAAGGGTAGTAGAAGTGACACACTTTGGTCTGTGTATGAGTCTGGTTTTTCAACATTTGGGTGAACTGACTGATCTGGTTGCACTCAGTTTGTATCAGTGTCTCTGATACTTGAATAGGTTTGTTTCTTGTGGGATGGAATTTTTTGTTCTGGTCTTGTGCATCGTCCTCCATGTTTTCTTTCTCCATTGTTTAAGTGTGAGTATGAATGGTAGAAAGAAAATGTATTGTTGTGTAGCACAAGTGTCACTTTGCCTTGCCCTACCTGGTGTGTTTTATCTGTGAATAAACCCATACTTTGTGTCTTAAATACAAAACAATCTGACCTGGTGGGTTAGAACTGTTACCTAAGGCTGTGTATATACTATGGGACTATCTACAGGCATAGCTACAGCACCGTAGCTATGCTGATGAAAAGTCATAATGTAGATGCAGTCTTTACTGGCAGAAGGTGATTTTCCATCGGTATAGGTTACCCCTCCCCCCTCCCCCCAAGGTGAGGTTAGCTAGGTTGATGGAAACATTTTTCCATTGAACTAATAGCATCTACCCTGGGAATTAGCTATGTCGCTCAGGGCTATGCCAACCTATGTCGACTCAAATTTTAAGTATAGATCAGGCCTAAGTGACCATTCAAGTTACTATTATTACTGTAGATGGTGCAGTGAATACTTACAGTAATATAAAATGGTCCAATATTTATAAATATGGCTTAGCTAGTTTCTTCCTGTAATTGTTTCTTATTTGTAGATTGCTTGTTACTATAGCAAAGCTGTGATATTAACAAATAAAGTTTAGCAAGCAGACAGTTCATAGCAAATTTGTGTTAGTGATACCTAGGTGAATGGGTTTTATTTATTATGCACCTTTGATTGCCTCATCTGTGCTCTAATCAGTTTTCTCTGGGACTCTTTCTAATACTAAACCATTGGAGCAGTTTCAAATAAATGTTATATTATGGAACAAACTCTTTCATGTAAAAGAGTAACTTTGTCAGAAACTTGGCTTGTTTTTGATTAAGCCTTAAAAATAAAACACTGAGACTTAAATTCTGTAGCTAAATTGAATATATTCCATACAGTGGCACTAATACAGTGGAAAAACATTGAAATTGAGAAACTTCATTGCAAAACAAATTTATTTGTTTCATTGAAGTCATAATCCTGTGGATTTTTTGAGCAACACAGTCTCATGGAATAGAGATGTCTTTCCAGTTTTATGACTTAATTCTTGATTAAATAGGAGAAGAGGAGACTCAGGGGAAGCAAGATCTTGTTAAATCACAAGTAGCTTTGAGAAAATATGGTGTGAAAAGGGGAAAGGTAAATTTCATATGTTTAGTAAAGTTTTCCCTGTTATGAAGCTAAAGATTAATTGAAATTTCATTAACAAGATTTTTGTGGATGAGTTGCATAGCAATACTTAGATTCAAAGCCTTCTAATATGCAATGTACCAAAGTGTGTGTGTGTGTTTGTGTGGAATAACAGTGGATTTTTCAGGTGTTCTACTTTGTAAATCCAAAATGACTTTTACGTGTCACAGCAACTCAAATACTATTTCTTTGTATCTAATGTAATCACTTCAGACATAACTGAATAATTCATGTGGACCACTGTGACTTCTAAATGTTTAACTACTGTGTTCAAAGTCAGACCTCACAAATGGTAGTATCTAAATTTGTCTTGCTCCCTCCAATTTTTCACTGTGTAGACCAGGCATCTATATGCAGCAGCCAATGCTTGAAAAGTAGTTTATCTTCTGTTTATGTATATTTATGAAGAATGCGGAGCTCTCTCCCTTTTACTGTACTTCATTATGAGTAGTGCCCTATCAAATTCACAGTCCATTTTGGTCAATTTCATAATCATAGGATTTAAAAAATCTTAAATTTTATGATTTCCACTATTTAAATCTGAAATTTCATGGTGTTGTAATTGTAGGGGTCGTGAACCGAAAAGGAGTTGTGGGAGGATTGCAAGGTTATTGTAGGGAGGGTGGCGGTACTGCTACCCTTACTTCTGCACTGCTGCTGGCGGCAGCGCCGCCTTCAGGGTTGGGCAGCTGGAGAGCAGCAGCTGCTAGCTAGAATCCCAGCTCTGAAGGCAGAGCCTCCTCAAGCAGCAGCACAGAAGTAAGGACGGCGCCCTTTATGGTATTGCCACCCTTACTTTTGCGCTGTTACCGGCAGAGCTGGGTCCTCAGTCAACAGCTGCCACTCTCCAGCCATCCAGCTCTGAAGGCAGTGCAGAAGTAAGGTTGGCAATACCATGACCCCTCTAAAATAACCTTGCGACCCCCTCCCCGCCCCCTGCAACTGCCTTTTGGGTCAGGACCTCCACACAAAAGACCATATTTCACAGTCCAGGACACGTTTTTCATGGCTGTGAATTTGGGAGGGCCCTAATTATGAGCAAGTAGGCTCCTGTGTCGGGGCTGTTTCATACTTACTTCCTGATCCCTGGAAACGTTTGTTTCCCAAAACAAAGGTTACTCCATATGTAAGCACTTCCTCTAGGACAGGAGTGGGCAAACTACAGCCCAGGGGTCGCCTCCGGCCCTTCAGATGTTTTAATCCGGCCCTCGAGCTCCTGCCAGCGAGCGGGGTCTGGGGCTTGTTCTGCACGTCTTCCGGAAGCAGCGGCATGTTCACCCTCCGGCTCCTACGCGTACGGGCAGCCAGGGGGCTCCACACACTGCCCCCGCCCCAAGCGCTGCCCCCGCAGCTCCCAATGGCTAGCAAACAGGGCCAATGGAAGCTGCAGGGATGGCACCTGCATATGGGACAGTGCACAGAGCCGCCTGGCTGTGCCTCTGCGTACGAGCTAGAGGGGGGACATGCTGCTGCTTCTGGGAGCTGCTTGAGGTAAGCGCTGCCCGGAGCCTGTACCCCTTACCCCCTCCCACCCTCTGAATCCATCGATCCCACCCTTCTGCACCCCAGAGCCCTCACCCCCTCCTGCACCCCACCCCCAATTTCATGAGCATTCATGGCCCACCATACAATTTCCATGCCCAGATGTGGCCCTTGGGCCAAAAAGTTTGCCTATCCCTGCTCTAGGGAAACAATGGAAGAGCCATGCACGTTCCCCAGCTGAAATTTGCCTTAGTATGTTTTGGACCATTCAACAGTGGGCTTCAGTTTAAGAAGATGAAGAATTTTCAGATTAATTTTAGCTGAGAGTCGTATTCTTATTGCTACTGATAAAAATTCTCTTATCTTATAGAGGAATGGCTGCTTGTTGGCACCAAACAAGGACACCTCCTTCTTTACAGGATCAGGAAGGATATAGGTGAGCTTGTACAAACAAAGCCAAGCTTTTGCGCAATATTATGCCAATGTATCATTCTCAACTCTTCAGTGACTCTAATAATACTGGTACCCTGGTACATTTAGTATACTAAACAGCAGACTGTCACCTATAGTTTATGAAAATGTTTATACAGGGCCACTGCAGTATGTACAGATCTTACTTTCCTTTCCTTCTTTTCTGTTTACTGTCTTATAGAGTTTACCATCTGCTTTAAAATTACCCTTTCTCTCACGATTCCACCAGAGCTAATACTAATCTCTGAACTATAATGGTTTCCACATTTGTATTTACAGTAAATTAGTGTAATGTGCATGAATACAATACCCACCATGCATAAACTCTAACAGAACCTAGTGAATAGATCAGATTGGCGATGCAGTAAAAGGGCAACTTAATTAAAACGCGAGGCCCACCATCTTGATCAATATACATCATAAAATTAAACCTGGTTCAGAATCTTAACATTCTAATCTAGACCAAAAAGTACTCCCCTCTCTGTCTTTGGAGGAAGCAGTCACAAGTGGCCTTAGTCCATTCTGGTGATGCCACAAAGAGCGCCTATTGTATTTAGAATCAAATATAAAATTACTCATGTTAAACAGATCTATATCTCAGCTATTTACCAGTTATAATGTGCAGAAAGCTATACTATTAAGTGTACCTAATTTAATAGCTCATTGGATTGCAAAGTAAAAAGGTGTGGCACATCTGTCCCAAATTACACCTGCTCTCAGAAGGATGCTATTTCTATTGTAGCCACTTGGATTACTAAACCCTAATTCCAGCTCATTTTTCCCAGCCTCCATAGGCAGTCTGTTTCAATAGATCATGCTGACTTGAGTCGCTAGTGTCTTTTGTCTCACTTGGTAAATTTCTCCCCCTTTTTGCATCAATACCAGGAGAGGTTACGTCATCAGAAAGTGGCTGTAAGTTTGTATCCATAAAACTTTTAAACCCTTGTAGTGAAGTGTTTTATTCTTTGTCCATCTTGCAGTGATGTGCTTCCTGGAGATCTGAGTTGCTGGTATTTGATTGGCTGGGAAAAAAGGTGCTTTAGTGCTGTCTTCATAGCTTGGGGTTTTTAAATATTTAATTAAATTATATTAGGATCTGAGATTACAAGGCAAGGATTTAGCTAATGCTGGGACCTTCAGATTTGCTGACTTCTTGAAGTTAAACCACGTTTTTGGACTCCCCAGCTAGATATCAATGACAACCTCAGATTCCCCAAACTGGTTTAAGAAAAAGGAAGCACACACTTCTTACAAGACATGCAATCTTCTGGCATTAGCTGCTTAATTCGATATCTGCTATAATTTTGTGGGTTTTAGAGTAAAAGTTTATGCAGTAATAAATCTGAAGGCAACTGTGATTTTATGTCACTCGTTAATCTCTGCTTGGTAGGTTGCAACAGATTTGAAGTGACACTAGAGAAATCCAACAAGAACTTCTCAAAAAAGATTCAGCAGGTAGGAAATGGCAGTTGTTGACACTAGGGAAAATTGCCAGTGTTTCCACTAAGAGGGTGCAATGTGAAATACTTTAATCTGGAATCTCCAGAAGGCTTTTTTTAACAGTAAACTTTGTTGGGAGTGGCACAGACTAGCCTAACTGTGCGTTTGTCCACAGTCTCTTCCTACAGTAGGAAGGAACTTGGTTTGGTGGTTACAGCAGATGACTTGGAGTTAGGACTCCTGGGTTCTTTTCCTGACTCACTGAATCACTGTGACCTCCAGCAAATCATATATATTTGTACGATGGAGATAATACATTGCTGTCCGACCTGGTGAGAGAATTAATGAAGTAAAGCACTTGATCTCCTTAGATGAAACGTGCTATTAAAGTGCAATTATTGTTTTGGCTATTAGAGGCTGGAATCTAGAATAGCTGTGTACTGACTTGCTGTCAGTTTTATTACCATTTTAATTTCAATAGATGTGAGCACATTGAAAGTATCACTGCAGTAGAGCACCTTGCATTTTCATTGGAGAAGAACAATAGTTTTTAAGGAATCATTTACATCCTTTTATTGGTAAGGCACCAGAACATGGTTAAATCTTGTTAAAGGGGTCTACGTTGTTAAGCTTTCTCACTAGGAAAGGATATACAGGTCTGTCTCACCTTACGCTGAGGTTACGTTCCGCAGTCACCGCCTAAAGCGAAAATCGCGTATAGTCAAAATTGCATTGAGTATAATGGCGGGCGGAATCGCCCGCACTACAGAAACAGTATTTAAATTGTTATTTTACTCTTTTTTTGGGTTTTGTTTTTGTTTTTGCCGACCGTGTACAGCTGAAATTGCACATGTTAAATGCACCTAAGATGCGACAGACCTGTAAACAATATAAGCTAGCTTTATCAGACATTTCATGAGTATAGGTGCAGGATTGTACAGTAGCTGTAGGAATGCCACACAGAAAGTAACAGTAGCCCCATCTTCATTGCCTTATGTGGGTAAATAAAACTATTTGCATAGACTAATTAAATCTCTGTCCAAGTTGGGGGGGCGGAGGGCAGGGAAGAGTGTTTGGCTTGTAGAGATGTTGCTTTAATACAGTTCTCTTTTCAGATTCATGTTGTTTCCCAGTTTAAAATTCTGGTCAGTTTGTTAGGTAAGTGAAGAATATGTTTTAGTATTCAATTCGTTCTTTTTTTTGGTGCAATTACTTGGCTGAGCATGAACCCCGCTCTTCTCTACCCCCTCCCCCCCAGTACAGACATCCATTTGTTGTACCAAGGAAAGTGAATAATTCACACTCTCACCTACTCTAAGGCTTATTCTTAAAACAGTTTGCCACCTTCTTGATTTGGGGAGGTCCTTCACACCTGCATGAGGGTCTAGTTGTTGAAAAGTCATTGGGTCTAGAATTCAGGCCTCTAATTTGCAGGGAAGTGTTATGCATTATAGGTTAAGAAGCAGCTGGGCTACTCTTAAGCCAGTAAAGACATCTGGGGAACAGACCATTAATATTCAAATAACTTATGCAAGAATTTTGAGTATTTTGAGTACTGTATGTTGGGTGAACTTACTCTTGAATTATGATCTTCCTTATCTCTTTTTACTTATGGTACAACTCCCTCCTTTTTGACCTCCAAGTCCCAGCAATCCCGACTTCAGCATGTGTAGAATGCTGCTGCCTGCGTTCTCGTGCGTACAAAAACTTGACCACACCAGCTCCAACTTTCAAATCTATTCACTACCCACAAATTTCAGGAGCCAGTTCAAAATGGTTGTTTTTCTTTTTTTTTTTTTAAATAAGAGCTTCCATCATGAACTTGCTGTGGCCTGCTTTCTCTTCTGTCCTACTTCCACTTTGTTTGCTTGTTAGCACCCATTCTTGGTTCCTTCATGCAGTCTTGCCACGGTTGGTGTGAGAGTCTTCTGCAACCCAGAAACCTTTTTGTCTCACTGATTGTTTTCAAATTGTCTGGGGGGGAAAAACCCATCCCCTTCCTATCCTGAAACTCTTAATTTCTCTCACTAGTTTGGATCTGCTTTGTAAACATACTTAAATTTATAAAGTGTTTTGTGATAGTTTGTGTAAATTAAAAATGAGTTGCATGTGTTAAATTATTGAACAATAATTAGGAATTTTGTCTAAAACAGAAAATAACATTTATGTCCATGACCTGTTGACATTTCAACAAATCACCACAGTCTCTAAGGCAAAGGGTGCATCTCTGTTCACCTGTGACTTACAGGTAAGTGGAGGCAGGTTAATGTTGCAAGCGTTCTGACAAAGTCTCATAACAAGGACTAACTTTCAAATTTCTCAGAGGGTTTGGTATGTTAAATTTAAAATGAAAATAACTGTATTATATGAGAAATTAGGAGATGTTGGGGTTCAGCACTTCTGAAAATACATGTTTAACAATGGACTTCAGAACTTCACTCCAGGTATACCAAGTTTTAAAAATGTCGGTCTTGGTCCCTCCCTCCACTTTGTAAAGAGTATACTTGGTTGTAATTTTGGCCTTTCACGCATTGATTCAAGACTTAACTGAATTTTCATCCTAAGTGATGAGATTTTTAAAGGGTTCTTCGAGTGCTTTTTTCATTTGGAAGCCATCCGCATCTTGGGACTTAAAATGGGGCTTACAAAGGTAATGGAATCACCATTTGAGTGATTCTTTTTGAATTTTCACTTCACAATCTTTTTCTGAAGATTGTTTCTGGTAACAGTTACATTAACCTACAGTGTCTTGGAGACATTAATGGCTGATTCAATCTATATAATGTTCCATAAGGATAAGGTGGTCCTTCATCCGGGTCCTACGGTCTTATAAAAATGGTCTCTTATTTACACGTAAATCAGTTCATCAGTTTATCTGTACTTTGGTCCCCAAGCCTTGCTCATAGCGAGAGGAGACTTAAGTTGATGGTGTACCTCTAGTGCTTTGATTTACTCTTCACAGGAAGCTTGGTCTTTGTAATTAGGCAAGCCGAAACTTTTGCCCAGTGATAAACATTTTCTCATAATTATTTAGTCTTGGGCTTCTAGTGTTAACATACAGCTAATGCTAAATCTTATGAAACATGCAAATCCAAGCATTACAGAGTGTCTTGGTGTACTTTTTGTGTCTGGGTGTCTGACTTAACGTGTACTTGCAGTGGTGCTTCTTGTCAATAAACTGTTCTAATTAACTAGTATACAAAACATAGATCATAGTTCATTAATATGATCATGTCTCCCTTTCTTTGAATCCCTTGTTTCCCACTCCTTCACCACATAAGTGTCAAGTTTTTTGTCTTTACATTCAAGGTCCTGACTAATGCCAATTTCTAATGCTTATCTGTCCTTGTCTTTTTCATATTGCCACAGTCCTTTCCACTTCATCAGTAATATTATTTTCCACCTCTATCTTTTTCTCCCACCCTGCTCAACTCCATGTGGAACCCCTCTTGGAGCTGATATGTAAGGCACTGCCCTCTCCATATTCATATTCCTACCATGATGCTGTCAAGCAATTAGTTAACTAATGATGAGGTGGAAGGGTAACTGGGGACAGCAAAACACCATTGACCACTTAGAGTAGGAGAAAAAGGTACAAACAACTTCTCTCTTGTTGACTGAAGGGTCTTGGGGAAAGACAGTGCCTTTGTTTGTACAGCACCTAGCACATTGTTGGAGCTACAGGAAAAATAGTGGGAGTAGATGGCTGAATAGTGGGCAATGGGAATTGGTAGCTTTCACCTCTTCAGATCTAGCTCAGGGTAGTAGTGACTGAGCCATTACCATCTTGAAGGCTGGCTGGCTGACTACATGAAAGGGTTTGGTGCATCTTGTCCTTGGGGAAATGGAACAGGTGTCCTCATTGCATAAACCACCATCACAATGTTTGGTCTCTGCAGAAAGGTCAGTCTATGCCTGTTCATTCAATCTTTGGCCGATCTTTTTCTATATAGAGGCGGTCTCACCAAAATAAGGTTGAGGTACAGTGGCAAATGTGGGTAAGCTTATACTGCTGCTACCCAATTCAGTCTCCAGAGCTGTTATCCTGGTAGCTTTCATTAACAGTAGAGTTCTTGATAAAAGACCTATTGTGGCCTGGATTTATCTTGCATTAATTATTTCAGAATACATCTCAAAGAATCTTTCTTCTGGCCACATGCACATCTGAACTCAAGTTCAGCACCTTGATTGACATCCACTTTGGGTTTGGCCCAGTGAGAAAATAGTCCATGGTGACCCGATGGGAGCATGAAAGTTTACTCAGCTGCAACTTAGCTCTTCCATTGGCCAGTTGTGCTATAGGTTTAGGATTATTTATGGCCCTATATTATCTTCCTTATTTACCTTCTAATCCTAATGCATGTGAGGCTGTCTGTTTTCACAGCACTCTGATACAGGGGAGGAGGTGCTGAGGATGTGCGTGGCAGTGCGGAAGAAGCTACAGCTGTATTTCTGGAAGGACAGAGAGTTCTATGAGCTACAGGTGAGATAGTGGTGTGGGAACCACTAGACTGTATGAGAGCCCTTGCCAGAGTATCAAATTGTTTTTAATACCCCAGTTTAATCAGCAGTATAATTCAGAATTAGTGCTAGGTTCTGCTTCCAGGGTGCACTTGATAATGCTGATGCTGCATGGTTTAACAAAGAAGCAGCAATTGAAAGCAAAGTGTTGATACCATTGAAATAATGGATTGGGAGCTAGATATGGATGAAAATCACCAGGAGCCAATAGACTGACTCCTTTCTTGAAGATGATGGGTAGTGATAGAAAGATACAATTTGTATACAATCCTAATTGTCCTCTGCATTCTAGCTCTGGTCCACTTTGAGACCCAATTAAATAACTGTTCAGAAAGGTCACACTGTCTAGTTGCAGAATGCCCTGCTGCTGTGCAGAAAACTGGAGTTGGGACATTCTAGCTGAATGCTGTCGTTCCCTGGCTAGGAAGGGTTGGGAGTGATTCTAAAGTAGACTCCACTTCTTAAACAGATATAGCCTGCCCTTTCCTGCAGCAAACATGATGCTAGTGAGAATTATTCAATGAGCATATCACTATTTTGCAGTAATATCTAATGTTTGAGGACCCTACTAGCTACAGAACTGCAATCTTAAAAGAAAGCTTTCCTACTGTGTAAGAGTGAAGAAAGGGTTATGTGCTCAGTGTTACTGTACTGCCTCCTCCGCAATTAAATAAGAAACAAACTTTACAGACCACAGGTTAACAGGAGCCTGGGGAAGGCATAGTTAGCTCCTAAGGCAGCCAATGTGACTTATTTTCCTTTCATCCTTCAGGGGGACTTCAGTGTGCCGGATGTGCCCAAGTCTATGGCATGGTGTGAAAATTCTATCTGTGTAGGTTTCAAGAGAGACTATTATCTGATAAGGGTAAGAACAGGACTTTGAACTGAGTATGTAAGGGGATGTTAATCATTTTAGGGAGAGTACATAGACTGCTCCCAGGGAGGGAGGATTCAGAGTGAGAGACAGACACTGTTTATCATAAAAATGTGCCATTTTTGACATGCTGTCTTTCAACTGACACCTCCTTCCACAAAAGCATGCATGTTCCTTTAAATTGCCTGTCTTTCTGAAAGAAAAAAACTATCTTGCTGTTGCAAGTAATGCCTAAGATTAGTTTAACTGAATTAAATTAAGAAAACATTTTTTCATCTGGGCAGCACTTTAACTCAGTTTCATAGTTTCCCTTTTGTTTGGTGTATTTACACCTCAACATAAGAGGGGAAAATATTTTAAAGATAACCTATTCAGTAGGGTTTTTTTTAAAGCGAGGTTATTCAAAGGGCAGAGTAACTTCACCAAAATTATTTTAGTCCTTTACCTGAAATTAAACAGCTTCAATTTGACAACATCCCTTTAAATATCTAAATTCATCCACTGTTAATTATTTCAGATTCCACAGCAAGGATGAAATGAAATAATGCCTTCTATTCGTTGGTTAATTTGATAGAAACATTAACAATAAAGTCATAACTATTACCATTACTATAGTTTTCCATCTTTATCATTTTATGCTGATATTTTAGGAAAATGGAATCCATACCTATGGTACTGTCACTTAAATAAGGCCCATATATGAATGAGACGGGTGTCCAAGGAAAATCCATGGACTACTGCACACTTTTACTGACATCAGTAGTATCGTGCTATACAGACTGTATGCCTTGGTGGCTAAATAACAAGATCATCCAGTTACAGTAATCTATTAGCAATAGGAACAGGCTTCCTCAAATTAAGAGAAAAACACAGATTTATTTTTAAATTGCAATGCTAACAAGTAATATTTTGATACATACAAAAGATGACCTACAAATAACCTTCAAAACTACCTTCATGGGTTAGTGGATATTTTGAGACTCCTGTATCACTCTTTCCAAAAAAAATGCTATAAAGTCGGTCTTTTCATCAAGTAGTCTTCTATAGTTTTGAGATGACAACTCCACAGTGAAAGCTGAATGACCTTTCCCCTCCCCCCTTCCTCTCACAGGTGGATGGAAAAGGGTCCATCAAAGAACTGTTCCCCACAGGGAAGCAGCTTGAACCATTGGTGGCTCCCTTAGCAGATGGAAAAGTTGCAGTTGGTCAAGATGATCTAACGGTAGTACTTAACGAAGAAGGGATTTGTACTCAGAAAGGTGCCTTGAATTGGACAGACATTCCCATAGCTATGGGTGAGAACTAGAAGTTTTTTCCTTGCTGTAACCCAGCCAGGATTTGTCAGCTTTCTGTTCCTTATGAGTGGAGCAGATTTAAGTTTACTAGCTTAATGTATGAGGCTTTGATTGTGTCGCACTGGTTTTATTACAATCATTTGAATGCTAGTTAGCATGACCTATTGATTAGAGCAGAGCAGCATGGGTTATATTTTTGTCTCTACTTCCTTGCTCTCAACTTCTGTGCCCTCAGTTTCTTTTTCAGTACGGTGGGGATAACCCCATCTTTGTAAAGTGATTTGAGATCTACAGATAAGACACTACATATGTGCCACTTATTTTTGTAATTTAAAACCTGATTTTTAGCTTTTGTGAGCAGCTGAGTACTGCAGAATTTGCATGTGGTGAGAGAGAAGTGGCAAGGAAAACTGAGGCGGGGGAGAGATAGTATTGAATTGCTGTTAATTTCTAGCATTAAGCTCATTGATGGATTTGGGGGATGGGCGAGAAGGGCGTAATGTACTGAATATTTCTGGAAAGAAGTTATGTAGTGAGTTGTGGCCCTTTCCAGGGTATATTGGAGAAATCCGTCTGATGCATGCTTGTTCCATCTCCCAAACAGAACATCAGCCTCCATACATCATTGCGGTGCTACCAAGGTATGTGGAGATTCGCACTTTTGAACCCCGGCTGCTGGTGCAGAGTATTGAGCTGCAAAGACCACGCTTCATCACCTCCGGAGGGTACAAAAGCACTTCCTTTTTCATCTCTCCCTATACCTAGTCTTTCTTCTTTGACAGCTTCTGTGTATTGTGCCCTTCCATACAATCTGAAATACAACTCTGGTAAACTAACACCATGAGTTCATCATCATGTTGTCTCTTCTTTGACCTGTGGAGTCAGAAGTTGTCAACAGCTCATAGCCAGAACCTTAATAATCTGCCTCTCTTGCCCCTACACCATGCTGTGTTGACCTTAGGGTTACTGGATAAGGGACCCTGTTCTCTTGTGTTCTACTGCTTTCTTGCAACTAAATTCCTCTGTACCTCTCACAGCCCTCTTCACTCCGCAGTGGCTAGTATAGACAGAATACCTGTATCCTTATTGCTTAGTTATGTAACCTGTTTTGATTTAATCTAACCTAGTGATTTGGGGGTATAACTGCCCCCCCCCCCCTTTTTTTTTTTTTTTTGTAGAAGGCAGCTAGAAGCACTGACAAGTTTGCACAAAACTTTCTCTGGGAATTTATTTTTAAAAAGGCTTAAGATTAACAAAATGTGTCTGTGATTGTGGGGTGGGGGCTGGGGAGGCTCATGTTCTGAGCACAACACAGGAAGCTAGAAAATCCTTAATTCTGTTCTGACTCCCTCCGACCTTGACTAAGCCACTTAAACACTCTTTCTCAGTTTCGCCATCTGTAAAGTAAAAGGTAATACTTACCTACCTCGCGTGGGCATTGAGGATTAATTGGGTGTTTAAGTTGCTCTGAATATGAAAAGTAGATGTTATTCAAGGCAGCATCACTTGATGTTATACCAATAGAATAAAAACCAGCAGGATCTTATTAAGAGGGATAAGGCAAAGATGCCACATTTATTGTAAATATAATGAAAAAGCAAAAGATAAAAGTAAACAACGTTGTTTGACTACTTATTCCTATCACTACTTATTCCTTATACACACACACATATATAGATAGATAGATTCATTCATACAATCATTCATTCAAGTTCTGTATAGGTGTTATAGTTACCAGCCTAGAAGTTGCTCATGCCAAGTTACTGGCCAGGTATCTTGGTCATGAGGATGGAGCCGAGTCTGTGTCAGATGCACCTGATGCTCCTGGAGGCTGGCAGCAGAACCAGAGACTCAAAGTCCTCAGTCTTTAGAGTCCATTCTTATAGGAATTAATTCCTATGTTAGTCTATGGGAACTGTTTCATCCTGCTGTTGCTGACTCAATCAGCAGAGGGCACATTCCTGTCCAAAGTGGCACATTCCTGGTGGCTCCACACTGTCCAAAGTTTGTGTTTCTCATCCTTCCAGGTGATGGGGTGGATCCCAGTTTACCCTCAGGAGGTTGTCTGGTGGTCCTACTTGACACATTCTTCGGCCGATGGATACTCCCTTTCTAGGCTGGCACCTCCCTAACCATTCATGTATATCAAGCATTCATCAGCATACATTCCATATCTTAACCATATTTTAATTTACTGTCTCCACCACTTTCAGGGTGTGTGCTAATTCATTTGAGACTCCCGGCCCTTTAATCACAGAGGGTGCGGGTCTGTCCTAGGAGCCGTTGAATGAAGTGAAAGTCACTTAACGGCTTATAGTGTTTGTTTGCATTGTATCAGTTACTTCAAGAACAAAGTCAGTTAACTTGTTTGTAAGTTTTACATAGTAGTAAAGTATCTTTCACAGGTTAGATATAATCAATGGTTTCTACAGACAGTAGCTTACAAGTTTTAACAGAAGACCCAAGAGATTTTTGTACTTGGTGAAACTGTTGGATTTTAAAGTGTGGGGGACAAATTATGAGGGGGTCACTGTCACTTGGGGGAATCACTGTTAGTACCTTCAATATTCCTACATTGTCTTTGATGACAGTAAATATGTATAAGCTGATCTCTCATGGCTTTCAAGGGCATAGTGCTCTCTAGTAGGGCCCTTGCTCTCTAGTAGAACCTTTGATTCCTGTTTCAAGCTTGATTATTGGGGTGGCTGCAGTAGTGCCTTGATGACAAGCTTCTTGTGGAAATGGAATACTGTGACCCTTTACGAGGGTACCCAGGATTGTGAGGCACTTTACTGCTGCCCTTAGCGTGAAGTAGTCTTGTCTGTGTATGCGTGATCAGCTCCCCGAAACCACCACCAGCCTCTGAAAGCATAAGCACTTCCTCCTAGGCCTCTCCAGAGCTCACTTTCTCTGTACAGGTAGCAACAGGCGCACACAACCCCCAAATACTCAGTGTTCCCTGCAGGGTCCAGCCTCTATCCGTTGAATACTCAGACTCACCGGGTCTGCTATTCCCAAACACCGGCTTCTAAGATTTAACTCAAAAGGAGCACATTGCTTAACACTACTACACTTAAACTTGTTTTCATTATAAATATATATATTATCAGTGACTAGAGATTTAAGTAAATAATGAGTAATAATATTGGAAACAAATGGTTACATATAAAATAAAATTGTAACATGCTTTCTAGAAACTAATCTTAACTAACAAATTACTCTTTTGTCCAAAGAAATTTCTCACTCAAAGTTCTCTTCAGTGTTTTCAGCCAAGCCTGGTTGAGACTCCTTTTGCATGAAGCAAAAACACTGTCCTTTTACTTCCTCAGTGAAGGGTGCCTGGGTGTCCTTTTGTACCCCCAAATATACACAAGCAAGCCTTTGATAAGCACCCCAAGATAAGGGTCTCTTCCTTTTAGATCCTTTCTGAAGTTCTTTCTTGCAATCCAGCTGCAGGTATCTAATTGCAGTGTAGACCTACCCCGAGTGTCCTCAGGAATTCACAGTGGTGGTTTAATCGCTTTCTGTTTTGCCTTCACCACCATGTTGAGCAGGGGAAAGGAGAACTTGAGTAACCTCACCACTTTAGTATATCTGATTAAGTCATACATGTGTTAACCAGGATTGACTATTCTTGCAAAATGTGGGATAGAGTTCCTGCCTCACTATTACATCTTGGTAACCTGCCTTTTCTCTTCCAATTATAGTACGAATATTGTGTATGTGGCCAGCAATCATTTTGTTTGGCGTCTCCTTCCAGTCTCCATAGCAACCCAGATCCAGCAGCTTCTCCAAGACAAGCAGTTTGAATTGGCTCTGCAGTTGGCGGTAAGTTGTCTTCTTTAGTGGTGTGGGTGGAATACGCTATTTGTATTGCTGGGTATAGAACCATGGGCTAGTCTCTGTAGTCTGTTTGGTAACTGCTGCCACTAAGCACTGTTGCAAGCCCTGAGGTCTTAACCTCCTTGATGTCCACTTCACACAAACTCTCTAGTTCCTCTTGATTAACCCTTTAGCCATTTAACATCTTCCTATCTCCGGGTTCTACTCTGCTATCCAGTGCTGCCCATCCTTGACAAGCTGTCTGTTTTTAGAAGTTTAGGTGCTTTTGGTCACCTCTTCAATCCTGGATTTTCCCATTCTCTTCAATGAATTTCAGGCTCAACACTGTCAATGTTTTTCTTCTCCATTCTCTTTATATTTAAACACAAGAATTCTTCGTATTATTCCTGGGTTTGTATTTGTGTAGGAAATGAAAGATGATTCAGATAGTGAAAAGCAACAACAGATTCATCACATTAAGAACCTTTATGCCTTTAACCTCTTCTGCCAGAAGCGCTTCGATGAATCCATGCAGGTTTTTGCCAAGCTTGGTACAGGTAACTTGGTATAGTCTGGGGTTGAAGAATGTGGGTGAGGGGAGACTACAGTAAATCTCACCTGAAATTGACGCTGGTGCTGAACTTGATTTTGTTTGAGGACAAGTAGTGTCTTGTGCAGCCCAAAGATTAGTTTGTTGGTTAAATGCTGAACCCCCCCACTACTCCACAAAAAGTGTCACAAGTTGGAATAGAAGTATAAGGGGCACCTGTACACTTGCCAGTTCCTTCACTCTGAGGTCTGAGCACCAGCCACTGCTAAAAATCAGTGAGCCCCTACCTGTTTTTCTGCCTGATGGACATTTCATGGAATGGAATAAGAATGGAGTGAATGTCAAAAGTTCCTGAATAGTCAACTTTCAGCTAAAGACATGACTTTCAGTGAGTCTTAGGCGCCTAAGTCACTTTTGGGCATTAGGACCTTTTGAAATCTACTCCTGGGACCAGAGGAACAGATCAGGAGCCAGGCGGGTCCTAAATTCTAATCTAAGTTAATGAACTTTAGAGTTCGTAAACTGTGTGAAACTGATACTCATTAGTAAAGGGAACTGCTGGTCAGGTCTGTCCTTGTAATCTGTTCAGAAGCTCATTGGATTTATTACAATGGTGTCTTGTTCTTAGGAGCCTTTTGCAACCAGCAGTATTAATTCACAGTCCTGCCATTGAACCTCATTATTAGTGTTGGGATTCTGCACTAAGCTCTAGCAACAGAATGATTATTGTGGGTCGGGGAAGGCATGAACTTACGAGTTCTGCTCCAGCTCTGTCTCCACCTTGCCTCACTTAACTTATGCTTCCATTTCCTTGTGTGTAAAATGGGGATATTTGATTAGTGATTTAATAATGTAGAGACAATTATTTGTAAAGCACCAGGAAGATGAAACTACTAAGTGTTGGGGGTTTGTCTATGATCAACTGCACTTATTACCGGAAAGCTATATAATACTGGTATTTTGAAAAACAAGATGCTATGAAACTTACAAATACTGGTTGTTTTTTTGCTTAGATCCCACTCATGTGATGGGTCTGTATCCTGACTTGCTGCCCACTGATTACAGGAAACAGTTGCAGTATCCTAATCCTCTGCCTGTGCTCTCTGGGGCTGAGCTGGAGAAAGCACACTTAGCACTCATAGACTATCTAACTCAGGTAAATGCTGTTAATATGTACCTCTAGGGAATTTGGCTTCTGATGCCCAGCCCTGACCTGGTAACTTCAGTAAGGGGGCATTGCATAGCAGGGAGATGGGTCAGAAGAATACAGTGCTGGATTTGGAGCATACCCTAAATGTATCTAGTAGCTATGCTTTCCCTCTCACTGGTTCCCATGGACTACTATACTGTTCTCTCCCTTGAAGCCTTCTGTATAATAGACTGAATGGATAGCTCGTGTCTCTACTTATATTTTTGCTGAATAATAATTAAACTTCTGTATTGATTTTAAGAAATTGGAAAGCTGTTTAATGCCTCTAGCTTTTTAAAAAATGTCTCCTTTCATCCTTGCTATTTTGAGGGTTTCCTTCACTTTTTTCTTAACTTTACAACATTCAAATGGGAAATTGGCCCTTTTCTGGATTTCTTAATAAATATGAACATTTTGTTCCTTTATTACAGTGAACAGGTTGGAGTAAACATTTTTAAAAAATACACATTGAATCTTTCTGGGGAGCCAAAAATAGATGGTTTTAATGTGTCTGAAAATTATTGTTCGATATTTGTGTAACATAGGACTAAAGCAATGGACAAGAGAGCTATTAAGTGAGCATTCTGATAGTCAAATTAATGCTGCAAAACTCATCTGTTTTCTTGGGACTTGGAGACATGCTGGGATGAGAATTAATTGATGAGTTTAGTTGCAATAGAATTAATTTACAGGGTGGTTTTCAGATCTTTGAGTAGATGTAACAGTGTATTCCACTTCGTTTTATGTTTGCACAGTACACGGGAGCTGGAAAATTTTGCCTATCAGTACCTGTAGAGTGGTGATGGGGCTCGTGCCTCATGGTCATAGTCCCTCCCCTGGCTATATGAGGGGGTGGTACCACCTGGACTTGCCTCAGTTCCTTCTTACCGCCTTTGGCTGGAGTCAGGAACCGCACAGACATCCAACCTTGCAACCTCTGTTTCTTAGTGACTTTTCTAGTTGTATATAGTTAATTAGTGTTAGCTTTCGTTTAAGTATTTCTCTGGTGGTGATCTCACCAGGATTTAAACATTGTGCAGAGGAGCAATCTCCAACGATCCCCATGCACGGTGCTTGCTGTGCTTTGGCTACTAATACCCTGTCTCTACCAGTGGCCTCCATGCAATCTGGGACACTGCAGAGGTCCAACTCTTCATCTTGTTCTAAAGCAAGATCACTGGGCAGGTCTGTGCCTGTGACAGGCCCAGGCACTGGTGGAGTCTTCCCAGCACGAAGCCTCCAGTGTTGTCCAGGTCCGTCAGTCCTGGAGCTGGATCCATCTCGGGCACGTTTAACTGCTTCAGCTTCGTCCCTGGACAATTCCGTGGTGCCTAGTTCTTCCTCTCCTTTGGTACCAGAGGATTTCAAGACCTACCAGGGCCGCTTGTGATGCGTGGCTGTTTGCTTAGCTATTCAAGCAGAGTTCCTGCAGGCGAATACCCATACGCTGTTGGATATCCCGCAGCTGTCTGCCCCTGGGAGAGTCACCCTCTCTCTTAATGATGTGCTCTGAGAGCCTGCAATGTTCTCTGAAGCGTGCTGACTTTGATAGCACCTACTGCGGAGCACGTGGAGAAGTGCTATTTCATCCTGGTGCAGGGATTTGAGGGTTTTTACTCTTGTCCGGCCCCAAATTCCCTGGTCATAACTGCAGTGAATGATAGAGCTCAGCAGGGCAGATTTAAGTCTACTCCCAGGGAAAAGGACTCTAAACAAATGGACCTGATGGGTAGGAAGATTTACACCTTCTGTTCCTTGCAGATGTGCATTGCTAATCAGCAGTCATTGCTGTCCAAATATGATTTTGTAAACTGGACGGCTGCGTCTAAGATTGCAGGCCAGCTGCCTGAAGCCTTGAGAGAGGAATTTTGGGCCTGTATCACTGAAGGATGCTTGGTGGCTAAGACTTTGTTGAAGTCCATGCTGAATGTTGTGGCTACTTTGGCTAGAGTGGCCTCAGCGGTGACCATGAGAAGGGTGTCTTGGCTGCAGAATTTGGGCACTACTCCTGATGTGCAACAAGCCATAGAGGATTTGCCCTTTGGTGGCCTAGTGCTTTTTTTGGACAAAATGGATGACTCTGCATTCCTTCAAGGACTGTAGGGCTACATTATGTTCTTTGAGGGTGTACACACTGTCAGTGCAGAAGCACCACTTCAGTGAGCATCAGCAGCAGTATTGTCTGCCGTACACACTTGGTCAGCCTTTCCCTCCTCCAAGATAGTGGGGTTACCCCAGAAAGTGGCATAGGTCCCAGAGGAAGAGGGCTCAGGGGTTTGGCGAGTCCACGTGCCTTCCCCAGGCATCCCCCAAGCACCCATTTTGACTCCTTGGTCCAGGGCAGTGTTCCAGTCATCGCTCCCTTCTCCCTGTCCCCTGATTTGGGGACAGGCTGGCTCGCTTTCACAATGCTTGGGGCTTGATCACCACCGACAGCTGGGTCCTAAGCACGATCACATTGGGCTGTGCCATCCAGTTCCTTCCATTTCCCCCCACCCCCTCTTCAGGGATCCCTCTCACAAGATGCTCTACTGGCTTTGGGAACGGTGAAGGGGGTTCTGCTAGACCACTGGAGTCAGGGCTTCTATTCCCACTACTCTCTGGTGCCCAGATCCAAGGGAGAGGTAAGACCCATTCTTGATATTTGTGGCCTTGACAAATATCAGATACATGAGGTTCTCAATGGTCACTATCAACTATCTTCCCCGCATTGGCTCAGAATGACTGGTTTGCTGCTAAGGACCTTCAGGATGCTTGCTTTCCTGTGGCAATTCTACCGAGCCACAGAAAATTCCTTTGATTAGTCGAAGCAGAGCTCCATTTTCAGTATATGGTGTTTCCCTTCAGCCTCTCTCTCTCTTCAGGTATTTTTACCAAATGCATGGTTGTGGTGACTGCATACCTCAGGAGGAAAGGAATCCACATCTCCCCATACTTGAATAACTGGCTACTGAGAGGCAAGTCCAGAGAGGAAATCCTTTCTTATGTCAACACTACACTGCGCTTGCTAGACCGTCTGGTCTCCTCCTAAATGCCAGGAAGTCATCTTTGGTTCTCACTCAGAAAATTGAGTTAATTGGGACCCTAATAGACTCTCTAAGTTTCAGAGCATTTTTTGCTGACTAATCACTTTCAGGTGATTTGCCACCTGTTCCTCAGTCTGCGATGTCAGCCTTTCATGACAGTTTGGATGTGCCTGAGGCTATTGAGCTATGTGTCTGCTTGCACACAGGTGGTTCAGTTTGCAAGGTTGCGTCTTCTCCCCCTTCAAAAGTAGCTCAGGACAGCTTACTGACAGATTGTTCACTCCTTGGACAGATTGGTCCATCTCCCTCCACTGGTCCTGGACTCATTGCAGTGCTTGATGCTTTCCAAGAGTGTTTCAGGGCATTGCCTTCTTCTGGCCCTTACCAACAAAACGGTTGTCACTCATGTCTCCCTGATGGGCTGGGGAGTGCATCTGGGATTGCTGCAAGTTCAAGGTCTGAGGTTGGAGCAGGAATCCACTGCCTATCAATGTGCTGGAGCTTCGGGCCATCTATAATGCATGCCATGCTTTTCTGGATCATTATAGAGGCTTAGTGCAGTGGTTCTCAAACTTTTGTACTGGTGACCCCTTTCAAATAGCAAGCCTCTGAGTGCGACCCCCCCCCCTTATAAATTAAAAACACTTTTTAATATATTTAACACCATTATAAATGCTGGAGGTGAAGTGGGGTTTGGGGTGGAGGCTGACAGCTCGCGACCCCCCCATGTAATAACCTTGTGACCACCTGAGGGGTCCCAACCCCCAATTTGAGAACCCCTGGCTTGATGGTTCACATACATCATCGTGGTGGTATTGTCACTATTATGTCAACAGACAAGGGGGAACGTTCTCCAGGATGCTATGCCAAGAGGCAATCAGGTTTTGGCAGTTCTGCTTTGAGGAGAGTATCATTCTGATAACTGATCACTTACTCGGGGTCCAGAATCATCTTGCTGACCATCTCAGCAGGTATTCTTCCCTGAGTCACAAATAACCCGGAGGATACTTGCCTTTAGTGACTATCTTCGCAGCTTGGGGCATTCCGATGATTGATCTTTTTGCTACGAGGGAGAAAGGAAACATCATCTTTTCTCGAAGAGAGCCTCAATCTGGGCTCCGTGTCTGATGCTTTCCATCTCAGCTGGCAGTTGTCTCTCTTGTACGCTTTTCCCTGATCCTGCTCATCCCAGAGGTTATCCTCAAGCTAAAGGCGGACCTGGCCAAGCTCATTCTCATAGCTCCGGCGTGGCCGAAGCAGCTGGTTCTCCAACTTTCTTGCACTATCAGTTCAGCCTCCCATACCCCTTCCCCTCCATCTCGTCCTACTCTCACAGAATCATGGTCACACCTTACCAACCAAATAGCTTTCTTTGACAGGGTAACAAGCCTTGTAGATAGGGAGGAAGCGGTAGGCGTGGTATGTCTTGACTTTATTAAGGCCTTTGATGCTGTCTCTCATGACCTTCTCGTAAACAAAGTAGGAAAATACAACCTAGATGGAGCTTCTATAAGGTGGGTGCATAACTACTGTCTGGGAATGGTTTTCCAGCCAGTTATCAGTGGTTCACAGTCAAGCTGGAAGGGCATAATGAATGGGGTCCGGCAGGGATCAGTTTTGGGTCTGGTTCTGTTCAATATCTTTATCAGTGATTTAGATAAAGGCATACAGCGTACCCTTATAAAGTTTGCAGACGATACCAAGCTGGGAGGGGTTGCAAGTGCTTTTGAGGATAGGATTAAAATTCAAAATGAACTGGAGAAATGGTCTGAAGTAAATAGTATGAAATTCAATAAAGACATGCAAAATACTCCACTTAGGAAGGAACAATCGGTTGCACACATACAAAATGGGAAATGACTGCCTAGGAAGGAGTACTGCAGAAAGGCATCTGGGGGTCATAATAGACCACACGCTAAATGAGTCCACAGTGTAACACTGTTGCACCCCCCCCCCCCCCCCCCGAAAAAAAGCAATCATCATTCTGGGATGTATTAGCAGGGGTGTTGTAAGCAGGACATGAAGGCAATTCTTCTGCTCTACTCCATGCTGACTCGGTCTCAACTGGAGTATTGTGTCCAGTTCTGGGCACCACATTTCCGGAAAGATGTGGATAAATTGGAGAAAGTCCAGAGAAGAGCAACAAGAATGATTAAAGGTCTAGAAAATATGACCTATGAGGGAAGATTGAAAAACAATTGGGTTTTAGTCTGGAGAAGAGAAGACCTGAGAGGGGAGAGTTTCAAGTACGTAAATGGTTGTTGCAAGGAGGAGGGAGAAAAATGGTTCTTGTTAACCTCTAAGGATAGGGCAAGAAGCAATGGGCTTAACTTAAACTGTCATGGGATAGGTCCTCTTATGGATCGGTAACTGGTTAAAAGATAGGAAACAAAGGGTGGGAATAAATGGTCCGTTTTCAGAATGGCGAGAGGTAAATAGTGGTGTCCCCCAGCGGTCTGTTCTGTGACCAGTCCTGTTCAACATATTCATAAATGATCTGGAAAAAGGGGTAAACAGTGAGGGGACAAAATTTGCAGATGATACAAAACTACTCAAGATAGTTAAATCCCAGGCAGACTGCGAATTCCTACAAAAGGATCTCTCAAAACTGGGTGACTTGGCAACAAAATGGCAGATGAAATTAAATGTTAAGTGCAAAGTAATGCACATAGGAAAACATAACCCCAACTACACATATAAAGTGATGCGGTCTAAAGTAGCTGTTACCACTCAAGAAAGAGATCTTGGAGTTGTGGATAGTTCTCTGAAAACATCCACTCAATGTGCAGCAGCAGTCAAAAAAGCTAGCAAAATGTTGGGAATCCATTAAGAAGGGGATAGATAATAAGAGAGAAAATATCCTATTGCTTCTATATAAATCCATGGTACGTCCACATCTTGAATACTGTGTCCAGATGTGGTCGCCCCATCTCTAAAAAGATACAGTATATTGGAATTGGAAAAGATTCAGAAAAGGGCAACAAAATGATTAGGGGTATGAAATGGCTTCCATATGAGGAGAGATTAATAAGACTGGGACTTCTCATCTTGGAAAAGAGATTATTAAGGGGGGATATGATCGAGGTCTATAAAATCATGACTGATATGGAGAAAGGAAGTGTTATTTACTCCTTCTGTTAACACACGAACTAGGGGTCACCAAATGAAATTAATAAACAGCAGTTCTAAAACAAACAAAAGGAAGTGTTTCTTCACACAAAGCACAGTCAACCTGTGGAACTCCTTACCAGGGGATGTTGTGATGGCCAAGACTATAACAGGGTTCAAAAAAGAACTAGATAAATTCATGGAGGTTAGGATGGAAGAATCACATGCACTGCTACAGACTAGGGACCAAGTGGCTAGGCAGCAGTTCTGCAGAAAAGGACCTGGGGATTACAGTGGATGAGAAGCTGGATATGAGTCACCAGTGTGCCCTTGTTGCCAAGAAGGCTAACGGCATTTTGGGCTGTATAAGTAGGGGCGTTGCCAGCAGATCAAGGGACATGATCATTCCCCTCTATTCAGCGTTGGTGAGGCCTCATCTTTCATAGAATATCAAGGTTGGAAGGGACCTCAGGAGGTCATCTAGTCCAACCCCCTGCTCAAAACAGGACTAATCCCCAGGCAGATTTTTGCCCCAGATCCCTAAATGGCCCCCTCAAGGATTGAACTCACAACCCTGGGTTTAGCAGGCCAATGCTCAAATCACTGAGCTATCCTGCTGGAAGCGGCAGCCAGTATGTTCCTCGGCCCACAGCTTCCAGCAGCTCCCATTGGCCTGGAGCAGCGAACCGCAGCCACTGGGAGCCGCAATCAGCCGAACCTGCGGACGCGGCAAGTACACAAACCGGCCTGGCCCGCCAGGGGCTTTCCCTGCACAAGCGGCGGAACAAGTTTGGGAACCACTGATCTAGATAATACTTAGTCCTGCTATGAGAGCAGGGGACAGGACTAGATGACCTCTCCAGGTCCCTTCCAGTCCTATGATTCTGTACTCAACTCCCTGCATCGCCTGGTTTGGCTGCTTCATTGCTGAATGAGGAGAAAGTGTGGTATTTGGCAGCTGTTGAATAGGTCCTAATCAACAGATGACAGCCCTCTACCAGAATGGCCTATTCAGCTAAATGGAAGCAGTTTTTGGTGTGCTCGTCAGCCCTCAAAATTCAACTGACCATGTCCTGAATAGGAGCCAGCTTGGAGTACTCGCTGCACCTTCAGGCATTGTGCTTGGCTTGTTGAGAGAACCTCTGGCAGCAATATCAGCATTTCATCCCTCCACTCATGGAGGATCAGTCTTCTCCAATGTCATGATAGCAAGATTCTTATAAGGCTTCGTCTCCATCTTCCAGTCCGTGAGCTTGGTCCTCTATGGGGACCATAAAATGGTCCTAGTGGCTTTAATGAGACCTCCATTTGAGCCCCGGCATCTTGCCTTTTTGTTTTTGTGTCAGAAGGCTGTGATTTCTGATAGCAATTAACATCTGCAAGGAGAGTTTGAGAGTTGCAGGCTCTGATGGTAGAGCCTCCTTATATGAAATTCTCTAAGGACAAAGTGACTTGTTATGACTACATCCAACATTTTGTCAGTTCCATTTGAACCAGGCAGTATATTTACCTCTTTTCTTTCTTAAGCTGCTGTCATCTCCGGAGGAGCAGCGTCTTGACACATTGGATGTCAGGTGATGTCTAGCCTTCTGTCTGAACAGGAATAAACCATTTTGTGCTTCCCCTTACCTGTTTGTCAAATTCAGATTGTATGGAGGGGCAAGCAGTCTCTTCAGATTATCTCTAAATGGATAACATCCTGTATCAAGGCTTCACATTAAATAGCTTCAGCTGTGCCTCCTCAGCAGATGTGAGCTCGTCCTATGAGAGCACAAGGAACATCGATAGCATTCCTCAGTGACATCTCAATAGTAGACATTTACAGGGCTATTACATGGTCGTCCATACATTTATGAACCTTTATGCCATTACTGCATCTTCCAGGACGGATGCAAGTTTTGGTAGGGTGATTCTTGTTTAGGTAGACTCTGAGCCTCGCCTCCTGGGGGTGGGTACTGCTTGTGAGGCAGCTAAGTTGAATACACACAGCTGTATAAGAATGGCCATACTAGGTCAGACCAAAGGTCCATCCAGCCCAGTATCCTGTCTGCTGACAGTGGCCAATGCCAGGTGCCCCAGAGGGAGTGAACCTAACAGGTAATGATCAAGTGATCTCTCTCCTGCCATCCATCTCCACCCTCTGACAAACAGAGGCTAGGGACACCGTTCCTTACCCATCCTGGCCAATAGCTGTTAATGGACTTAACCTCCATGAATTTATCTAGTTCTCTTTTAAACCCTGCTATAGTCCTAGCCTTCACAACCTCCTCAGGCAAGGAGGTATTTCAGATGTATCTACTCAAAGAAGAAATGCTTACTGTAACTGTAGTTCTTCAATATATGATGCAGACATGCATTCCATAACCAACCCTCCATCCCCTCTGCATTGGACTCTAGCCTCTGAATACTTGGTGCAAAGGAACTGAGGGAAATTGGGGCAGTGCTGTCTCATAGCTGGGGGGTTGGGGGAGTGTGTGCTTATGGCCACAAAGTGTGAGTGCTGCCCTCTATGGGTACTACTAGGCAAAATTTTCAGGTGTGCGCGCGCACCTAATACACTGGAGCTGAAGTGGAATACATATTTGCATCACCTCTCGAAGAACCACAGTTGCAGTAAGTGACTGTTTCTTATGATTTTACGCCGGGTCAGAAGTGCATTTTAGCAGTTTAATGTAATTGTAGATTGTGTATTAAAATTGGAAGAGGACCCAGACCGCAGTATTGGTGTTCCTAGTACATAGTGTAAATTTTAAACATACTGTCAATAACTTGGGTTGATAGCTAAAAACCCTTACTACATAGTGATTTATAGGGCCAAGCTATTTTGGTAAAGATAAAAAAACAGAACTTTAGCTAGCGTGCAATCAGTGGCGCTATACCAGCTGAGAATTTGGCTGGTTTCTATAAGGTACTTACAATGCTGACAAACTTTGATAGTTTACTTTTTCTAGACTTAAATAATTAAAAGTAGTGACTAAATGTTACTTTTTCTATTCATAGATTTATTCTCACTAGTTTGTGACATGCTGGCCTATTAAGGGTAGATGGTGAAAGACACCACCAAAAGGAACTGGACATTTGTGCTTTTTTCTTAAACAAATGTCAAATCTTAAATTTTCATAAAACTTGGTTAATGTAGATTAACAGTAAGCTTCTTAAATTAATTGGTGGTGTAAAATTAGTATACATTGGGGACTACTCTTGTCATGGTGTGATATCATGGAAGGTGAAATTAGTTGAGGCCCTAGAGCTAAAAGTTCCCTGGCATAAACTGGGAAGGACTGGAGGCAGGCTATTTTCAGGAAGTGATCATCCGTTCTGTAATGCCCTTCCTCTTTGACCACTTGAGAACAAATATATTGACCAATAGATTACACTGCAGATGACGCTTATTTGCCCAGGCTTTTCCTGGACAAGAGGTTGGCAGAGCAAGCAGAAGTGGGTGGTGGCAGAACTTTGTTTGTGGGGACACTTGAGCTCTGGACACTAGTTCCGATTTTATGGGTTTTAGTAATTAAATCTTTGAAATGCACCCAGATTTATGGATGGACACCTCTTAAATCTAAATTGAGATACTTGCGGAGGGACAGTTGCTGGGTGTGTGTAATGCATTATAATTAAGAGGGTTTAGGTTGGCCTGTTTTCCTTTGGAATTGTATTAGCGGGATGGTGGAATAAAATACTTTTAAAATCTCATTCTGTGTTCTGCAGAAAAGAAGTCAGCTGGTAAAGAAGTTAAATGACTCAGACCACCAGTCCAGCACCTCACCCCTCATGGAAGGAACACCCACCATCAAATCCAAAAAGAAGTTGCTCCAAATCATTGACACCACCTTGCTCAAGTGTTACCTACATGTGAGTTCCCTGCCTAACTCAGCGAGCCTATAAAAATCTATAAAAAGTAAACTCCATTGGGAGTTTGGGGTGGGGAAAATTGGAAGACAGGATAAGGAATAGTTTCATTTGAGGTTGTTGAAGTGAACATCTGTCCTTCATGGACTAAGGTGCTTTGTGGAACTTAATTTCATCTCCTCTTATTTCTTCGTTAGCAGCAGACAGCTTCACCGAACTTGGCAAGCATATCTGTTTACTCCCCTGGATTTGCAAGGTTGCCTTTCCTTAAAAAAGAGGAATGTTCTGTTTTGAAGTATAGAGAAATACCTACATATTTGTAAGCATGCTTGTCTCTTATTGCTGTGCTTAACTAGATAGACAGTTGTCTGAGACCATTACACCTGAAGTTAATGTTTCTCAACAGCTGGCCTCCACCATAGTGAGTAAAGTAGTGCTGGTATATAGGCCACTGGCTATCTGCTTGCTCACTGAAAACCGAAGTTAAACTGGATGTAAAATGGACAGAGTAGAGGACTCCCTTTCAAATGTTAAAATCCCACTTCTTGTGCCATAATGGATGTTTTCTCTTTTCTGGATCTCCTCCCCTTCCTGTGTTCTTGATTATAGTGTTGGACACTATGAGCCTGAGTACACAGTTCATGAATCTGAAACCTCTACATGCCCTTCCCTTGCTTGCAGACAAATGTAGCTCTGGTAGCACCGTTGCTACGTCTGGAGAACAATCACTGCCATATAGAAGAGAGTGAGCATGTACTGAAGAAGGCACACAAGTACAGTGAGCTGATAATACTGTATGAGAAGAAAGGGCTGCATGAAAAAGGTAAGTGAGGAAGGAAGAGGGGTGAATGGAGTGCACACTTCTGCTATACATCTTAACCCATCCCTTGCGGACAAGAGTCTGTTTATCCATTCTTAAACTAACAGTATTTCAGAATGGCCTACCCATTGTAGCAGTCTCTTGATTAAATAATTATTTGACTTTAGGCAATTAACAGGGATAAATACTTGAGTATGTGCTTGCCAAGAGCTGCTTGTGTAGCAAAAAGTTGACATGTAAAAATCATTTTTCCTGTTCTGCTGCATTGGTTAAGCTAATGGGGAGCACACTTTGTTGGCCTGCTCTCCCAGGAACACGAGTTCTCAGTGAATGCAGGAAGCTGCTTTCTAAATTTAAGGATAATCCCCATGGAATTGATCTTACTTCTACTAAAAGCTCTGCAGGTGCTAGTGGATCAATCAAAGAAAGCCAACTCGCCTTTGAAGGGCCATGAAAGGACAGTGCAGTATCTACAGCATTTGGGTGAGTGCAGACCGGGGGTAAGTGAGAATCTCTCTTTTAAAGGGACGCCTCTAACCCTCATTACCTAGATTCTTTTGTGAATTTTCATAAATTGCAGAGATGCCAACCATCCATATTTTCTGTAATCCTCCCAATTTGTACATGTAGTTACAAAATTACTAATTCTGGCTTAAATCTATGAATTTTGCAAACACACACATTTTTATATGTATAACATATAAAGTGTGTGCAAGCATCAGTCACTCACCACCACTCGTTCAGATGAACACCACAAGTAGTGCCATGGCTGCAAGGGGCTTTCTGCTCCAGCACCCCTGTGGTGCAGTAAGGGCCTGATAGAAAGCAAACCGTGACAATTTTGAATGGGTTAGGGTGCTGTTGGGTTATGGTAATGCGCTCTGGGTACCTAGAATGCACCAGTGGATTCCGCATAGGGACGTTAAAGTGCAACACGCAACATGAGGCTTGGGTAATGAATCTGCTCCCCAAACCCCCTGACAATGGCTTGTTTTCTGGCTGACCCTTACTGCACAGTCTGTGGGAGAGAAGCCAGAGGGGCAGAAGAAGGCAGAGGAAGAGAGGGTACATGACAGGAGGATCATCCTGGGAAGGAGGTCCAGGCCTGGGCTGGCCAAGGTAATGAAGGGCCCTAGGCGGAGTAAGAGGGCAGCTTTCTTAAGGCCAGTATTCCCTTTTTTGCCTGTTTTGATGGAAGGACGCAACCAGGGGGGCAGCTCTTGGCCACAGATGGAGGTAGGGGCAGAGGTCCCTGTTTCTGGCGGGGAGGCACGGGGGAGAAAGAAGTCATGACTGTGCAAAGGAAGGAAACTCATATAAAGGTGCATGCCTGTGGGGGGGAGGGGGGGGAAGGGGAGGTTGCCCCTCAGGAAAATTCTGGTTGCACCTTTGATGGGGGGGATATTGCCATGGGAGGAAGCAGGCGTGGTTGTGTGTTTTTGGTATGCTGCAGTGACTCGCCCCAAAGTTCAGCAGCCACTACTGTTAATCAATATGACTGATGTGGGTGATTTAAAAATGAGTGAGGATATCACCAAAATCATGATTTGACCTGGTTGTGGCTATTGATGTTTGTTGTTACTAAATGTCACTTCATCTTGAATACTGTTATTACTCTGATATGCACAGAAGCGCTTCTAATATGGATTAGATGCGTTTAGGCGCTACTCCAGACTCCCGTCTGTATTTGGCTTCCCAACTTTGGCAGTTGGCACAGGTCCAAGCAACTTCCCTATTCCTCCCTAACTTTTTTCATAAACATCCCTAAGACTCAGAGCAAGGTTGGCATCTCTGAGATTATAAGGTCAGAAGCATTATGACCATCTAGTCTGATATAGCATAGGCCTTCCATGAAATAATTCCTGTTTAAAGTAGACAATATGTTTTTTAGAAAAACTTAAAAATTTCCAGTGATGAAGAATCTACCACAACCGATGGCAAGTTGTTCCAATAGTTAATTACTCTGTTTTATTTTAAAAGAGCATCTTATTTGTCTAAATTTTGTTACTTCAGTTTCCAGCCATTGGATCTTGTTTTTCTTGTGATTGTATAAGTCTAATGGTACCATAGTATTTGGCTGACTTGATTTTCAAGCGGGAGCTAGCTGAATAGCAAACTGGGGCCTTAGCACAGAATTTGCTCTCTATAATTCAAGCTCTGTTTTTTCTTAAATCAAACTTCTAGCATCTCAGGTTGTGAAAATATTTCACTATGCAAATCAGTGCTTGTGCAGGAACTGGTAATTCAGATAGTGGTGAGTGTTATTACTTTGGTTCTTGTTCCAGGCACAGAAAACTTGCACTTGGTGTTCCTCTATTCCACATGGGTGCTCAGAGACTTTCCTGATGATGGTTTGAAGGTAAGAGTTGCTACATTAGATGTATCTTTCATCTGGCTATTGATACCATTAGTATAGCAGCAGTTGTTTGTCCTTGTCCTCAGAAGCCTGGGTAGAGATTGGAGTCCAATTATTACCATTGAACTCCAGTGCAACGTCTAGTTTTTCCACTTACATTCAGTGCAGAAATTCTTTCTAGTAATGGAAGGAGGTAGATAGAGCATTCCTACGTGTTTCCTTATATAGCCTTCTACTTGAAGATGAGCATGTGGAAATAGTTTCACTACAACTAAAGCTTCACATCCATGCAGTTCCCTCTGCACAGGGGGCTTTTGCTGTAACCAGCAATAAGGGCCCTATGTAATGTTACGATTAATGATGTATTTTGTAGTTGCACACAGTTTCATATGGTATATTTAAATACCAACTATAACTTATGCTCTTGTTTTTCATTCCTTCTCTGCTGCAGCTTCTGGTGGTAGAACACAAGCTTAAGTGCACTTTTTAATAGGCGATGTATGTGATACGTAGGGTAGCAATGGAGAGAGTTGCTGCTCATTCCAGATACAAGGCAGCGCCAAGTGGGTGAATCTGCTGCTATCATTCTTCAGAGAGCTCCCACATTTGATTTGAGGGCTTGTGTGTTGCAATACCTCTGATCTCTATGCCTCAGAAGAATGAGATTACACTCTACATTTAAAAATCAGTCCCTGAATAGAAATTTTGTTTGGCAGATATTTACAGAAGACCTTCCTGAAGTAGAATCCTTGCCTCGAGACAAAGTACTCAACTTCTTGATAGAAAGCTTTAAAAGCCTGGCTATCCCTTACCTGGTAAGAACTTGTAGTGAAAAAAGTGCTGCTAATTTAACACGTCTATATCAAGCTTCTGCTCTTGAGTGTTGAATCTGAAATTTTGTGATGAATACTAAGTTCAGCATGAGGCGAAATAAACAAAATGTACAGTTGTTAGGAGGTGAAAAGCGAGTGGGACTTGAGAGCCATTTTTGACATTCCTAAGTGGTGGTCAATGGAGAAAAGTGTGGAACTGTTGATAGACTGCACTGAATCACTTTCTGAAGGAAGAGGAAGCATTTTTTGATGAACTTGTGAACTGTGTGTTTATGTTCACAGGAACACATCATCCATGTTTGGGAGGAGACGAGCTCAGAATTCCACAATTGTCTGATCCAGCTGTACTGTGAGAAGGTGCAGGGATTAATGAAGGAATATCTCAGCTCCTTCCCTGCAGGTACTTCTAACCATGCTCTGCCTTGCCTTGCAACAGGCAGTGACACAGGAAGGGGAGATTGCAGAGCACACTGGCTAGACGTTGCCTTAGAAGTCTCTTAGAAATGTAGGGGTGAAATGGACCTCAACTGGTTATCTGGTCCATCCTCTTTGCTGAGGCAGGATCGTGTATACCTAGATCATCCCTGATAGGTGTTTGTCTAACCTGTTTTTAAAAACCTGCGAAGATGGATTCCACTGCCTTTTTTTTTTTTTTTAACCCTGTTTCAGTGCTTAACTATTCTTACAGCTAAAAGCTTTCCTAATATCTAGCCTAAATCTCCCTTGCTGCAGATTAAGCCCATTACTACTTCTCCGTGTCCACTGAAGGCAGGACAACAGTTATCCTCTTTATAACATACTTGATGACTGTTATCAGGCTCTCCCTCAGTTTGCTTTTCTCAAAACAAAACACGCTTTCCTCATAGGTTAGGTTTTCTAAACCTTTTATCATTTTTGTTGCTCTCCTCTGAACTCTCTCCCATTTATCCACATCATTCTTAAAGTGTGGGACCAATTCTACAATGTATCCAGGTCCTTCTGAATTCCAATCCTGTCCTCCAAAATGCTTGCAACACCTCCCATCTTGGTGTCATCCACAGTTTGTTTATAAAAACTGTCCACTCCATTATTCATGTCACTAATGATTTAAATTATAGGTTCTCTTTGCTAGTGCACTTCCTAGGGAAAAGAGCACAGCATGCTTCTAATATGGGATGAAGGGAGTACAATAGTGGTGATCTTACATGGAGCTTATAGTTTTGTGTGTTAAAGGAAATTCTAGGAAGCAGTGAGAAACTTTTTTTTCTTTTCATGGTTGTGTGGAGTTGAGACTACCCTTTCCTGAATTCTGGGGTTTGGGAAAGAGAGGCTTTCTGCTTCATTATCAAGTGGTCCAAAAAAGGAGACCATAGTCCTCCAACTCCCTAAGAAGAACAGGAGTACTTGTGGCACCTTAGAAACTAACAAATTTATTTGAGCATAAGCTTTCGTGGGCTACAGTCCACTTCATCAGATGCATAGAATGGAACATATAGTAAGAAATGTATATACCTACAGAGAACATGAAAAGGTGGAAGTAGCCATACCAACTGTAAGAGGCTAATTAATTAAGATGAGGTAGTATCAGCAGGAGGAAAAAAAAACTTTTGTAGTAATAATCAAGATGGCCCATTTTAGACAGTTGACGAGAAGGTGTGAGGATACTTAACATGGGGAAATAGATTCAATATGTGTAATGACCCAACCAGTCCCAGTCTCTATTCAAACTCAAGTTAATGGTATCTAGTTTGCATATTAATTCAAGCTCAGCAGTTTCTCGTTGGGATCTGTTTTTGAAGCTTTTCTGTTTCAAAATTGCCACCTTTAAGTCTGTTACTGAGTGACCAGAGAGGTTGAAGGTTTCTCCTACTGGTTTTTTAATGTTATGATTCCTGATGTCAGATTTGTGTCCATTTATTCTTTTGCATAGAGACTGTCCAGTTTGGCCAATGTACATGGCAGAGGGGCATTGCTGGCACATGGCATGTATGTTCTTTTTGCAGATACAGACTAACACGGCTGCTACTCTGAAACTCCCTAAGAGTTATTCATGCATCTTTTATACCACATGGTCCCCAGTGCATGGAGTATTGTAAACAACATTTGACTTCTTGCAAAATAGTTTGGTGAAAATGCTCTGTCTCCCTGTTCCCTTATGTTACTGTGGGAGAACTCATATGACACTAACTCTGACAGTTTTCTCCCCCTCACAGATAAAATTCCAGTGCCTGCTGGAGAGGAGGACGGAGACCTGGGGGAGTATCGGAGAAAGCTGCTCTGTTTTCTTGAGATTTCTAGCTGCTATGAACCTAGTCGTCTCATCAGTGATTTCCCCTTTGATGGTGAGTGCTAGTCATGCTCTAGCTTCCTTCAGCTTGAAGTCTATTTAGTTTCATGTTGCACAGCAATATCTTCGTGCTCGCCTTCCTGTTTATAAAATTATAGTAACTGAAATGGAAAAGAACTATTAGGTCAGTAGTTGCCAATCGTTGCATGCACCAGTGTTGGCTGTTTGGGTTTTGTGACTGGTATAGTGGGATTCCCCTCTGGGTCTGTGGTGGGATAAGACGAGCTGCTGACTGACTTCTCTTTTAAATTTATACTGTAACCTGTAGATGAGCTTGGATTGCTCCAGACCAATAATGGCCCTTGAAGCATCCTATGCGCATTGCTAAGAATCCCAAGCATGTTCAATAAAAAAGGTGGTGGGGGGCACTGGCAAAAATAGTTCAGGAGCCAGTAAAGTGATAGTGTTTTGACCTGGTCAGACACCACCGATAGATCACCTAGTTAGTAGTCTCTGACCTTCTGTTCATGCCACAATTTATATTATTCTCCTGCTTTTCACTCCTGTCCCCATGCCATCCAGTTCCTTGGTCTGTTGTTGTAGTGGAGCTTGAATATTCCCTTTTCTGTGGCAGGCCTGATTATTCCTTTATGTTCCCCTCTAGGCCTCCTAGAAGAACGTGCCCTGCTGTTGGGTCGTATGGGGAAGCATGAACAAGCCCTCATTATTTATGTCCACATTCTGAAGGATACCAAAATGGCTGAAATGTAAGCCTCTCCCTCAATGTCCATTTTTTGCAAGGTTTTTTTTTTTTAAAATAGCTTCTCCAACCATTGCTGCTTCATCTCTCTGTGGGTGGGGTGGGGTTGTTAAATGTTATATGTGCACTTAGAACATGATAGGTATTGTTACCTTTTTGATCTCTCATACCTGCCACGCTTGTTAGTTAGGATTCTTCCTGTGCGCCTTCTGAACACAGCTAGCATCCCCGCATTTCTTGGGGCTTGGCCTTCCCATGCTGTTGCATTTGTCAGTGCCTCAAACCAAGTACCTGTTTCTTTACTTGGGCTCCCATCAGTCTTGAATAGCAGAGCAGTCGCTCACAGGCTTTTAGTTTTTCACCTTGTAATATAAGCACTTCCTGTTATCTCTTAGCTTGTACCCTATTATTACTTGTTGCTTTCTCTTTGTTTAGCTATGAACAGCTCTCATTAGGGTGTAGACATATTAATCTTCTACTGCAATATTCTTCCTTAATTAGAAGGAACTATGTTAGCAAGGAGATTTTTCCATAAGCAGTTGATGGTAGTTAAACAGCATGTTTATTATGATGGGGCCTTAAGAACCAATTGAGAGTGAGGCCCCATTGTGCTAGCACTTCACAAAAACAGAACAGCGAACAGTCCCTGCTCTGATCTTACAATCTAAATAGACAAGACAGAGGCTAGGGGAAAGCATACAACACAAGCAGAGGAAGCACTGTCATAATAGTTCCATTTTTTTTGGCAGCAGGCAGGGGAGAGGGGTTAGTTGAGAGGGGCGGATAAGTTGCATAAAAAGAAAAGGGAAGGTGGTGAGGGGGACGGGTATGGAGTGAAACTGAGGTTAAGAGACTGGGAAAGTGGGAGGGCTGGAGCAAACAGGCAATCAGCACATGGCAGAGAAATTTCAGTCAAAACTGTGGAAAGTTCTCTGCATGACTGAAGGTCCCTGCCTTGGCTGCTTTTGCAGTTGCTCCTGTGGGCTGTAGTTCCTTGCAGCGTTCCTCTGTAGTTTTTCCCTGGGGTCTCCTGGTGAGGGAGAGGTCCCCATTTGAGTCCAGGTGGTGCTATGGAAGGGGTGGCCCAGCTAGGGCCACATTTTACCCCCTCCCTCACCCCCGTGCAATAGTCCCTGCTTTGTCTGCTGCTGCAGCTGCTCCTACTAGGTGGAATCGATGGCTGATTCCTCTCTGTATTTTTGAACAAATTCAAAGCATTTGGGTGAAAATACAACTAACCAGCACCTAGATATTGGCAGGTGTGCTACAAAGGGTTTCTTTGTACTCCTCACTTAGTCGTCCCAGTTAACGTTGTTTTGTTCTGCTGATCAGTTAGGGAACATGCTCGTTTAAAGTTGTGCAGTGCTCCCTTATAACGTTGTTTGGCAGCCGCCTGCTTTGTCCACTGCTTGCAGGAAGAGCAGCCCATTGCAGCTAGCTGGTGGGGGCTTGGAACCAGGGTGGATGGGCACCCCCCATCAGCTCCCCGCTCCCCTAAGTTCCCTGTGCAGCAGCCACCCAGCAGGCTACCAATTGCCGGCAGTTCAGCTGTCCCTCCCCCCACTGCCATGTGCTGCTCCTGCCCTCTGCCTTGGAGCTGCTCCCCGGAGCCTCCTGCTTGCTGTGCAGGGGAGGGGGGAAGAGAGGGCTAATGTCAGGGTGTCCCCCTTCCCCCTGCTCCTGCATCCAGTTTACTTCATCATCCATAGAGCGGTGGGGGGACACAACAGGGCTTGGGACAGAGGGAGCTTCCTGGCAGCAGCTGCCATCTCAACTTGCTGATCTACTTAAAAAGGCAGTGTACTTAGAGTGGGCTCAGCGTACTTAAAGGGGCAATGCACATCTCTCTCTCACACACATGGTGTGTGTCTCTGTCTGCCATGCTGTCTCCCTTTCCTCCATTCGTGCTGCCTTGTAGAGTGTGAGGCTACGTTAACAACAATGAGTTAATCCTTGAGGGCTCAGCCAATTGCTAGTTCATCATTTAGCAGTAAGGTATTCCCTGGGAAATTTCCCACCCTCTGACTTCACCACCTCAACCAAGCTTCACAATCATCATTGCTGTGTACCAGTACTAAATTGTTTAAAACTTTGTGTGTGTGTGTGTGTGTGTGTGTGTGTGTGTGTGTGTGTGTATATATATATGTATGTATATATG
>NW_020664447.1:40142618-40167656 GCF_002925995.2 Terrapene triunguis
CTGCCATAAACACTATGACAGAAGCAAAGATGGCAACAAAGATGTGAGTAGCTTTATGTCCATATTCTTGTTGTTGATGTGAGTGATACATGAATTATAACTATTGTCTCCATATTCAGCCAATTTAAAGTAGACCTATGTTTGCTCAGAACTTCTCAGGGGCAGGGTCCTCTGTATCATCTTCTACTATTGAGGAACTTGTACATTTTTCACAACTTCTCTCCTGTTTGGAATGTTGCTGGGTTGTAGGAAATGGCTGAACTTTTTCATTGGCCAACAATTCTGTTTTACAAGTAGGAATAGAATCCAGCTCTGTCCCTCTGGGCTGTGTTGATGCTGCTAACAAGAATAAAAAGTAGTAAAACTTGCTACTTTCTAAAGACAACCGATGAGTCTGAATACACGCAACAGAGCTGTAGAATAAGGAGGTTCAAATTTTAATATCTAAAACTTGTTCTGTGCTGAAGGCTTGGAAATTAATCAATGCACAAACTTGTTCAGGAGACAAGCTGCTTAACGCTAATAGATTTTAAATCTGTATCAAAATCCCTACTTGCCAATGCCATGGTGTATTGCAGAATTAGCCCTGTAGCGGTTAGAGTTCAGTGGTGTCTGTTTGCTATACTTCAGTCTTTATTGTGTGAAACAGGTGTATCTGTCTCTGCTCCGGATGTATCTATCCCCACCTAGTGTTCATTGCCTGGGGCCAATCAAGATGGAACTGTTGGAGCCTCAAGCCAATCTCGAGGCTGCCCTGCAGGTTTTAGAATTGCACCACAGCAAATTAGATACTACCAAGGTAAGGATTCCTTCCTTTATAGGTGGTGGTATGGATAGTTGCTATATCTTGAATTACAATGAAAAACACAGGAGTTAAGGGTAGGCCCTGGGAGCAGATCCTAAAAGTATCTGGACCAAAAATAAATGGGACTGAGATTCATTTTTTTCTTTTTCCTACCATACCCCTTTGTCTTTCTTACAACTTGTCCTTGTCCCTTCTAGGCTATAAACCTGCTCCCAGCAAATACTCAAATTAGTGAGATTCGAATCTTCCTAGAAAAAGTCCTTGAAGAAAATGCCCAGAAGAAGCGATTCAACCAAGTACTCAAAAATCTTCTCCATGCAGAATTCCTGAGGGTTTGTACCCACCTCTTTCATCCTCATTTATCAGAGTGGATTTTCAAAAGTTCTGTTAAATGGAAAGACGGTAAAAAATTGAGCTCTTCATTACCAGTACAGGAAACTTGTCCTCTAGATGGTGGTGTAGTGTAGCCAAGATTACTAAATGCACACTAATCAGCAAATCATAACTCTGGCATTTCAGGATAGAGGGAAACTAAAGGTAGTTAAAAATACTATCCTTCTGTCTATTCAGACTAGAAAGGTGGCTGAGGTGTAGCATTACATTGCTTACCACGTTTCCATTCTCCTAAAGGTTCAGGAGGAGAGGATTTTGCATCAGCAGGTGAAGTGTATCATCACAGAGGAAAAAGTGTGCACTGTGTGTAAAAAGAAGATAGGAAACAGGTGAGTAATACTTCCTAGGAGAGCATTCTTCCTAAAGAGGCTTGTGGTACAAAAACAAATTAGTCTGGCTTATTTTTGCAGAGCAGTAAGTATGTGTAAATCCAGGAGCAAACAACTGAGGGAGAACTTTCAGAAGTGTACAATGAATTGGAAATTGTAATCTTAGCAGAGTGGCTGGAAAAAATGCCAAACCTCTTGATGCCTATGACGAAAAAAAATGAACTGCAAAATAACTTCTCTTGGATTGTCAAGCCTCCAGCATAGACACAGTAAAGCAATTTCAAGTTTCATGAGGCTTTTCTTCCAAGATTGATAGAGCAAGTAGTTGATATGCTGCCATCACCTGAGATGTTGTCTACAGAGCTCAGAACTCTGTGCAGAGTGGATGATAAGCACTATAAAAAGTTGTTTTCCATCCTGGAATCTGAAAGCTCTTTGTAAACAGGTACAATTGGGTCCATGTGGAGTGGCTCTCATTGGGGTTAATTTAATTAATGGAGATATCTCCTAGAACTGGAAGGGACCTTGAAAGGTCATGGAGTCCAGCCCCCTGCCTTCACTAGCAGGACCAAGTACTGATTTTGCCTCAGATCCTCAGTAGTCCCCTCAAGGATTGAACTCTCAACCCTGGGTTTAGCAGGCCAGTGCTCAAACCTCTGAGCTATCCCTCCCTCCATTGCACCAACAGCCTGCACTAGGTAGCTGGTGTCATTCCCGCCAGCAACCACCAGGGCAAGAAACAATTCCCCTCCATCCATCCATCCATCTACTCTCTCTATTTAGGTAACAAGGACGCCACCGCAAGATTAAGGGCAGGGGAAGCAATTGCTAGTCACTTCTGCTTCTAGAAGAAAAAAGGTCCACAGCCCAGTAACAAGCCCATCTAAACATCCCATACACAAAACCAGCCTCCTGGTTTTGCACATGGCTTCTTTATATAAATCTTTATAGGTGGTCTCTCAGTTTTGAAAGTATAATGTATATAATATAAAGGCTTTGTAAATCTGAAACCTTAAGTGTGGTGATGGCTACTTTGTGCCTCCAAAATCAACCTGCACCTTATGTGCCAATGACGTTAATACATCTGAGCAGCAGCAATGGTTTTATTTGTGTCAAAACTTCCGATAATTATTCTCCTTCCACCATTTTCATCCCTGGAGTTTTCAGGAAGAAATCAGGCTGATGTGGAGCAGAGACTTTGATGTTTCCTTCTCTCACCCAGTTCAGTGCGTCAGCTCCAAACTAAATCTTGTATATCACCTAACAACCTTTAGCTACTGTTACTGGTGGTGGGATTAATCCCCTCTAAAACCTGACTGATATTCAGAATCTGGTGGGGAATAGATCTCTCTCTGCTTGCTGCTTTAATGAGCACAGTTAACTGTCTCTGAGAGCACTGAATTATTGGTATGCATTGATCCAGTTTTCCCTGTTAAGTATTATCTTGAAGTACTGGGTGAAGGTAGGGTTAGTGTAAGCGTGCAGGATTCACCCCTGCAGCGCCTCCTGCTGGTCTCTGTTGGGAATTAGCTCTCCAGCCGTCAGAGCACCCTCTGCAGGCCGGTGATCCGCCTTACCGCTGGCCCCGTGTCCCTCCCAGGACCCCGGTGCCCCTTTCTCTGGGGTGCTGCCCCTCTGGCAGTAACCTCCAATTTCAGGGTCTTCCTTCCCAGGGGAACCCCCACCCCCTATCCCCACCTCACCTCAGTCTTAGCTACTGCCAGTCATCACTTAGCCCCCGTTCACTGGGGCAGACTGCAGTGTATCAGTCACTCATCACAGGCAAGGGGGGTTTGGACCTGCTGCTTCTACCTTGCCTACCCGTGGGTTGCCTCCTGCAACCCAAGTACCCCCTAGGCCTGCAGCCTGGGGCTTTCCTAGGCCGGAGCTCCCAGGCTCCCTTGGCCTTTCCCCAGCCCTGCTCCACTCTAGGCACTTGGTTAAGCTCTGTGCAGCCAGGCCCTTCTCTCTCTGAAGGCAGAGAGAGACTGTCTGCTTGAGCTCCTGGGTCAAGCCTTTATAGGGCCAGCTGGGCCCTGATTGGGGCATGGCCCCAGCTGAGCCTGCTTCCCACTCAGCTTGGGCTGTTCTCCCAGCCTTCCAGCCCTCTCCCAGGGCTGGTTTTAACTGTGCCAGGGCTGGAGCGGGTAGCCACCCCTCTACAGTTAGTATATACGATGTGCTTCATTTTGGGCAAGTTGGTCATTTGGATCATGCCAAACTTAGAAAAGTGATCATGTTAAAATCGCACTTTGTGGTTCCATGTTTGTATAGCAATTACTTCCAAATCAAACTTGGCTAACTAGCATTTTTGAGTCACGCTGCTGCCAAGTCCAGCTAAGTTCTTTGCTTGGGACATCACCAATAAAACTGATGCTATAATTGAAACTTAGTCAGGAATTCTCTTCATTAAGAAAGTAGCAGTCTTATGTAGTCATTTTTCTGACTGTAACAAAAATCAAACTTGTATAGTGAACAGGGAAAACTGTGTATTGATTATACTGACATTTGATCTTGTGTGCTATTCTGTTTCTTCACAGTGCATTTGCCCGATACCCTAATGCAGTAGTTGTGCACTACTTCTGCTCCAAAGAAGTCAGTACGGCAGACACCTGAAACATGTTGCCATACATTAGATGGACTGCATTAGCCACAAAACTCGCATGAAATACAGAAGTGAAGACTTGTTTAGGAAAAGTTGATGCTCTGGAGTTTTGTGGCATGTTGCTAGGAACATCTTACAAATAGCTTGTACCCAGCGTGTCTCTGGAATGACTCTACCTACAACTTGGCAGTACTGACTTATTTGAAAATTGACTTTTTAGCTGCCTCTTAACACACCAAGATGAGGAAGAATGGAAAATTGATCAGCAATGAGCTTGTATTGCACTCCAAACCTTGCAGCCTAGTTTCCGAACACTTCTATGGTGTTTACCAATGAGGGCATGTTTTAAAGTAAAAAAAAAAAAAAATTCTATTCAGGTAAAAACTTCTTGATCTGACCTTGTTTGTGGCTCACTCTAATATTCCTCAAAAGGCAAAATCCTTGAAAAGTCACTGCAACTGTATTAACACTGTATTGAAATCTTTTATCCACCAACTTGGGGGAGGGAGGGAGTAAGCAAGGGGGTGAGAGGCTCTTGTGCCTGATACTTAAACAATTGTGTCTGACTTCACCTTTCTCCCAATGTTGGGAATAACTAGATGTTGAACAAAGGAACTTTTATCTTTGATGCCAAGAGTGCTTATCAGCTCCCCTTCTGATACACAGAAGTTCCACAGGAGTTAGTCACACACTATAGGCTTCACTGATAAGCATTTATTTTCCCCTTTTTGACTCTAGTTTGTTAGAGGTATGTAAATATGAATTAGCTCACACACTCTTTGCACTGTGTACAGTCACTTCCAACATGAGTGGATGCTTTTGAGAAGCAGCAACAACTGTCTGAAGAAGGGAAGCTCTCACTTGCACTTGTACCAAAAAGAACACTCCCTAAAAGGGACTGAAATGTATCTCTTGCTTAAGCTTCTAGAGCACATTTGAGATCCCTATGCATGTAAATAGCTCTTCAGTCTCTAGTTCTCTCTCCAGCATTAAAGTGAAATACAGACTGCATTTCGATGTCTCTGTGGGCTTTAGATCAACTCCCTTCTGCCCAGGCTGGTATTGGGTTTTTTTATTTTTACTTTGGCTTGAGGATTCTAAATACACAAAACTGGATGCAGTATACTTCTTCATAGTCTTCATGAACTTTAATCTGTAGCAAAGTTGATATAAGGGTACTTGCATGTTCACTTACTGTACAAAGAAATTTGAGCAGCAGTGAATAAAGGCAGCAGTAGCACATGGTTCAGTGTAATTGAATGTGGGTAATAACATCCCAGTTTAGCCATACTTCTATAATTAAGTATTAAATGATATGGAACATGGCACACAATTATTATACACATTTTCTTTTAAAATCTATCATACTCCCCAAACAAGGAGTTGAGAAAATAAATTTTAAAAACAAACCCATCTGCCCAGAATGTCATTGAATTTCACTGTTTACATGTTTAAGTCCTTTTTTTAAACACTTTTAGCAACAGGTCTTCTGTAGGATATAATTGATCCTACCTCACCTTCACATACCCTGGTTATATAGCCTGCTCCTTCTGCCATCAGTTTTTTGTTTCAAGGCTATGGTTGCCAATAACCTTGGATGTCTTGGGTAATACTGCTGGTGGTGCCTTTCTGTAGAGGTTAGGGGAGTTCCTGTGCTGAGATGGAGTTCCTTTTTTAACTTTCTATTTGAACAAGAGAACCTAATACATGCTTGTATTCAATTTGCACATATTCTTTATAGTGTTTATCTACTAGTTCAGGTACAAGAGGAAGATGTTTTGGGAGTTGACAGTGAAAGAAGGGTATCTATTAAGGCCCTACAGTTTTTGCATACAGAAGTCAAGACCTTTCTGATATTGGTAAGGAGGATAGGTAATTCAGACTATCTGCTGCCAGTAAATCTGCACTCTCTCACAGTTGGGGTCTGTAGTGTACTCTTCTTTCACGGTGATGCTTATGTGCCTCTGTTCAGCTTTTTTGCATACATTTGCAGAGGTGTGGTTTGCGCTACAATTCTGCTGTCTGTTCTCATCCCATGGTTTAGATTTACTAGCCATATGGAAGTTTTTGTTTAAAGCAATATATTGTAATAATAAATATTGTGAACCAGTCTGTTCTTCATTTTATTGTGTGGATGATAGTAACTAGCTGAGCTGCTCTGGATTTACATATTTTCTTTCCTTTGCTCCTATAAGAGTCAGTGACACACAGTTGAGATCCCCAGTATTATTCCTATTTACCTGCTATTAGTCTTCAGAAGTCATTTTATGTTACTGAAAATAATGCGGGTGGCACTATCCTGTTTTTAAAAACCTGGGCCAAGACCCATCTTTCTTGCCTGTTGGTTCCTGAACTTGAGCACCATCTAGAGAGCTGAGGCTCTACTATTCACTTGAATGTTTTAAAGCTCATATTTTCTATCCTTTGTTTTTTTTAATTATGCTTTGAAAGTTGCTCCCATTCAAGAGGCATTCGCTCATGTCAGACATTCATAACTTAATTACTGAAGTGATTTTCTTTGAGCAAGACTTTATATTTTTAGCTCTTGCTGAGGTCTACAAAACAGTTTGGGAACATAGGTTTAAAGCTGATATTTTCCAAGGTCCCACAAGAAATCTGGCAGAGCCAGAAATAGATAGAACCCCGATCTTCTGACTTCCCCATTCCAATGCCCTAGCCCCAAGACTATTCTTCCCCTCTGCCTTAACATAGATTGTATAATGCTATTTTTTACATGAAATAGACCATATTTCTGTGGTATAATGTTTTTACAGGTGAACATATGTCAAGGCATTGGGAGAGAAAAATACATCAGTCCTGTCAGGAAATGTAAAAGAAATGTGTTCTGAGAAACTTTTCTGTGTCTTCATGTTTTGTGTAAAGTTGAGTGTGCTGGTGCTTAAACTTGCCAGTATCCCTTGTAATCTTACTACTTCACATGCCTGTCCACAACGATTTCACTCTTGGTGCGCATGTGCCCCAGGCACATGAGATTGGATTCTTTTGGCCAGCAGTGTCTGTGGCCAACCTGCACCCTAAATGCCGTCATGCACCACCATCTAAGGCCAGAATGGGTCCAAATGTGCCTCATTTGCCTCTACAGGTTCCATCTTAGTGCTAGAAGCAGTAAAAGTGTCTACTTTGCACACTGCCAATCTACTTACCCTTGTATATAATAGTGTAGTTAGTATAGCTGGCGGCAGTGTAGTTAATGAAGTTCTTTTTTGTGCTTGGCAAATGTGTATATATATTTCATATATTGTACATAGATAAGTTTTTAGTTAACCCAGACCCGTCCTGTACAGGTATCCTAGAATCATGTCAAACGCTAAGTAGCTAGGAGTTAAGACCTGCCTTTTTTATATGCTTTGATGCCCATTAATGACAGGCACTCTGCGTGCTTGCTTTGTCTCTGAGAATGTCCCAGAAAGATCTTCCATCTTGCATTTTCTCCAAGCATACCAGAGAGCAAGGGAGTTGAGGCTGAAACTTTTCCTCCTAAAGAAGCAGATGCAAACCTTCTCAGACTCAGAGGAGAGCTACAACCAGGACTCAGTCATCGGGTCTGTCTCTTAGAGAGCTGTGATTCCACTCCAAGCTCCCATTCTGTATCCACTCAGGCCCTATTTATCCACCACTATATTGGTGTCTGTCTGACAGGCAAAAAAGAGCACCAAGCCAAAGATGAGCTCAGATGCAAGCAAGAGACAGAAGGGTCGTCACCTGCGTAACTTCTCAGGCTCATACATCTAAGAGCTATAAGCCTGAGAAGTTCCAGGACTGACAGCCAAGGCAGCTTACATGGTACCCTCTAAATTAGCTGATCACACTGCCCTCGGTAATGACTCCTCTGCATTGTGTGTATATTGTGGTCCCAATACTGATTGCTCTGTGGTATCCTCTGCCTTCATATTATCTTGGCACTGAAACCTTATCCAGTGGTGAAGGACTTTTGATAGGCCTGATACTGGAGTCACCTCTAAGTGAAAACAAAGAGTTGATTTCCAAACCACCAGCCTTGGAGTCACCAGCACGCCAGGCTAGAGAGTTGTCCCCGTACCAACATCCATGATACAAAAACAGGGTATAGCTGACAGGACTGCCCCTCCCTTAGAGGATGTATACTTTTTCCTCCTGCTGAACACAGCAGAGAATTTTCTGTGTGTCTACTAACCCCTTACTGGGAGTCAAGGAGTTTTTCTAGGAGAGAGTCCATGTGGGATAATAGAGGCCTGGATTTCATAGGGATCACCATATGCTCCGACCCCACTACTCTGGCCCATTCGTGTTGTGGTATTACTGGACCTCCTGGGATGTGTAACCTTACTCCAGGAAGCCTGCTTCTACTGTTTCCATGGCTAGATCACTTCCTCAAAGAAAAGCCACTTCAGATGAGTGTGTTGGTCTAGTCACAACTTCAGAGGCAGGAGAAGTGAAGAGAAACAGCTACCAGGAGAAGAGCAGCCAAACCCTGTTGGAATAGCTGTCTCCTCCCTTGAGACTGTGAAGCCATCTACCATTGGCCTCAGCTGATGAGTTTTAAGATATTCCAGGACCTAAATCTGGTGAAATGCATGGTGGAAATCTTTTGCATCACTTTCAGAGGTATGCCTGAGAAGTGGCATAAATTTGCCCACTTAGAGCTGCAGTGGGAGGGGGTGGAATATGATTGAAAAGTGGGAATTTGGGATGGTATTCAACCAAAACATCTGCAGAGAAATTGTATCACATCTGTGCCTAAACTTAGTGATGTGGTAACCTGCAGTGGGAAAGTGTGCACCCCAGAATCCCCTTTGCCTACCCCAGATGAGGAAGAGAGAGGGAACAGGGAAGAATGCTTTGCCTGTTTGCAGGGCAGGGACACACATTCCCAGAGTGGGGGGAGACGGGGTCAGCTGCTCTTACTGAGGGAGCCTCCAAATCAGCTGGAGACAAGTAGTGTTTGTTAAAGATCAGGACACAGACCCTTCCCTAGGGGAGTGCATAATGAAAGTTCACAGCAGTGCCCCTACAAAGGAAAATAGGGGTGTCTTTTTTTTATGGAACCAGGTAGGATATACAGGGAAGCCCCAGTGATCGAGAACGGGGACCATATGGAACCCCACAAACAGTTCTTGGTGAGCAGTAAATACAGGGCAGTGTTAGTGTTTAGCCCATGACTGTCCATTTTCTGGACATCTAGGAGTAGAGAGGACATTTGAAAGGCTTCAGAAAATGTTTTTTTGCATGGTATAAATCTAGAAGTAAAGGAATACTGACCATGGTGCCCATCCTTATTATACAGGAGAGCTATGTAAATATAAGCACAATCTTGTGTGGGCCAAACAGATTCTACATATTGTAAAAAGCAACAGAGGGTCCTGTGGCACCTTTAAGACTAAAGGTGCCACAGGACCCTCTGTTGCTTTTTACAGATTCAGACTAACACGGCTACCCCTCTGATACTTGACTACATATTGTAGTAAGAGTTAGTCACCTATATTTATTTATATTTTAAATTCAACTTGTTTTGTATGTATTTGGTTGTTTCTATGTATAGTCTTGTCTATTTACACACTTGTGTAAACTAAAATGATGTAAACATGACAAAATGCTAATGAATCAGCAGTTAATATATTGTGTTAAACAGGCTGTGGGCCTTCTGAAATGCTCTGGTGGGCTATGTGCAGCCCACAGGCCATAAGTTGGGCAACCCTGCTCTAAGACCTGTGATGTGTGCCAAAAGCAGAAAGACTATAGGTCTTTAACCAGGCCTTTAACCAGCTTAAGGTGACACTCATGTCTAACCCTGTGCTAAGAGCCCCCGACTTTGCTAACCATTCCTAGTAACCACAGATACATCCGAGCGTGGTGTAGGAGCAGTTTTACGCCCATATGTTTGGGGCCAGCGTTTCCAGCTACAAACCGACCATGCTGCGCTAAAGTGGCTTCATACCGCCAAGAGAAAAAACAAAAAACTTCTTCGGTGGAGTTTAGCTCTCCAATATTTTGATTTTGAAATACAACACATTTCAATAGCTTCTAACAAAGTGGCTGATGCACTCTCCCATGAAAGTTTTCCAGAATTAACTGGTTAAATTGTCCTTGAAATGTGAAAAATATTATTAGTTTTTGCATAACCAGTACTATATGTAAAGGTGCATGTGTTTTATTAATCTGTTTATCCTAAAGTTCTAGGAAGAAATCACAGCCAGTGCGGTCCAACAGTGTCTGAGATTTGGGGGGGCATGTCATAGACAGTTAAGGGTTAATGCCTCTCTTACCTGTAAAGGGCTAAGAAGTTCACCTAGCCTAGCTGACACCTGACCAGAGGAACCAATGGGGGGGGACAAGATTTTTCAAGAGGAAGGAGGGAAGTTTTCCTTTGTTCAGTCAGTTCATTAAGTTTTGTGCTGGAGAGAAAAGATCCAGAAATCAGCCTCCTATCAGAGTAGTGAGTATTAGAGAAGAAATAAATAGGTTTATGTTTATTTTCTTTTATGACTTGTCTTGTGCATTAGAGGGATAATCAAATTGACATTTCTTTTGTGTAACTAAGGTTTTGCCCTGGGAAACATCCTCTGTGTTTTGAATCTGTTGTCTGTGAGAGAAGCTTGTATGCTCTCTCCCAGAGGTTTTCCTTTCACCTTTTTTTCTTTAATTAAAAGCCTTCTTTTTAAGAACCTGATTGATTTTTTTCCTTGTTTTAAGATCCAAGGGGGTTGGATCTGGACTCACCAGGAACTGGTGGGGAAAAGGAGGGGGGATGGTTAATTTCTCCTTGTTTTAAGATCCAAGAGTTTGGATCGGTGTTCACCAGGAACTTGGAGAAGTCTCTCAAGGCTACCCAGGGAAGGGTTATAGTACTTGGGAGGGAGATATTTGGGGGGGGAAACAGTTTCCAAATGACTCATAAATGATTTGGTGGTGGCAGCATACTAATCTACGCTGGTAATTAAGCTTAGGGGGTTCTCATGCAGGTCCCCACATCTGTACCCTAAAGTTCAGAGTGGGGGTGAAACCTATGACACAGCCCCATTGCAACTATTACCTGTACTTGGAGAAGCATTCCATAGGGTTGCAATGGACATTACTGGTCCAGTCCCTAAGCCATCCAAAAATGTGAAAAATATATATTGGTGGTAGTCAACTTTGCCACTGAATACCCAGAGGCAGCGGCTCTAGCTAATATAGAAGCAGAAACAGTGGCAAATGTGTAAGTCCTTTACATATTTACTAGGGTGGGTTTTCCAAAAGAAATACTGTCAGATTGTGGGTCAAATTTCATGTCCCACACATACTCTCAGTATGTATACAAGAAGGCAAGGAACTGGGATGTGCTACTGCTTTACCTATTGTTTGCTTACAAAGACGTGTACCCTAAGAATTGACAGAGTTTGCCCCATTTGACCTCTTATACAGAAGGAAGGTGAGAAGCCGCCTAGATCTGATCAGCGATTTGTGGGAAGGTAACATTGACTCAGAAGGGGAACCAGTGACTGAATTTGTATCTAAGTTCAGGGCAGAGCTATTGAACAGCATCACCTTGGAGAAAGTCAAGCTGTATAAAAAGCATAGTGAAAGAGTCTTTGATGTAGATGATGTGGTTCTGGTATGAACCCCTGTAAAAAAGCATAAAAGGTAGAACTCATGGGAGGGTCTCTTTGAGGTGATGAAATTAAATCACTTACAAAGGTCCGAAACCCTATGGTCAAGACCCACCCAAAGGGTATGTATTAACAGATTGAAAGCTTACCGTAACAGGGAGGCTGTAGTGAACATGATATACTGTGCAGGTGAGGACCACAAAGTATCACCTCTCCTAGACTTAATATCTGAGAATAGGCGGGGGACATACACCCCTTTAGATTAATTTTAAGTGAAGAGTTAACCCCACTGAAAAGAAGGAAATCATGGCTGTGTTACAAAGCCAAAAAAGGGCATTTTCTAACAAATTCACCTGAGAGAACATCACATTGATACCAGTGAGGAACACCCACTAACTAACAGGGCTTACAGAACAACAGGGACAATGAGGGAATGGATCAAGGGGGAGGTGCAAAGAAAGCATGCTAAACATATAATTGTATACATAGAATTGTAGCAGTCAGACAGCACCTGGGTTTCCCCAGTTGTCCTAGTCCCCAAGAAAGACCGTACCATAAGTTTTTGTGTGGATTATAGAAAACGTAATGCTCTTATAGTTCCAGTTACTTACCCTATGCCTTGTGTGGAGATATGTTAAATATTTAGCTCTGCTAAGCATATCTAACTACTGTGGATTTAACCAAAGGATACTAGCAAATTCCTTGGGACACTGAGTCACAGAAAAGGTCTGCATTCATTACCAATTTTAGACTTTTTAAGTTTACGGTACTCGTGATGCTTTGAAGTTCAACCCAGACCAGTAAGAGGTTGTCACCACCTGCCCTGCAACTGTGGGTGCTCTAAATGCTATGCCACTGTGACTCACAACACTGACACCAGCAGTCGGCCTACAAGCATGCAGGTGTCACTCTGGGTTTCACCACCCAGGTAGCTTTTGCAGAGTGACCCAACAGCATCCCAATCCTGCATTTCCCTGGAACTGTCTGCCTCTGCCTCTCCTGGAGCACTATTAGAAATAATTAAGTTTGTTGCTCCTTTAAAGAGTCAGTACACTGCAACTCATTAATTTAACTGGTGTTTGACAAACACTCTTGTTATAATCACAGCATTGAATTTTTTTAAAGTAAAAGTAAAACAAATTTATTAAACAAAAAGTCATTGGTTTAAGTGATATTAATAAGGAATAAAGATAGAAGCTTCACTTAATTTTGGCAAGTTACAATCTTTGTCTAAGCAGGTTTCTTACCTAAACTTAGTTCCCAGAGACTTCTATCCACTTGATTGAAGGACCCAATGGTCTGTGATTTCAAAGCCCTGACCCCATGAATCCCTCAAGTAATGAACTCATCTTTTTGCCCCCCTTATATCATCCCAAAGTTCATTGTCTCTATTGTAAGAGCCGGGAAGGAAAGCTGTTTTTCCCTTCCTGTGGGCTTTCCATCCCTTTGTTGATTCATATGTAAACAGGGCTTTCTTGTTTTGATTCCATACTGCTTAATTTACATCAGAGACCAGTAGATAGCTTCCTTCGCTCCTGTCTGCAAAAGACCCTGTTTCTCCCTACATTGGACAAAGACTTTAAAGCAGGTAAACTTTTTGGCCCGAAGGCCACATCTGGGTATGGAAATTGTATGGTGGGCCATGAATGCTCACGAAATTGGGGGTTGGGGTGTGGGAGGGCAGGAGGGCTCCAGCTGGGGGTGTGGGCTCTGGGGTGGGGCTGGGAATGGGTTGGGGATGCAGGAGGGTGCTCCAGGCTGGGACTGAGGAGTTTGGAGGGTGGGAGGGGGATCAGGGCTGGGTCAGGCTGTGGGCAGTGTTTACCTCAAGCAGCTCCCAGAAACAGTGGCATGTCCCCCCTCTGCGCGCTGCCCTGTCTGCAGGTGCTGCCCCTGCAGCTCCCTTTGGCTGTGGTTCCTGGCCAATGGGAGCTGCGGGGGTGGTGCTTGGCGTGGGGGCAGTGTATGGAGCCCTCTGGCTGCCCCTACGTGTAGAAGCTGGAGGGGGTACGTGCCGCTGCTTCCGGGAGCTGTGCGGAGTGGGGCAAGCCCCTGACCCCACTCTCTGGCTGGAGCGGGGCAAGCCCCAGGCCCCACTTCCCGGCGGGAGCTCGAGGGCTGGATGTGGCTCCCAGGCCGTAGTTTGCCCACCTCTGCTTTAAAGCATAATATCAGTGAGTATCCATTATTCCTCATAATGTTAATACATGTATTTTGCAACTATATTAATCCCCAGTGTGTCACAGGCTTTCACAAAAGATCTTACGCGATACACTTGTATAATACAGTAATATTGTATAGATTCAGTTGCTTATCAATTGAAGTTCAGGCCCCCTTTCTTTAGACCAGTAAGTGTTTGAACTGTATTCTCAGATGGTTCCTTTTCTCCTGGTGGGAAGAGATGCCATGCAGTCTGGTGAACACTTCATGCTGGATCCTCCCTGTATTAGCATGATGTATTTGTTTACCTTTTATGTAAATGCATCTCCAATGTCTGACTTACATTCAAGCAGGCACAACCACATTCTTTTGCCTAGGATAGGGTACCTTATATCCTGCCTGCCCCACATTTTAAGAACATAATTTCAGCATGTTTGTAATTTTGCATATGTTACCTGTACATACACCATGCAATAATATTAGTCATCAGTGAGTTAAGTTTTCCAGTGATATATTTTACATGCCACCTGTTGAGTATATATCATGACAGCATGTTGTTAGATGTAGTGAGTACGTCAGGCCTGACGAGTTGCTGACACAGGGTAGTGAACCACCAATGGGCCTCTGTGTCACAGTGCTATTCTTTGAATTAATTAATACAGGTGCTGCATTCCAGAGCCTGGTTAATCGAGTATTACATGGGTTCCAGGACTTTGCTCTCAGCTACATACATGATATTGCTATATTTAGCAATTCCTGCGAGGAACACAAAACACATGTGAGGAAGGTTTTGTAGGGAGGCAGCCCTCACTTTCTTCCAGACCACATCGCATGATCCATTGTCTACAGCCAAGCTCTAAGATACAACCGCATTTGCTTCAATCCCTCAGACAGAGACAAACACCTACAAGATCTCTGTCAAGTGTTCTTAAAACTACAATACGCACCTGCTGAAGTGAAGAAACAGATTCACAGAGCCAGAAGAGTACCTAGAAGTCACCTACTACAGGACAGGCCCAACAAAGAAAGTAACAGAACGCCACTAGCCATCACCTTCAGCCCCCAACTAAAACCTCTCCAGCGCATCATCAAGGATCTACAACCTATCCTGAAGGACGATCTTGCTCTCACAGATCTTGGGAGACAGGCCAGTCCTCGCTTACAGACAGCCCCCCAAACTGAAGCAAATACTCACCAGCAACCACACACCACATAACAAAAAAACTTCAAAAACAGACTCCAATGAGAAACTGCAGAACTGGAATTAATTTGCAAACTGGACACCATTAAATTAGGCTTGAATAAAGACTGGGAGTGGATGGGTCATTACACAAACTAAAAACTATTTCCCCATGCTAATTTTTCCCCTATGGTTACTCACACCTTCTTGTCAACTGTTTGAAATGGGCTATCCTGATTACCACTAGAAAAGTGTTTTTTTTCCTCCTGCTGATAATAGCTCACCTTCATTGATTAGTCTCATTAGAGTTGGTACCGCAACACCCATTTTTTCATGTTGTGTGTGTATGTATATATATCTATCTTCCTACTGTATTTTCCACTGCATGCATCTGATACAGTGGGTTTTAGCCCATGAAAACTTATGCCCAAATAAATCCGTTAGTCTCTAAGGTGCCACAAGTACTCCTCGTTCTTTTTGTTGATACAGACTAACACAGCTACCACTCTGAAATCAGCCCTCACTAGGTACATCTACACTGTAAAAAATAAAAAACCATCTGGTGCCAGCGAGTCCTAGAGTTCAGGTCAATTGACTCAGCCGCACAGTGCTCATGCTACGGGACTAAAACTAGCAGTATAGACATTGCTACTCGGGCTGCAGCCCAGGCTCTGAGACCCACCCTTCTCACCAGGTTTCAGAGCCCAGGCTCCAGCCCAAGGGGGAACATCTCTACTGCTAGTTTTAACCCCAAAGTGCGAGCCTGAGTCAATTGACTTGGGCTCTGGGACTTGCTGCTGCATTTTTTGTTTTGTTCGTTTGCTACCCCCACAGTACGCTGACATGTTGATTGTGGGCATGTCTACACTGCAAAGATTCCTTACCTGGGGGCCAAATCCACCTCAGACTTGTTCCTACAACTAAAAAAAAATTAGTTCAATCTTTTACAGGTCTGGCTAACTATAGAAAATGTTGTGGAAGGTTTCAGTGATATTATTGTTGCTATCACAAGTCTGTGCCAGAAAAAATGCTTTGGGCAGACACCTGTCTAAAGGGTTTTGATACAATGAAACAAATTTTATCAAAGAAATCTATTTTGGCTAGTTCAGATTTTAAGAAAATGTTTGAATTCTGCACTGGTGCATCCAACATGGGTCTTGGAGCCATATTGATGCAAACAGAGGAAGATAACAGGGAATACCCCATTATGTTTCTGATCAAACTGTCTCTCACTGAACAGAATTACTCTGTCACAGAAAAAGTGTGTTATGCTATTGTGTGGACTGTAAAACACCCCAGATACTACCTATTCAATAACTAGTTCATGGTGTTAACAGACCATTTGCCATTCATATGGCTCCATAGAACAAAAGGAACTGACTCCAGATTGCTATGCTGAAGCATAATTTTGCAGGAGTATGATATAGAGATTAAACATATTGAGCGGTGGGAGATCAAGGTATCTAGAAAGGAGGGGCAGAGGTGAAGCTTATTTTATAGCCAGTGGACAAAACTCCAGCACCAAACTCATAAGAGGGATGTGACAATCAGGATCCAGACACCCCACGGGGAGAGCAGAAGGTTTAAACCCCAAAAATGAGCAGTTAACCCAGCTGATTGCATATGGTGGTATTGTATTATAAAAACATTTGAGTAAGGTCTTTTATGGAAACTTGTAATGTTCTGAACTTGATGATATGGCTTCTAAGAGGAGTAGTGCGGGCAAAAACCCTAACTTGTTTCAAGACTGAGCTTGACAAGTTTATGGAGGGGATGGTATGATGAGATTGCCTACAATGAGAAGTGGGCCACCTGCGACTGCTATTAGCAAATATCTCCAATGACTGGAGATGGGATACTAGATAGGGAGAGGTCTGAGTTACTACAGAGAATTCTTTCCCAGGTATCTGGTTGGTGGGTCTCCCACATGCTCAGGGTCCAACTGATCGCCATATTTAGTATCATGAAGGAATTTTCTGCCAGGTCAGATTGGCAGACACCCGAGGGGGTGGTGGGGGTCACTTTCCTCTGCAGCACAGGGCACGTGGGTAACTTGCTGGTTTGAACTAGAGTAAATGGTGGATTCTGTTTACCTTTAAGTCTTTAAATCAAGACTTGAGAACTTCAGTATCTCAGCCAGAGGATATGGGCGTATTGCCAGAGTGGCCTGTGACATGCAGAAAGTCAGACTAGACAATCATGATGATCCCTTCTGGCCTTGAAGTCTGAGTAATGAGATACAGATACAGACTGTGATTATGAATCTGTATATTTGTGTTATAGAAAGCTGTGCTCATAATCTATACTACAACTTCAACAACATCTCACAGCAGGGCTGTGAGCAGTCAAGTGGAGAGGGAAACCTCCCAAGCCAGGTGTTTACACAAAACTGGCTTCAAATAACTACTCATTGTTGAGCCAAGGAAAAGACAAGGATGGATCATTAGATTAATGGAAAGAGAGAATTTCCCCACTCTGAATAACCATGAGTTACCATGGACCGAGAGAGGGGGGAAAAAATGAATAGAAAGATAACAAGTCTTTTAAAGCAGGCTAGGGACTTAAATCTCTTACCAAGAACTTGGGAGACAACAGGAGGCTGTCCATGAACACTGCATCCCTCCTATAGTTAGGGTGTTCTCTGAGAAATTGTTGAAAGGCAATTGATAACTGGTATTAGAAAAGAGATTTTATCTAATGTGAAAGTAAAACTGGAGGTTGAATTTTTGTTTATTTTATTTGTAACTTTTCTGTTTGCTTTCCCTTACTATTTCAACTTTGAATCTGTGGTTTTTCTATCACAGAAACTTTGTGTTTAATTTTACCCCAAGCTGGTCTCTGGTGTGCAAACCCTTTAGATGGTTCCTGTGACAATCGGGGTCCATATGCACTCTGGGCAGCTAACCCACAGAGCACCTCTTTCTCTTCTGCTGCTAAGCCTTGTGGGAAGGTGGAGGGGGTCGCAGAGCATCCTGGGTCCTGTTGCAGTGACCTGTGATGCATTGCTTCGCATCCCAGCAACCCCTGTGCTTCCGTCCACATTTGGTGCCATCTTTCAACGGTTTGTGTACTGCGCGCTCTGCCTCTTTCAGGCTGCAGGAATGGATCCCGAACCATAGGCGCTGACTCCATGGGTGCTCGGGGCTGGAGCACCCAGGGGAAAAATTTGTGGGTGCCCGGCCCCCCACCCCAGCTCACCTCCACTCCACCTCCTCCCTTGAACACACCATGGCTCCACTTCTCCCCCCTCCCTCCCAGCGCTTCCCACCACGAAACAGCTGTTTTGTGGTGGCGAGCACTGGGAGGGAGGGAGGAAGAGGGGGAAACGTGGCGGGCTCGGGGAAGAGGCAGGGCCGGGGTGGAGATTTGGGGAAGGGGTCCAATAGGGGCAGGGAGGGGGCAGAGTTGGGGTGGGGATTATGGGGAAGAGGTTGGAATGGGGGTGAGGCGCGGGCGGGGTGGAGGCGAGGCAGGGTGGGGGGCAAGCACCCACCAGCGCCTGGAAAAGTTGGCGCCTATGTCCCGAACTGCTGACCAGTAAGCTGCTCGCTCTGACCAACACGTCACGAGTGGCAGTGGAGTTATTCCTTAAACTACAAAGGCAAGAGGAGTGCGACATTGATCTCGCCAGGTGTAGTAGCTATGACACGAGATTGCTTGTGGGATTCACTGAGGTGCTGACCACAGTGGAACGCCACTTTGGGCTCGGGAAAAAGGCACTGAGTGGTGGGATCACATCGTGATGCACATCTGGGATGACGAGCAGTGGCTGCAGCACTTTCGGATGAGCCACATTCATGGCACTGTATGATGAGCTTGCCCCAGCCCTGTGGCGCAAGGATACGAGAATGAGAGCTGCCCTGCCATTGGAGAAGCGCATGGCAATTGCACTGTGGAAGCTGGCTATTCCAGACTGCTACCGATCGGTCACTAACCAGTTTGGAGTGGGAAAGTTGACCGTTGGACTTGTGTTTACAGAAGTGTGAAGGGCCCAGCTTTGATGGCAGCATTGCCGCCAACAGCAGCAGCACAAAAGTAAGGCTAGCAATACCACAACCCCTGCCCCCTGCAATAACCTTGTGACCCCCCCACAACTCCTTTTTTGGTCAGGACCCCTAAAATTACAACACCATGAAATTTCAGATTTAAATAGCTGAAATGATGAATTATATGATTTTTAAAACCCCATGACTGTGAAATTGACCAAAATGGACCGTGAATTTGGTAGGACCCTATTTGTTGCCAGTACTGTGGTATTTAAGGATATAGAGGAATCAGAATGATGAATTTTCAGCCCAGTGCAGGGATTTCAGTATAAGTAGTGTGGGGCTAGTCTAAACTCCAAGTTCTGATGAATAGCCAGAAAAATGTTTTTGGAAACTCCTTCCCCTCCACCATTGAGCAAATTTCTGTTCACAATAGAATATTTCGAATCTTAGAGTAAAATGTAATCACCACCAAAGATGATGAAAAATTGGTTAAACCAATAGATTAATTGCAATCAATATCCACAGTTCCTGTGTAATATGTATCCTTATACTATAATATAAAAGGGCAGAACAGATTTTGCCATAAAAATATATTATCTAAAGTAAGAGAGGAGCAAGAGAGAACCCATCTTTTTTGTAGTTTATTCACTTCTATAGGAATACTTAGTATGAGTAAGAGTTACAGGATAGGGTCTTGTTAATTTAAAGATGAAACAAAATGTCTAAGAGCCAAAATGTCATAAGTTGCAACAAAGTGGGAAACTCCACTATCTATGGAAGCTGCATAAATTTCAAACCCCGTAGACAGATTCAATGGCTGTGCCTGCTGTTGCAGGAGCCTATTGCTGAAAGCAGGTGTCTGCTATAGAATTCTGTTGGGCAGGGATAGTCCATAGGTGGACTATGGGCCAAATTGGGACCACCAGACGCTTTTGTACGGACTATCAAATCTTTTTATTTACTTAATAATAAATAATGATAATATTATTTATTTTGTTATTGTTGTTTTTATTATTATTTGCTCTGGAGTCTGGACCTTGACTATACCTTGACCAAGAAATTTGGACCTTGACAAAAAATAATTAACTACCCCTGCTGCAGGGCTATGTGTGGCATTTCAATAATACAACACAATTACTCTTACATTTTTGTGTCTTTCTAATTTATATATTTGTTTTCAGTATTGGGTCTGATCATGCACAATCTCTGTTCGCAGTGGTTGTGCAGATTGGTCTTTTTATAGGAATCACCACTCTTGGACTTATTCTGGCTGTTGCATAAGAAAATATTGGGCAGAGCCCATCTATTTTGGGAGGGGTGGTTGAGTGTTTATCTAGCAAAGCAGTTTCACACTAGTTTCTCTTCCTCTCACTCAAGTACATCACCTCCACCAAATATCTTATCTGGTCCCACCCATCCAAGAATTCCAACATTCAAGGCATGCCAGCATTCCTTGAAACACAATCCCTCCAGTGATAACTTGTTGCAATGCTATTTGTTTATTACAGCTACTGCAAATTCTTTCATGTCTAATTGTGTAATTTGATCAAAATAAATCATGATTTGGCTGGATTTGTTCCTTTCATTTGTTCCTTGCAAACATCTGGAAGATAAGGTGATAAGTAACAGCATGGATTTGTCAAGAACAAATCGTGTCAAACCAACCTGACTGCTTTCTTTGACAGCATAACAAGCCTTGTGGATGGGGGGAAGCAGTAGACATGGTATATCTTGACTTTAGTAAAGCTTTTGATAGTGTCTCATGTGACCTCCTCGTAAACAAACTAGGGAAATGCAACCTAGATGGAGCTACTATAAAGTAGGTGCAAAACTGGTTGGAAAACTGTTCCCAGAGAGTTATCAGTGGTTCACAGTCATGCTGGAAAGGCATAATGAGTGGGGTCCTGTAGGGATCAGTTGTGGGTCTGGTTCCGTTCAATATTTTCATCAGTGATGTAGATAATGGCATAGAGAGTACACTTATAAAGTTTGTGGACGATACCAAGCTGGGAGGGGTTGCAAGTGCTTTGGAGGATAGGATTAAAATTCAAAATGATCTGGACAAACTGGAGAAATGGCCTAAAGTAAATAGGATGAAATTCAATAGGGACAAATGCAAAGTACTCCACTTAGGAAGGAACAATCAGTTGCACACATACAAAATGGGAAATGACTGCTTAGGAAGGAGTACTGCGGAAAGGGATCTGGGGGTCATAGTGGACCACAAGCTAAATATGAGTCAACAGTGTAACACTGTTGCTAAAAAAATGAACATAATTCTGGGATGTATTAGAAGGAGTGTTGTAAGCAAGACATGAAGGTAATTCTTCCACTCTACTCCACACTGACTAGGTCTCAACTGGAGTATTGTGTCCAGTTCTGGGCACCACATTTCCGGAAAGATGTGGACAAATTGGAGAAAGTCCAGAGAAGAGCCACAAAAATGATCTAGAAAGGTCTAGAAAACATGACCTATGAGGGAAGATTGGAAAAAAAAAATTGGGTTTGTTTCTTCTAGAAAAGAGAAGACGGAGGGGACATGATAACAGTTTTCAAGTACATAAAAGGTTGTTACAAAGAGGAGGGAGAAGAATTGTTCTTGTTAACCTCTGAGAATAGGACAAGAAGCAATGGTCTTAAATTGCAGCAAGGGAGGTGTAGGTTGGACATTAGGAAAAAGTTCCTGTCAGGGTGGTTAAGCACTGGAATAAATTGCCTAGGGAGCTTGTGGAATCTCCATCATTGTAATTTTTTAAGAGCAGGTTGGACAAACACATGTCAGGGATGGTCTAGATAATACTTAGTCCCGCCATGAGTGCAGGGGACTGGACTAGATGACCTTTCAAGGTCCCTTCCAGTCCTATGATTCAAAGCCATGGTGCTAATTGCTCAGGCTTCCATTATCTTTTAGGCACTTTCAGATGTGTGTTGCTCAGTTTGTCCTATTATTTTACTAGGGAATTAAGTTAGATTCAGGACAAATAACTAGGTGGCTTGAAGTTTGGCTTTACAATGTATGAGGTTTCCCCGGTTCTCTCTACCTTTTAAAAATTAATTGCCAGTAGTTCAGAAAATTCATTAACAAATACCCTTAAAGCCCTGGGATAAAATCTGGCACTATTGATTGTTTATATTTTTTCCAAAGTATTCTAGTACCTATTTTTAATATTTTTTACAGCATCTAATCCAATGCTTATTGAAGTCAATGGCAATGGATGTTGGATTGGGTCCATACTGAGAAGGGACCAAATTGTGCTTGCATTGCCCACCGAAGTAATCTCATGAAGTCAAAGAGTTTTACTTACATGAGAAAAGTGAGCAGAATTTGGCCCAAGGTCTCAATCCCATTCTAATTGTCCGAACCCCTCTTGATTTTTATTTGCAGTAAATTTGGTGGCTGTTTTTTTTTAAATCCCAAACTTCAGTGTCTCAGCTATTAACAACTGTTATTTTTAACTAATAATTTCCTCTGCCTCCTTCCTCATTACCCCCCCACCCCATAATAGACGTAAATATCTTCCTTATCCCCTTAATTCTTTGGATTCTTAACTTTGATTGTTATCTAGTCTTTCTTTATTGCCTTCCACCAGAGGATCTCAAAGCACTTTACAGACACTAATTAACTGTGACATAAGGATTTCTCTGTATTTCAACAGACCCGGAAATTGAAGCCCAGAGAAGTCGTGACTTGCCCAAAGTCACAGAACAAGTTTGTGGTAGAGTCTGAAGGAAACATAGTGCTTCTTGTCAGACCCTCTTTCCGCTTGCTCGAGCTACTTTATTTGCCACCCTTATGTTTTACTGCTAGTGTTTGGAAAAACCTGCCAGTGAGGCTGTGAACTGGATTGTTCGGCAACTCCAAGCCACGCCCCCAGCCGCCCGTGATTGCTTCTCCCTGTCGGAGCAGAGCTGTGGGTGTAACTCAGGACAAAGCTACAGCAGTTCAGAGGAGTGAGGAGAAGCAGCCGGTCACATTCCAGTGACTTGGTGTTTTCACTCCTGTTGGTTTACCTCAGGGTTTGGGAAGGTCTCCCATGTTCCGTGCTGTGCTGCTTAGCCGGGTGTCACCCCGAATGTTCCCACTTCTGGCTGCTGTGCTATTCCAGAGGAAAAAGAGGAAGAATACCGGGCTCTCTCACTGGCAGGTAATGTAAACTTTTGCCCTTTGTGTCATCACCCACATGATAAAGAAGCAACTAAAAGTTATGACACATGCATAAAAGCAGCCCTAGAACAGGGTGAGCACAGCCTTTGTCACGTGTGGGAGAAGCTACCTAACGCTGAGTTTGGATAGCGAAGGTGATGATAGTGACTGGGCTTAGCTGCTCATTCCTAGACTCTGGGCTTCGTAGGTCGGAGTCTGTTTGGCAATGTATGGTGAAATTTTAAAAAGTGCTCTGTGTGGCCTTAAGTCAGCTCCCATTGAAGTCAGGGGTGGTGAAACTCCCATTGACTTCAGTGGGAGCAAAGTTAAGGAAATGCTTTTGCAAATCTCATCTATAGTCTATTTTGTCTATAAAGAAGCAGAGCAATTCTGTGCATTTCCTTTTCTTCGCTCCACAGGCTAACGGGAGTTTACAGTCTGAATCCAATAAAGTATGGCAAGGATTTAGCCCAGACTAAGCCCTTGTCTAAACTACCAATACAACCATGTCCGGTAACTTGGTAATTAGTTGTTCCTTACCTTGCAAGCAGAGTTCCAATATGTAGTGCAGAGTGGCTGTTAACCTTGTTTTACAGTCAGGCTAAAGCTCCTGTTAAGATCCAGTCTGCATGACATATTAGAATCATACTTGCTTTGTAACCAAGTTAGGGGGTAGCCCACTTTTAACCAGGTTCCTTCATGTGGTTATATTTGTAGTGTAGATGAGGCCTGATGGAGGAGGCAAATAGTAAAAGTTACAGAAAAAATCATGAGATGTTTGCTATGTGCATGTCATTGTTGGTTCCTGCTTGATTTATGTAAATCTATGATTTTGTTCATTTTAAATTTGTTTTTTAATTTGTTATATTTAATACAGGGTTGGGAAGAGCAAAGTCAGGCAAGAGGGCAGAATTGTTACTGAACATCAGTGCTTTGCGGTCTAACCAGGGATTCATCAGGAGTGTGAAGCTGTCATTTTTGGAGACTTGCTAGTTTGAAATTTTAGCCAATACCTGCCACATTAACTATTTACAGGCAAAATGTTGCTGTTGAGAATTAGAGGTGCACAGATGCTGTCCCTTTGGTTTATTCAGATTCAAACCCACCGAGTTTCACTTAGCGGTTTCAGGCTCATCCAAACTCAGATAGCAAACCTGGCAATTTTCTGTGCTTGTTATGCTTAGCAATTCATTGAGCCAGAAGACCTGTCGTGGACCCGTCCATTGTGTTTTGTGATGAAACTCATTCCCTCCAAAAATGTGCTTATCCAGAGGCAGATTGAAAAGATGTAAGATTTGCAGGATCTGAAATTGCCTCAAACAAAAGTGATGATTTAATCTTTAGGTTTGAATCCAAAAGAAGCAGAGTTAAGGTTGGTATGTGCTTTGAAAATTGATTTTTTTATTCAGCACTAGTGAGTATCATTTTAGGGTGAAAATTGTTCAAGGGCCTACAAAAGGCTACCCCACTGTGTGTGTGAAGGGGGGGTCTCTGCATTCAGGGCCGGCTCTGGCTTTTTTGCCGCCCCAGGCAAAAAAGCCTCCCGCCGGGGAGCGCGGCAGGGGAGGGCGCCGAGCCCGGCTGGGGCCCCGCTCTCCCTGGCCGGCCGGAGTGCCTAGGGTTACCATACGTCTGGTTTTTCCCGGACATGTCCGGCTTTTTGGTAATCAAACCCCCGTCCGGGGGGAATTGCCAAAAAGCTGAACATGTCCGGGAAAATACCAGCCGGGCACTTCCCCTCCCGCGGCTGCTCTGCTCCTCCCCAGACTCTTCGGCTCTGTTTAAGAGCCGAGCTGCCCGAGCGCTCCGGCTTCGGGCAGCTTGGCTCTTAAACAGAGCCGAAGAGT
>NW_020664447.1:40167756-40179133 GCF_002925995.2 Terrapene triunguis
CTACCGGCTTCACGGTTTGCCGGGCAGCCTCCAGACCCTGCGCCCCTGGCTGGGTGCTTCCCCTCCCGGGCTCCAGCTGCGCTGGGGAAGCGCCGGCCAGGGGCATAGGGTCTGGGGGCTGCCCAGCAAACCGTGAAGCCGGTAGTGCTTGGGCAGCCCTTTTCGCGTGGCTGGGAGGGAGGAGGGGGAGTTAGGGCGGGGACTTTGGGGAAGGGGTGGGGAATGGGTGGAGTTGGGGCAGGGAATGGGTGGAGTTAGGGCGGGCCCGGTGGTGGGAAAGGGGCGGGGCCAGGGCCCCGTGGAGTGTCCTCTTTTTTTAAATTTTTTAAATATGGTAACCCTAGGAGCGCTGGGAGGAGGGCGGAGAGCCCGGCCGCGGGCCTGCTCTCCCCGGCCGGCCGGAGCGCCGGGAGGAGGGCGGAGAGCCCGGCCGCGGGCCCGCTATCGGGCCTGAGCACCGCCCCCTTCCAGGTGCCGCCCCAAGCACATGCTTGGTAGGCTGGTGCCTGGAGCCGGCCCTGTCTGCATTGAACCCATATAAAATGGGGAAGGCGAGAATTTCTGCACTGTGTTATAGACAGAACCACTAGATTTGTAGCTGTGTTAATCCAGTGGCTGGGAAGCCCCTCTTAGGGGTCTGCAGAGGAGCTCCAGCAGATATTCCAGCCCACAGACTGGACAAGAGGCATCAAGTTCTTAGTGGGGAGTTGGAGCGGGGGCAGGAAAGAGAATTCCATCCTAGGCAATGTGAAGTCCCCTACAAAAAAGGGCCACTCATTCAGGGAAGTACATTTCACCCAGGGTGCAATATGCCTAATATGGAGAAAGGGCACATGGGCCATAAACTCAATTCCAAGAGCTGTCTCACACTTGAATCTGTTGCACAAACACTCATTCCTCACATAGAACAGCTGCTCTGCTAGGAACCAGCTACTCTTCCGGCCCTGCCTGCCTCGCCCCTGGGACTCAGGTAGTGCAAACTTGGTGATGTCACATTTAATTTCTGGGTTTACTGTGCATGCTTATCTTGTAATGTAATGTGTTATGACACCACCTTGTCTCTGATGAAATAAAACTGCATTAGACTCAGAAAGGTGCCAGTTTACTTAAAAGCATGGGACTTGGAACAGACTTAGCTCTCATAGCTGGCAGAGATCTTTGCTGTGCTCCTGAGTCTTTAATTTATGTTGTGGAAGTTCCTCTGTTTGGAGAATGTTGATCCAGCTGAGTGGCTGTTGTTGACAAACATCTTTTCTCAGAGGCTCTTGGAGAGGATCATTATCATTGGGATTGCAACACATGGATGTACATTGACATCCTTCAGAGTGAAGTGAAGGAGTGGGATGTGTGCTGGTGTTGTGTGATCTCCTAGATGTCAATATTATGGAACCTTGTGTCTCAAGTCAGGAGAGTTCAGTCACTCATGATGGCAGGCATTTTTGCAACCAAATCCTTTCTGCATTTAACAGCCTACAGGGCAGTAGCAATTTTCCACCAGGGAGGAAGGAAAAATAACCTTACAAAGAGCCATGTATCTCATTCCTTCAACTTGTAGACCAAGTATTGGGAAGGTAGAGAGGCGGATGGTTTAGGTAGAGAGGTTAGTTTGGGATATTGAAAGAAGAAAAACCTATTAAGAAAAGCTTCAAAAACAAAATGTGTTTAACCTGGCAGAGGGGAGAAGAAGATCTAATTATGGCTCTGATGTATATTACACTCAAAAAAAAAAAATTATAAGAATGTTAAGGTTACAAAGACAAACGCTCAAAACTTAGGAAATGTCACTACTAACATTGTCTGTGCAACCTTAGTTTGCTCCCCTTGTCTGCATGCATTGCAATAGTCTTTAATTACATGATCACTTAGTATATTTCCACTGGACCCCTGCCTCATTCAGTGCACTGAATATTTTGTTTTATCTTCATATTTCAGTATTTGTCCCATTCAAACCCTGCTCTGAAAACAGAATTATTAATTTCCTGATAGGCTTTTCTTTGATGCTCATCACTATAGTATCTGAGTGCTTCACAAACAACTTATTTTCACAACACCCTTGTGAGGTAAGCTGGGGGAGGAATCTTATCCTTAGTGCCCATCTGTAAAATGGGGATATGTCTACACTACAAAAAAAAAAAAAAAAAAAAAAAAAGAAAGGGGAAAAAAAAAAAAAAAAAAAAAAAAAAAAAAAGGACCCATGGCAGCGAGTCTCAGAACCCAGGCCAACTGACTTGTAGTCAATATAGCAATGTAGCTCAAGTGTTCTGTACAAATGAATGGGACACGCTAAATTAGGAGGAAGGTTTTAAAAATTAACATATCTAATTTATAGCTCAGCAGTAATAGGGTTAATTAAGCTATTTGAAACTGAGCTGTAACAACAGTGAGCCCTAAAGAGTTCTTCTTTCTTCTATGATTGTCAGTTTGACCCTAAAAAAGATCACTTTTACCTGTGGTGAGATGGGAATTCATTTAATTCTCAGCTTCTCTTCACTAAGGTGCTCTGTCTCTGTCCTTCACCCACCTTATTCAGAGATACCATCTTATGTCTTCACTTTCTCAATTTCATATAGTTCTTATATTTCAAAACTGAGATTTACCTATCGTGGACCCTGTGCGGGTTGTTCCACGTCATTCCCTTATCTTGATATTTGCATGTTTGTGGAAGGTAGGCTGAGTTTAACACAGAACCTGCTTGTCTTTACAGCGTGAGAAGCATCCTTACTACAACCTCACAGTAAAAGTCCTCAGAGCCAGAAACATCCAGGGTACAGATCTGTGTAAGTACTTGACCAATGTTGTGCAGACTAATGTTTTACACAATGCACAACTGTAACATAGCCCGCATTTCCTCTGGTTGATGTAACACTGCATCCCCACAGCTTGCGTGTTTTTCTAAAATATCTGCTCTAGGAATTGCATGGGGGAAGTTCTCTGGCCTGTGTTACCCAGGAGGTCAGACTAGATGATGACAATGGTCACTTCTGACCTGGGAATCTATGAATCGGTCATTTTCAGTATATATTTACATAAAACTTTTTCCTACTAAAATGTATTTATATATTTTCAAGGACTGAAATAGAGCCAGGATTCAAATTAGTACCTCTTATGTTTCTGCTCCCTGTGCACATCCAGCCATGGCCTTCACTGTGTTCTTTCACACAGTCTCACCACAGTGCAACTCTACCCTGCAACTCTTGCCTTCCTGCAACTATCTGCATCAACTTTCCATCTTAGTTCGAGCCTCTATACATCTGTCTTCTCCCTGGACTACAATCCCCCTTTTCTTTCTCCCTTTGTTATGCTTACTGTTTAACTCTGTAAAGCCTTTGGGGACACAATGTGCATGAATGATGCTAAAAGTAAAGCTGTTTTGTGCCCTCCCATCCATTTTTGTTTACTTTTTCCTTTCCTTTTTTTAATATTTGCTTTTACAGCCCCATGACTTTTAAAATCCCCTTAGCCATTTTGGGTTTACTGTGTTTTTTTAATTAGTATGGATCTTGAGATTGAGGTAGTCTGTTTTTAGATTCATATATAACATCCAATACTAAATTTATTTAAATATTGAGTATCTATACAGCTAAAGCTACGATAATACTGAAGTGATGGATTCTGTAATAACACCTTATGTTGGTAGTCCATCACTGATGATGATGATGATGATGATATTGTCGCAATTCTCATATATGGCTACGCATATGACTCCGCAGTCCGAATCCTGATGCACAGAATCGGCTGCACTGAGGGCATGGGAAGTCTGTATCTATGATATTTGATGATGCAGCTCTGTGGCGCCTTTCACGTGCAGCCTGGAGATAATTTCATCGATCCCGCTCAAACTAATCACATGCTGATCTTGTCAGAGACCTCCAATGAGCCTGTTCTGAGCCATTTGCTCAAGTTCTTTGAGTTTGATGCCAGCCCACTGGAGACTGCTCTTCATATTATCTTTGAAGCGCTTATGTGGAGAACCCTTCTTTCTTTGGCCCTGACTCAACTCCCCATACAAGATCTGTTTTGGGAGACGGTGGTCTTCCATTCTGATGACATGCCCAGTCCACCTAATAACATTTCCTCATTGCTGGTTATGTTTGCTCTCTCAAGGACCTTAATATTGGTCACTCTGTTCTAACAGTGAATGCTCATTATTGAGCGAGGGTCACATGCGAAATTGCTCAAGCTGTTTAATGTGATGTCTGTAAAGCTATGAATCTGTCTCAGATCCATGTAGGAGAGACATTAGAACCACTGCACTGTAGATCTTCAATTTGGTGGAGAGACGGATGTTGTGTTGGTTAACAACTGTTGTTCGAAGTCGGACAAGGGCCTGGCTGGCTTTACTAATTCTAGAGGAAATTTCCTTATCAAGGGAACCATCACTTGAGATGGTACTGCCCAGATACTTGAACTGATCCACATTTTTCAACTGTGTGCCTTGGATGAAGATGGCTGGCATTGGGGCATCGAAATGAGGTGCTGGTTGGAACAAGACCTCTGTCTTCCCAAGTCTGATGGTGAGGCCAAAGAGCTGGGATGCTTCAGGAAATCTATCAACGTTGACCTGAAGGTCGTCTTGTCTATGAGCCGTCAAGGCACAGTCATCTGCAAAAAGTGCCTCGACGAGAAGCCTCTCCGGTGTCTTGGTCTTAGCAGTGAGTCTTCGAAGATCAAAGAGGGAGCTATCGAGTCAGTAGTGGGATGTATATTCCCCTGATCCAAGTCCCTTGTTGCATGGTTGAGAACGCAAGCAAAGAACAAGTTGAACAGCACTGGAGCGAGTATGCAGCCTTGCTTCACTCCATTCGAGATTTCAAATGCTTCGTAAAAGTCACCACTGGCGAGGACTTGTACTGTCATGTGGACATTGAACAGACAGATGATTTGTATGAAACTTCTTGGGCAGCCCAGTTTATGTAGAATAGCCCATAGACCCTCTGTGTTGACCGAATCAAAAACTTTGGTCAAATAGATTGAAAACTGCATACAGGTCCGTGTTCTGCTCTAAACATTTTTCCTGGACCTGCCTTACAACAAAGATCATGTCCATAGTGCTATGACCTGGTCTAAAACTATACTGCGCTTCTGGCAGATTCTCCTCAGATATGTCTGCTATGAGTCTGTTCATTAGAATGCGAGCTAGTATTTTGCCTGCTGTACAGAGGAGAGCAATGACTCTTTAGTTTCCTCAGTCAGCTTTGGTGCCTTTGTTTTTGAACAGTGATATGATAATAGCATCTTTGAAGTCTTGTGGCATTTCTTCTTCCTCCCAAATGCTACTCAAGATGTCATGAAACACCTCGATAGCCTTTGGGCCTGCTCCTTTATACAATTCTGCTGGGATACTATCCTTTCCAGATGCTTTGCCAGAGTTCAGTTGTTTGATGGCTTTTATAACTTCCTCAACTGATGGAGGGAGATCGAGATCCTCTTTGATGGGTCTCTCAGGTAAATGGTCAAGGACTCGTCGATCGACTGTGGATGGTCTGTTGAGTAGACTACTGAAGTGTTCAGCCCATCTCTGTATGATTCTCTTTGTCTTTGACAAGTCCTTATTATGATTGTTTGTTGAAGTGGATCGAATCAGCCATCCAAAATTATTTGACTTCATTGGGGAAGGGGTGGAGCCTGGCTGGAGGGTATTCTGGCTGGAGGACTAGAACTGTTCCCTTTTGGGAATGGGAAAAGGGGGAAGTCCCACGTCCTTAAACAGTTTCTATGGGAACATGAAGCTATCTGGGAGTGCCCTGCTGTGGAGGATAAACCACAGGATGAAGGCAGATGGCAGTTGTGTAGGTTTGGTGAGGCAGTATAGTGGTAAAAGAATTAGTCCCCCAAATCTTCAGTTTAATATCGCTTGTATTTCATTGAAGCTCCATTGTTTGACATTGTACCTTGGCTAGTTGCACAGTCCTGAAAGTGAAGCCATTACAGTGAAATAAGGACATTAGCAAAAAGCATTTCAGATAAAAGCCATGTTTCCTGGGCAAGCTGCAGGGTTTAATAGGCCAAGATATGACTCATGTAGAACAGGCCTGAAGAGAATTTTACTCCAGGCTGGATTATGTGGGAATTTAAAGAAAATGTATTGCCTGAACAAGTTTCTTTCTATGCTGCATCCTGTTTTCAGGGATACCTGGAAAAAATCTATAGGTCCTCATGGCTTAATATATGTTAAGAAGACATTTAAGACAGTTGTGAGGGTATCTAATCTAGATTATGACCCACTGAGTTCTATCACATGAGCTTTCCAGCTCTTAATAGTGTGTGTCTCTGCCAGAATTCACAAACCTATGAAATCCTGATTGTGAATGCAGGACTAGATCACATGCTTGGATCTAAGTGTCAGAATTTCCTGTCATGTAGGTACTTTATGGAAGAGATTTCCTAATGTTTTGATGGTTTCTCTGAAAGAGATTTCCTAACATTTCCCAATTAAAAGGAACACACAGGATCTAACTTGTTTGGAATAGCCTCTGAACTCAGCACTAGTGTCTTTATGCAGTCTTTAGGGAGAACAGAAAACCAATGCATGTTGCACAACCTGAGTGTTTCACTTTACCTTAGTACACTAGAATTAGATTTATTCTAGTGCCCGTATTCTGATACTCTTGTTGCACTCAGAAACGTGGTTTGATTTTTTTGCATTAGGCTTCTGGGGCATGGATCCCACTGCACATGAAAGCAAGGTGTTCTGTTCATGGTATAAGCTAATATACTTAAAGAATGGCAGAGTGAGATCTTTTCCTCTACTGTCCAAATAGCAGTAAAATAATTTCAGAAGAAGAAACCTCTTTGGAGCACTAGCCCTTTTCCCAGCAGTGTCCCTTTGAAGAAGGGGGTTTAACACTGGGACATACCTGAAAAATGAACTATTTCTGTGAAAAGAAATTCAATTTGCTGCTGTTGAAAATATTTGTGTCTTAATGAGAATACTCTCCCAGCCAGTCCAGCTGTTTTTTTCTGATTAATTCTGCACAATCCTGTGACATGATAGAATATAGAAAGCAATGACACATACCTGATTAGAATTATTCTGATACCATTCTTCTGTACTTTTCATTCCAGTGTCCAAGGCAGACTGCTTTGTGAAATTGCGTCTACCAACTGCATCTCCAGTCACTTATCGAACTCAGGTTGTTGACAACTCCAGTAATCCAGAGTGGAATGAAACCTTCCAGTACAGAATCCACAGTGCTGTCAAGGTGAGGGAGAGCCTTTTGATATGGAGAAGATCAGATTATCTGGTGCTCCAGGGGTGGCAGGATCTTGAATTTAAAAAAAATCAAAGGATCTTTACTACAAAAAAAAGTCATTTCATGTAAAATGTCTCATATGAGCCTGCAGGTGCCCTTTGCTCGCAACACCCAAACATGTTCCCCAAGTCCCTGCATAGTCACCAAAAGAGCTGATTCATAACTGCTCACACCCTTGAAAATCACAGCTAAGGAGAGAGAAGGATTTTTTTTTCTCTAGTACCGTCTGATGCATTTTGGGGGAAAAGAGTATTATGAATATTATATTTGTATTATTGTAGTGTCTTAGAGACCCGATCATGGACCAGGACCCCATTGTGCTAGGCACTATACAAGCACAGAACAAAAAGAGTTCCTGCCCCAAAGAGCTTATAATCAAAGCATAAAGCAAGAGAAAATAGATGAATACAGACAGACCAGGGAATATAAGGAAACAATGAGACAATATTGGTCACCATCATAGACCGTGATCAAGCAATCTGATATTGGCCCCATAAAGTTTCGGGAAATGCCTTGATAATGCAGGTAAACTTTCCTGGGCTATTCATTCTCCCACCCTGGGGCTATTGTCTTCTCATGGTTGTATTTGCCCTAATGTCCTAGTCATTAGGGTAATATCACTGTGTGGGCAAGAATGCTGGGATCAACTAAATTCAAATAAGTTTGTGATATATGAGTTGACTGTGAGTTTGTTTTACTGGCTGCAATAATTCCAATATTACAGAAATACAGAATTAAAAGTCATGAGAGGAGAGAGAGTAAATTTGTCAATATGTGACAAAGCTGGACAGTAGTGTAGCATGAATGATGAAAACTTTTCAAATTCTGTCCGCGACAGTGCTCTATGTTGACACTAGTGATAGATAAATAAGGATATTATTTTTTAAAAGATGATGGCATCTCTTTTAAAAAACAAACAAACAAAAAAAAAAACACCAAAACCCTCTCTGCAGAAATTAGTTAACAGATACTGATTCCCAGCTGGACCAGGTCTGTGTCATGGTTGTTTGTGGCTGCTGGGAGCGTGAGTTGGGTTGATAAATGACTCTGACAAGTAGGCAGAAAGTTACAAACAGGTAGGAGTTAGATTACCAAAATAAAAGCAATAAAATAACAAAGAGCTTTATATTCCCCCTAATTCATGAGGACACTTAAATTCTGGCTGCTACTGCTAAGGCTACGCCGGAGCATTTCTGTAGTTTAGCAGTCTCCTTGAAACATGACGCTACTGCACAGGCCATTTATAGGCAACTGTACTTTGTGTATTAGTGCACCTGTCTGTTAATCCCAGCTGGGCTTGCCTCTGCCCAGTAGCAGTGATGATCAGGAAGTTATTGGTTGCTCCTGAATCACCCTGAAAGGGAGGAAACTGCTATCCTTTCCTCAGGCAAACCAGTGCTGAGTTAAGAAGAAATTCCAAACAAGTTGGGTCCTGTGTGTTCCTTTTAACTGGGAAACATTAGGAAACCTCTTCCAGAGGAACCATCGAAACATTAGGAAATCTCTTCCAGAAAAAACATCCCAACTACGGGCTAACAAGCCCACATCCTCCACTGTGTCATAAGCTCTTTGGAACAGGGCAAATTCTACAAATGGGGAAAGATAAAATTGTTGCAGAAGGACTCTTAATTTTTCAGGCCTCTAAAAGGGTGTATTATAAACAATAGAGAGTAAAACAAATAGCAATACTAAGTAATTTATATCACTTTCATCCATCAACTTGCTTTTGTTAACATGAATATGGCCCTTTGTTTATCAGCTATGTACACAGAAAGAGAGAGAGTACCAAGTGTGTCTATCTTCCCCCCTCCAATCCATCCCTTGAATACTGTTTTGTTCTGCTTTGTTTTAGAACATTCTGGAGTTGTCTCTCTTTGACGAAGACGTTCTGATAAATGATGAACTTACTTCTATCGTCTTTGATGTGGGGGGTATAAAGCCAGGCCAGCCTTTAAAGCGCACTTTCAAGTTAAACCCAGAGGTTGGTACCATTCACCCTGTGACCAAGTACCTTTACAAATCTGTTCAATACAGCCACACAGAGGTTCAATCACACTGAGAGAAACCTCTCCGCATTGCAGAAATTGTGGAGTGCTTTTGATAATGCTCTTATGGTTATAGGGGTTTTGGTTTCTCTTGGCAGCCATTTTGGTGACAGTTGACGTTATTTGGAACACTGATATTAGATGCTTCCCCGTACATGTTAAACAAAGGGACCACTTCTCTTTTGCGCACTTCCTTTTCTGGCTGGTATCCTGAATGTTATATCACTGGCCATGCACACTTCATTCTTCAGGCTTTACATTCTCTGTGATCCAGCTGTAACCAAAACCCCTATAACCAACTGTAGAGGGTGACGCAGTTGCACATGTTTGAGCAGGTCTGATATTTATTCACTAAGCACCAGTACTACACATGCACAATACTTACTCTTCTCTTTTCCACCAATTGACTAAAACTCATCCTGCGGAATCCAGTGTAACCAGGAGTTCAGATTCTAGAGCAGGTTGCTGACTAGTTATCCCACATCTGTGTGGACTTCTGTATAGATAGAACTAGGGACCTTTTGGTCTAAAACCACAAGTCCCTACTACTTACGATAAAAGGAGACTCTCCCTTGGGTATAGAAGGATTCGTATCCTCTGTGGGCCCTGACAAGCAGTACAGCACAAAGCAGCTCTTGTAACATAAGAGATATTGCCTATCATCTAGGCTCAGAACTGCCATTTTATAAAAAGTATCTTAATTTCCCTGGCAAAGATGCATTCGGATTGACCCAGTGTATTGAAGTAATTACAAAATATTGGGGAAAATATAGTAAGCTAGTTTACATGCAAATACAGCCACCCTACATTTTCAAAAGTCACTAGTGATTTTGGTGTTTCTAAGTTTTTGGGTGCCCAACTAGAGACAATTCAAAGGGGCCCCTGTATTTCAAAAAGTGCTGAGCACCCACCTTCTGAAAATTAGGTCTCTTTAAAGTGTCTCAAATTGGATTCCCAAAAATCGATTCACTCAAAATCACTAGTCACTTAGGAAAATATAGGCTAGCATATCTATATAGGTATTATTAGTTTGCAAGGATCAAATATTCTTTGCTGCAAAGGCTCTCTCTCAATTTTAACAAGTTCAAAACTTAAGAATAACCACCTTCCCCATGTTAAAATCTTGAATTGCTACATTCAGTCAAATTCGCAGATTTTGCATGTGCTGGAGATGTAAGCGCTCTTCAACTACTATTGGTCCAGTTACTTTAGTTCCAATCTTATTGTTTTGCAACAAGATATCCCATCCCTGGTCATTGCCTCAGCCAAGTTATACCCAATAGGCCTGGGTGAAGACAAACCAATTTCAGCCTTCTTTAAGAAATGTGTGCTAACTTCTTTAATACTATTCAAACGGATCCTACTTAGAAGCTGGAATGGCTGAGTTCAGAAGCAAACTTACCTGTGTACACTGTTACTGAGGAGTAATGATCCCTCATCTAGGCAACCTAGATGATGTGTAGTAGTCTAAGTTCTGTCTACATTGAAGCTCAGATCACATGATCCTGGAGGGCCTTTTGTAACACCTCTACCCCTCTTTTCCCAGAGCCTGATTAGTGTGGTCTTGGCCACTAATTGTGATCCTGAAAAACTGATTAGGGGATCCGGAACTGAAAATTAGTGCCCCAGGGAGAAGTGCCAAATACAATTGAGTTAGGATCTACATTTATTTCCTGATTAGATATGTTCTTTGTAATCCGTTACTGAATGCTTGCTGGGCGTTGTGAATGGGAGATGGGCCAAAGTCTGCAGAAGGCTGTTAAAGACAGCAATGAGCTCAGAGTGCAAATTGCTGAAGAAATGAAACTAAACATAGGTAGCCCATATGTAGCTATAATCAGTTATGCTGCCATATGGGTATTGGAGTTCAAAAGGGCTTCATTGAATAAAGTAGGGACAGATTTGAGAGCAAAGTTCCCCTTGTTCCCCTATAACCTGCGTATGTATATAGTACTTAGCATGTTCAAGTTCAAAGCATTGTTCAGCACTAAACATTAGCAAGGTGCTTGTGTAGACAAACTATTAGTTTGAAGCAAGCTGTAGTGTGAAACTACCTCAGACTAGCCTACTGTGCACCAA
>NW_020664447.1:40179143-40301092 GCF_002925995.2 Terrapene triunguis
CCCAGATATTGAGGTACCTAAAATTAGCAGCTGCTTTTGAAAATGTTGATCTAAGTGACATACCCATGGACACAACAATCAAGATTAGGATTCAGGAGTTCAACTCCTAGTCCCATGATCAGTTTGCGAGACAATGTCACCTCTCCTAAACCATAAAAAAAAAAAAATCCTTGTACAGTCCCACTGCTTTGACTACAGTTTCACTCTAACCCTCTTTCTGTACTCGCTTTCTTTCTTCCTCTGGCTAAACTTCTAACTTCTCCCATTCAAAGCATTCTACAGCTCTGTCCCACATAAATCTGTCCTGCTTTTTTCCCAACACACGCCCCTCTGTTGTCTTTTCTCCTGCCCTTTCCTGGTAGATCCTTTTGACTACCCTAAGCCAATGGACCAAATGACTTTAATGCAGGGGGTGCAGTTTTAAGTAATTGATTTAAATGAGGTTGAAGCTTAGTAAAACTTATTTGAAAATTTGTGCTAATATAACTTTAGATTACATTTTATAATGAGTTAAATTATAAATGTTTTTTTTTTTTTTAAAATGCCACTATTGGTAGGGTGTCCTAGTTGACGTCTACAGAACTGCTATAGTCAAAGATCAGTATATTGAAAATTAAAGCCTTGATGTTGGTAACACTTAAGCAGTTATGGAGCGTTATTTATATGAATTGACTTCAATGGGACTAGTCATGTGCTTTTGGGGATAGGGTAAAAGATATTATCTCGCCCACCTTCTCTCTCATTTTTTCTTGGTCACTTCTGAATATAATTGCACTTTTTAAAAAAAAGCAAACAATCTCTAGAGTATATAAGCTAATGTGAAGATTGCCTTATAGGCAAAGCTGCTGGGTGAACCTGAACCTGCTTCATATTCTTTCTAATGGTTAGAGATTATCTTGTTCTGTGTCTGTTTGTTTTTTTTTGTAAAGGCTCAGGAGGAGTTGGATGTAGAGTTCTACTTAGAAAAATGGTAAGTCTGATCATCTAAGTACACTGCTCAATGTAAATGTGCATTGTTAATACATTATTTTAGAATACAGTGATGGTCTCCCACCTCTTACAATTCTTTGCATTATTTCTGAGGTATAAATGCCTTCAAGGCTATGGCGTCCTCAGCCTTAGGGCACTGGCACAGTGCTCTGGAATATTACTTTGCTGGAATCTTGTTGCTGCGGCATTGCAATAAGGGAAATCTCAGTATTGGAGTCTATCTGCCATTGCTGTGGTGAAGCTCATGTTGATGAAGTCTTAGCTTACAATGGAAGGTTACTGCAATAATCCCTGTAATACAATTAACACTACACCTGCCTATCCAGAATACCTTTTTTATGTTTGGTCTCTTTTCATTTGAGACCAGCCTCCCTTCTGGAAACTGAGGTGGGAATCTGCGTGTGCGTGTGACAGCTGCACAAAGCCAGGAAGCAGTTTCTCCTTTTAATAGTAACATTTTTTCCATTACCCTATGAAGGAAACGTTTACTGAACTGCCATTCTCAGTGTCTGATTACAGATTGTGAGCACACAAGGTGCCTCCAAGCACTCAGTATGGAAAGGGAGGTGTGAGGGGCATCAAAATGAGGGACCAATGGGAAATTAAAATCAAAACTCATTCATATTTACCCTTTACCTTCACAGCTCAGGTGCCCCTACTGAGATCCTCACCAATGGTGTTCTTGTGGTGAGTGAATGGAGATAATTGGTTATTCATTAGAGAATTGTTACTTAGTGCAGCTTTCAGTGGTTAAACAGGGGATGAGCACTTCAAAATTAGAGGGTCCCCAAAATCCATGCATCTAATTTCCTCTACTTCACACTTGTCCCTTCTTGCATTTGCTTATATAAAAATATTTAATCTGGATTTCTGGAAATTAGGGCACTGTCCTGTGATGGGGGTTATTTTTTCCAGTAGGTCAGATGGCTTCATAGCCAAGGAAGGATGCTGTTTCAAAACAATGCCTTTGTAGCGTCAGTGGATATTTTGTGGACCCCTCTATCCTCCAGTCCTTGACACTTACCTGCACCCCTCTTTCCTGTGCTACTTTGTACTTTTGTAATATGCAAGTTCAGCATACATTCTTTCCAGTCATTTCTTATTAGTAATAGTAAACGGGATAAATCATTGCAACATTGGCTGCTGAATCTGAAATTTGAAGCCAGAGGGCCTGATCTCAGGCAATTTCTTTAAGTCTTCAGAGAAAATGGTAGTATGAAAATGGTATCTTATATAGTGAAGAATCCCAATCGCAGATGAGGGATGGAGGGAAGGACTGGTTAGCTAAGGAAATTAACAGGATAGGAGGATATGGAGTGGAGTGGATCCAAAAAACTTAGGCTGAAGCATTTTCTATTGGAGAATGTAGTGCTATTGAAATTGAATGCTGTGTGAAATCATGCTGATTTCACTGAAATTTCATCTTGAAGAAAAATTGGGTGTCAAGGTGTGGGGGGAAGAAAAGTTTTGATCAATCAGAAATGAAATATTTGTAAGAATTTTCTTTCATGGAGAATTGTGAAATTTTTGGATTTTGTTGTGATTTAGAATGAAGCCAAACTCCGAAATCTCAAAATCCTTCCCAAAATGGAATTTCCATCCTCTGCGCAGTTCTAATATGGAGCATTTTGCTTCTAGGTCACTGACTGTAATTCAGCCTAGGTAAATCATGTCTGAAAATAACTGTTGAGGCTGCCTAATAGCCTGTACGTGAACTGAATGGGTGGGAATCAATTCATTTCCTAGTGCAGTCATTCTCAAATCTTTTCATTCTATAGGCCGCTTCATAAGAGCATGGATCTACACCTCCCAGCATGTCAGTCTTCCATTTAAGCAACTGCTTGGTTCCACGTGTTAGGGAAGTATGATTCCCAGCTGACCTAGACATATCTGCACTCGCTGTGCTCAAGCTACCATGCTAAAAATGGCAGTGTAGCCTGGGTAGCATGAGTGGTGGCTTGGCCTAGCCATTTCAGTCTGTACTCAGGTGGTCTGGGTGGGTGTGTATTCACCTGTGCTACCCTGGCTGAGCTGCTATTTCCAGCATGCAATTTTGAGCAGAACTAGAGTGGATACTTCTGCATGAGCTGGGAATCACACCTTCCAGCTCAAAGGTAGACATGTACCCTCTCTGTGGGGACCAGTAGAGTTGTGGAGGAACGTTGATGCTTTAATAAAATTTAATGAGCAAAGTTAACATCAGTGAAGTCCCTTGTCCACAGTCTCATCAGAGAAACCAAGGACTGAATGGAGTGGGAAACCGACCTCCTCTCTCTCCACATGGTCACTCGAAGGCAGGGTTTTGAGACTACAGTGTAAGAGGTGTTTGCATAGGCAGAAATGGTGCAGTTTCTGTGAATTGTGGGATGGATGGCAAGCAATTTTTCCCTTCTGTGCAAAGCTGGCTGTTTGCTCAGCTTGTATTTCAGTTCCATTCTGATTTGGATCTAAATACAAATCAAGCCACCTTTTAGTTTCCCTAAATTTTTGGAGGGGAAAGAGATTGAACACAAAGCACATTCTTAGTAAGTTTAAATAAAAAAATAGAAAAAAGTCTGTGTATCCTGACAGTCTGTAGCTGTGTAGAATAGGGTGTGAGGAAGTTATGGTGTAGGGAAGTGATTTTCAGTTCAAAAACAGCAACAATCCCTGCCCTACAAACCCTGTCCATTTGAAGGAACAAATCTGCCCCCCAAACCTTCATTTTGCTACAGGATCAATGCTCTAAACCACTTCCTATTGTCACTGGATTATACTTCAGTGGGGAATTGAAATGAATGTGTTTTGTTTTTCAAATAGGCTCATCCCTGCCTGTGTCTTCAAGGTGTAATCAACAAAGATGAGAAGTCAAAGCAGAGTGAAAAGGGTATGTCTGCTTGTATATTTAAAGGAAGAGCTACTCTATTGCTCGCTCTTTAGCACATCCATCCCATCCTGGAGGAAGTTTGGATCCTCACCTGAATTTTGCCTCTTGCCATCCAATTCTAAGGAGCTTTGCTTCACTTTCCATGTAACATGCTGTTTACTACTTTCTTTCAAGAAGTGGCTTTTTAATAAATCTGTTAATAAAAATGGAATGATATTTCATCTTTTCCATAAAGTGTCATATGAAAGAAAACTTGGGAGCTTTAGTTTTTGTCTCTGTAGTCTGGCTGTCATTTCTAACAGCATTCTCTAGTTTTCAGTGTGTGTTTCAGTGACTGTTCTGACATAACTCTCTCATTCCTACTGTCAGGGAGCTGTCAGATCAAGCTATCAATGCCGGGGGCCTATGAGAAACAGTTGTGCATTCCTTGCAGACTGGACAATGAACAAGATTTTGGGACCCCATTTGTCTTTCATGTAGACAAAGAAATGTGTCCAGACCTGGAGGTGGAACTGGAGCAAACAATAACTGTCATACAGGTGAGCATCTGTGCTGACATCTACATAGCCTACCAACCACTTTTGGAACAAATCCATTCTGAAGCAAGGTGTCTCCTGGTCCATGAAATAGACTGAAGAGTAATTTGCACTGATTTATGGTTATGATCATCATGCCAGGAATTTCTTTAGAGGAAACCAATTTCTGGTTTGCCATTGTATAGTAGTCAGATAGATACTGGTGTTGAAAGCAATTTTCTCATGGAGTACTGGCAATTACAGATGGGGATGGTAGTGCTGCCTATTATGAAGGTTCCCTGACACTTTCCATTATAAGAGCCTCTTTTCAGTGGCCTATAACTTTGTCAGACTTTAATTGTTCAGTCTGAAATTTTCCATGCTGGGTATCAGTCTTAGGCTGGATTCTTTTAGAAAATTTCAGACAAAGCAGTTCAGCTGTTTCTGAGAACAAAGTAAGGGGAAAATATGTTTTTGCCCATGTTTTAAAAAAAAAAAAATGAAGAAAAATTCTGGAGACCTTTTCTTTGAATAGCTGTAGTGCTCCCATGCTTTTCACAAGGGACATTACATTTGGCAGTGGATGGTCTTTGTCTCAGGATGTGCCTTTTGCTATCCCTTTGAAAATCCACCTAAATTTGGCCAAGTTATAGGCCTTTTAGAAATCAGAGTTTGCACATGCTCTGAGACTTTTTTGATATTAAACAGCTAAAATCTCCAGAGATTCCATCCTCACTGAGCATTATTGAGCCTCTCACAGCTACTAGTGCTGACCAGCTTGCACATGCATCTTCCCCACCGTGTGACTGAGCATACTCCCTACAGCCCAAGGCTACAGGGGCAAAAATGGACTTATCCTGTGTGAAATGGCTGCTTTCTGTGAGTCTGGGCACTGAAACTGAGAGCAAGGAAGCCTCTCTCCCTTATGCTCTCAGTGACTCCTTCCCTGCTGGCACCCTGCCAATGTGGAGGAGGAAGCCATCTGATTTGAATGCAGAGGGGATAAAAGTTGGAGCAGTGTGGAAGTGGGTGGGAAAGGAGTAGACTGGAACAACAAGTCTGGTGAGACTGGGCCTGGAATGGGTGAAGAAAAAAGTGGGAGTGAATGAGACAGGTGGAATGGGAAAAAAAAATAGTGTGTGATTGTGTAATTACTAAAGACTGTGTCACATGCAATAGAGGGCTGAATTAAAGTTGTATGAACGACCTTAACTTTTAAGTGCTTGAATGTCCAACCTTAATAAAGTTCTTGTACCGTTGTGGGTGTGGGTACGTACACCCCCCCCAGCCCCACCCACACTAGTGTGGTATAGAATAAAGGTTTCATCAGCATGAATTTAGTTGTGCAAATAAATGAATATCAAACCTTTATGCTATGCTATCATATATTGGGCATGTGATACGTGCTACGGAAAAACTATTTTACAATTTTTAAACACAAATATTTTTCTATTGGGATTGGTTTTTTGTATCCCTCCCTTGTAAAACAAGGTGCTTCAGTTATCATAAATCAAATTCTGTAGGAATTGAAGGAGCTTTGCTTTACTAACTATGTAAAAAATGAACCTCCCAAAAAGAACTAAAATAGCTTTTCTAGACAAAACGTCATGACTCTAGAGTCTGATATCAATGGACCTTCCAGGGCTAGAATGAAGTGCTGTTTGAAACACGTCACAATATATTGGACTTTAAACCCGTTAGGAATGCAGCACTGCATATTGCCCATTACTGGCCTCAGACCAGGGCAACTCTTTTGGGGGGAAATTCCCCATTTGGGGGCAAGAGAAACATTTTTATGACAGGTTGATTTTAAAAAGTGAGCAGTTAGATTTTTGAAGTAATTTAGAGGTTTGGAATGATGGAAATAGTCCCAAGAAAGAAGGCTTGGTGGACAGAGAGCCTGTAAGGTGGTCAAAAGTACATGATATCATAAGACCTTCTTCTGAAGAGTTGTAGTGAGTTGCAGTATGTGAATAACTCCACTTTGTGACAGTTCTGGTTCTATATTTTCACAGGTGAAATTACTATTTTAATGAAAACTATTTTTCTTTGACTGTAGAATTACTCTTTCTTCTTACTAGGATGAAATAAGCTCTGATCTGGAAAAGCACACTACGCTTCTGGGACAGGGAACTGTACCAGTTAAATCACTTCCTGTTGGACAGAAAGTAGACATGGCTGTTCCTTTAGGAGAGGTAACCCACTAATATTTTTGCGTGTATTTTAATACTCTTGGGATAAAGGTTCCAACATTTAGAAGTAGGCATATTTAAAGTTTGGGACTAAAAGCCAGTGTTGCCATAACTGAAGACTTAATTGAACTCTTGACATCTACCAGGTTTTGCTGTAATTTTAAAAATTAACACCTCAAGAAGATGACATTTCTTGGAATGATGTCATAGAGTTAATCACTGCAGACTGTTCAACACAGTCATTCTCAGATGTGCTATTTTCAGGGCCGATTCCTGCAAAATGAGCATCAGTGCCCATCAGTTTGCAGAAGCAAGGGAAAAATTAAATAGACTGTGAAAGAGAGGAAGGAAAAGCCAAAAGTGCACAAGAGGAATAATACTTGCACTCTTCCCCTGTCCTCCAACTTTATATTACTCCAGTGTAACAGCTTTTAAGAGAAGTCTATTTGCACTAAAACAGTCACAGGGAGAAAATAAGGTGTGCTGTGTATTTGCTTTTGCTGGTGGAAATGCTTATCTTGCATAATATTTGATAATAATGGTGAAGGCATTCTCCATGCCCTGTTAGTAGGCTCACCTGTGAAACTACCTTTGGTTCAGGGATTTATTGTATTTTTCCAGGGACAAAGTTTGGATCTGAGTGTGAAGGCTGAAAAGAGGTGAGTATATTCCTTGCAGATCCTATGATGAGGAAATACTTTACTCTCACGGTGAATGATCTGAGTGACTGTGTTAACTGCTCCTGAAGCACATTCATTTTAGTAGAGGCTTTCTTGGGTTTGAATGAAAAAATAAAATCTTGTTGGATATTTTTCTTCTGCTAACCAAATTCTATTTTGATTTTCACTGTGAAATTATTCTTTGTTGCACTGATATCAGGAAAGGGCCTGAAATCTGAACAATTTTTTCATAAATTCCTAGGGATTAGGCCTCAAAAATGAGCAGCTAAATGTGCAAACATAAAGTGGCTGTTTTGTATTTTATTATTACTACTAATGTGCCCAAAATGTGCTGGGAGCTGTACAGACAAAGAGGAAGACACAGCCCCTGGCTCAAAGAGCTTTACAATCTAAAATAAAATGAAATAATAAAATTTAAAAAAAAAAATTGAGGAAAGGATTAGCGCATAGAAGCAAAACAGATCAGGGTAAGGGGTAGATAGATTCATGTTTTGTTAGTTCTATTATATTTTTTTAAAATTATAAGCTATCCCTAATTGCCTCTTAACATAGCATTTATTAGTTTCTGATCCAACCCTCGTCTACAAACCCATAGTAAGATGTTTTCTTCTCTTAAACCGACTAAAATCCTTTTAAAACTATCATCTTAATCCTGACACCTTCCTTCCCTGCACTTCTCACAGTGAATCCAGCCTTTCAACCTGCATCCTCCCCCTACCTCCCTCTGAGACTCTTCCCCTCTGCTAAAGACATCCCCAGCCCCTGCCCAGTTATCTGTTTCTTTAAACCAATCATAACTTTAATTTTATTTGTATGAAACTATCAAATCCTGGTCTTTGGACACTGTAGGATTGAATTTACCACAAACTAAAATAGTGAGGATGAGTGAAGTTCACCTTTAACCAAAAAATGCTCTTCTGTTTTTTAACTGAATATTGGTTGTCATGTTTTGTGTTTGATACAGTGATTTGACTGTAAGCCTAGAATATTTGCTTAGAGAAGATTACCATACACCCTTTTTCAAGGGGTTTCAAACCCTTTAGATTTATGAAAACTCCTAATTTCTTTTTAACGCCTGTTTCTGTAATCAGTACTTGGGATCTTGATGTACGCCTTGGTTTTGACCTCTGTGAAGAAGAGAGAGAATTTTTGGACAAGAGGAAGAAAATAGTTTCTCAGGCACTAATGAAGACACTTAAGTTAAGAGAAGCCCCTGGGAAAGATGAGGTATGAAGCACAGTGTTTAGAGATGGCTGTAGAGCCACTATGACTGGTAATCATTTAAACATTTAGGGCTCTTTGCAGGTAAACCACAGGACTTTCCTTCATTCACGGAACATTCCCAGCATCACCTATGGTGAGTTTCTCTTTAGAGACCAAGAATTTTGAGTTCTAGATTTTGATATCTTTTCAGACTTTTTTGTTTTTTGTAGGTGTTCCTTTTATGGAACAAAAAGTAATTTTAACAAAAACCAAAAATTTTTCCAAGAAGGTCGATGAAAATTTCTGGGGTTTGAGGTTCCAGAATTTCTTTGGATTCTCTCATCCAAAGCTACTGCATCATGTGCTGTCAGGATGTTAAAATAAAGCCAGCCTTTGGACCCAGCAAAGCTCATGGTTGTAAGGGAAGGGCAGAAGGAATGTCTGTGTACACAGTGCCTGGTACAATAGTCCTGATCTCTGCTTGGGGTCTTAGGTACTAGTGCTACAGAAACGATTAAAGTATTTTTGCTTACAACAGTGTACGTTTGATGTGCTATCGCAAGGCGTGTGATTAAATGACTAGCATTTGGGGAACATAATATACATCACACCTCTTTTCAGCAAATGGACGACTCTCTAGACAATACTACGATCTCTATAATACATGATCTATATTACTAAAATATCAGTCATGATTAACTTTATACTGGAATTTAATCAGCATATTAACAGGAGTATAACTATTCCTGTGTTTTAAGGGTCTCATCCTTACATAAGTAAAGAGTAAATAAATATAAAATTAAACAGCAGATCAAAAATTAACTCAGAATGTGTCATTCCCTGGTTTCTCGCCTCTCTGCAGGTCCCAGTTGTAGCAGTTTTGGGATCTGGTGGTGGGACTAGAGCACTGACATCATTCTATGGCAGCCTGTCAGGGCTTCAGCAGCTCAGCCTTTTGGACAGCACAACGTATCTGTGTGGAATTTCAGGTTCTACTTGGTGTGTAATATGCAATGATGGTCCCTGAAACTTCTAGCTGGATAGGGTTTGTGTAGCTTCAAGTGAGATGCTAGATTTAATGCACATAATCTTTAAAAAAAACAGTAGTCCAGTATATTGCTATTGTCTATTGTATGTTGACAGTCATAATGTTCTGGGTGGTTAAAAAGAGAGTTTCATTACTATTTTTAATACCTACAGCAGTGGGTCTAGTAGAAGCTATATAATCGCATTACAGAAAGAAAACGCTTTTTGGGGGAGATTTTCAAAAGCACAAAGAGGAAGTAGATGCCCAGCTCCCATTGAGGTTTTGTGAGCGTTGGATACTTAACTTCCATTTGCACCTTCAAAATTCACCCCCTTTATGGAAAAGTTATGGTAAATAACTTAATGTAAATACATATGTACTGCTCCTCATCTAAAACTCTAGCTTATACATTTGTGTAGGGAGGTTTGCGAAGCCAGATTCTCTGCTGTGCAGAGGAGGAAGCCAGTTACCCTGGCTCTGTTTGGAACCCCATACAGTACCTAACTCGCAGGGCTGTTGTGAGGATGAGTTAGCTAATGTTTGTAAACTAATTAGCATTAGCTAATCTGCTCTCCAGAACAACCGTGAGTGGTAGATGAGCTGACAGAGTGATAACAATAAGGTTGGTCTCAGGTTCCCCAGCGTATTTTAGAACTTAAAACTCCATCTCATAATTTTTTTTTTTTTTAAATGGAGATATCCTATCTCCTAGAGCTGGAAGGGACCTTGAAAGGTCATTGAGTCCAGCCCCCTGCCTTCACTAGCAGGACCAAGTACTGATTTTGCCCCAGATCCCTAAATGGCCCCCTCAAGGATTGAACTCCCAACCCTGGGTTTAGCAGGCCAATGCTCAAACCACTGAGCTATCCCTCCCCAGGGATAGCTAATTATGCTTGTTAGCTTTAGTATTTAGTCTTCTAGGTTGTCCGAGTTCTACAGTTCTCAGTTCAATACTGCAATAGTAACAATACTTAGCTGCAATTTGATGTTTAATATCATTCACTGATCTTGATGTAAATGTTTTTCAGGTGTTTGTCTGCACTGTATCAAGACACAGACTGGTCCTGTAAGGACCTCCAAGGTGCAATCAGCAACGCCAGGGATAATGTATCTAGTAGCAAAGCAGGGGCACTTTCGTCAGAACGATTGAAATATTACTTCCAGGAGCTGAACTCAATGGAGAATGATGGACGGAAAGTCTCTTTCACAGACTTGTGGGGCCTTATTATAGAGTATTTTCTATATCAGAAGGTAAAGAATTGACCCTGAAGTGTATTGCTGTTTGCCTTCAAATTAGGACCTCAACATATCCACGTTTTTGTGCTCTGGAAGATGATTTCTCTTTGTGTATGCGTAAATTGTATAGCAGGGGTAGGCAACCTATGGCACACGTGCTGAAGGCGGCACGCGAGCTGATTTTCAGTGGCACTCACACTGCCTGGGTCCTGGCCACCGGTCCGGGGGGCTCTGCATTTTAATTTAATTTTAAATGAAGCTTCTTAAACATTTTAAAAACCTTATTTACTTTACATACAACAATAGTTTAGTTATATATTATAGACTTATAGAAAGAGACCTTCTAAAAATGTTAAAATGTATTACTGGCACGCGAAACCTTAGAGTGAATAAATGAAGACTCGGCATACCACTTCTGAAAGGTTGCCGACCCCTGTTGTATAGAATTGTTCTTGGGATTAGAGGAGTCTTGGGAGAAACATGGGAGTTTTTTGCCTCAGTTTTCCTATCTATAAAATGGGGATAATGATATTTACCTAATGTATAAAGCGCTTTGAGATCTATAGATGAAAAATGCTATGTCAGAGCTAGGTATTTATTTGAAATTACTTCGCAAGCCATTCATTTGACAGCCATTTGGAATGTTAAAGCTCAGAAAATATGGTGACATATGTCTAGCAATATGGTTTTTCAAAAACAGAATGTAAAGTGATACAGTTAGATGAAATCACAAATTGGAATCTGATTAAAACAGCAATTAACTAGTGAAGAATGCCTGTAAAATTCAAAATATCTAGGCCATGTAAATATTCTAGTAAAATATAATGAACCCTACACTGGGGAGAGAGGAGCTTCAGAGCCTGTGATATGGTTATAGCTGAGGTTGGAAAGTGAGAGAGCTCCAGAATACTGGAGCATGGGGCTAGATGGCTCTAGCATAGCACCAAAAATATTAAGCTTTTTTTCTTTCCCTGTTATAACCAGGAAGACTTGTCAAAGCTGTCTGACCAACAGGAAGCAGTGAAGAGGGCACAGAACCCCTATCCCATCTATGCAGCAATCAATGTGAGGCCCAATATTAGCGATGAAGACTTTGCAGGTATAAATGAGACAGGTTTATTTTTCTATTTTAAAATCTGTAAATAACTCCCCCGCACTGAGACTTAATCCCCTTTGCAGCTCCACCTTTCCCCATTCCCTGAAGCTTGGATAATGAGCATGAGACATGAGGTGCTGATTAGCCAGTATTTGGGAGCCCAATAGCTAATATGTCAAACTGGACACTGCTTGGCAAAGTTCACCTTCACCTATGTTCTCCTCATAGCTATATCACTGACGATCCAGTCCTGAGGGAATTCTGCACCAAAAAAATAAAAAATTATGCGGACAATATTTTAAAATTCTGCAAATTTTATTTGTCAAATAAATGTGACTCCTGCATGGCAGTGGGGAGCACAGGCCACTGACTGCATTGAGGTGGGAGATCACCCTGAAGCCCCCAGATCCCCCAGTACAGGGACTCAGCAGTGAGGCTGCATCTGACCCTGACACAGTGCAAGAGCTGGGCCTGCCCCAGAAACACCCCGGGGCCCTGCCCCTCTGTGCCAGGCACACCAGGTGTGGGTAGGCAGGCTCAGCCCAGCAGGATCCAAGTGTGGAGGGGCTTAGCGTGGGGGAATCCAGGTGTGGGGTGAGAGGTTTCTGTGTGGGGCAATTTGGGTGTGGGCAGCTCAGTGGGAGATCTGGATGCAAGGGGCTCATTGGGGCAGGGACAGTGGGAGTCGGCAGGGGGGGGGGGTGGGGGGGGTGGGGGGGGGGGGGGGTTCGGGTGCTGGGGGACTGGGGCTTGATGGGATGGGCGTCCAGGTGTAGCTGGTTGGGGCTCAGTGGGGTGGGGGTCTGGGTGTGGGGGGTTGTTGGAAGGGTCCAGGTGTAGGGGGTAGGGCTTGTGAGGGTTTGATGGGCCTGCTTAACGGGGGATCCCCAGCTGCTTCTGAGGGGATGCTGCATGCTGGGCTCTCACTTTCCCCCGTGATTTCCCCATCCCCTTTTCTTCTCCATCCCCCTCCGCTCAGTCTCACATTCCCCTCCCCCACCCTATTCCACCCCCTTCCTTCCCCACTGCCTCTTCCCCCCCAACCCCTTCTCCCCCCCTTCCCTCACTCCCCCCACCCCCACTTACCCAGCCCCACCGCGAGCACTCACTGTTACACAGAAGACAGGAAGGCTCACAACTGGCACTAGGATCCAGGAGGCTGCGTTCAGCTGCTGAGTCAGTGGAGCTGGAGATGCAGCCTCCAAGCTGAGCAGCTTTGCGTTTGCAGAAATGAGGGGGAGGCACTGGTACGTAACCCTGTGTGCCCCCGCGCTCCCATATGCCTCGCCTCTGTTTGGGGGGCAGCATGGGAGAAAGCACAAAAGTGCCTGTTAGAAAATTGAACGAGTGGGTGATGAAGGCAGGTATTGGCTGAGTGGAGAGGCAGGCATCATCTTGATACTGTATGAGCAGGATCAGCTCTAGCTTTTTTGCTGCCCCAAGCATGGCAGGTAGGCTGCCTTCGGCGGGTGCCTGTGGGAGGTCCGCCGGTCCCGCGGATTCGGTGTACCTGCAGCCGAATCCACGGGACCGGCGGACCTCACTCAGGCATGCTGCCTAAGGCTGCCTGATTGGCGCCCTTGCAGGCGCCCCCCGCGGCTTGCTGCCCCAGGCACGCTCTTGGAGCGCTGGTGCCTGGAGCTGCCACTGTGTATGAGAGATGACAGGTAGCAGGGAGGTATGCTGAGAAGGGTCTTGAATGTGAAGATGAGTCGTTTATGTGAATGGGGTTGAGAGATGCAAAGAGAGGAGTGACATGGTCAAAGCAATGGGCTAGGGAAATAATTTTTGCAGCAGCATTCTGAATTGACATGAGTGGGGCAAGATGGGATTTGTGAAGGCCAGAGGAAAGGATGATGTGGTATTTGAGATGCAAGGTGAGGAGCACCTGGAGGAGAGTTTTAGCTGATGGTAGATAGGAAAGGCTGTGTTGTAGAGATGTTATGCAGAAAGAATTGTCAAGAGTTAAACATAGTCTAGATGTGGGAATCTAGAGAAAGCAATATTTCTGCCATGAGCAATACTCATTGCACTGTTCTGAGCTATCTTGACAAGATTGCTTCTGTAAACTTACTTGTTTTCCGTGGGAAATAATGTGGCCTAGTGGATCTCTTGACTGGGACTCAGGAAACCTGGGCTCTTTTCCCATCTCTGCTACTAGATTGCTGGGTGACTTTGGGCAGGTACTTCACCTCTTTATGCTTTGGTTTCCTCAGCTGTAAAATAAGCACAACAAGATCTACTGATAAAAGGTGTTGAAGAACCAAGTATATTTGTTAATGTTAATAATGGGTTAAATGGAGGATTTTAGTGATAAAATGGCAATGCGGTTTGGGTAGCTGGCCCAAATAGATCTCAGAAGGGTTAGGTTTTGGAAATATAAATATGTATTTATGGTTTGAACTCTGTCATAGGGTCATTTTCAATAATATTTTAGGCAGATACCTCTGTTAAGTTCTGGCATGGCTTAATAACGCTCTGTGCTATTGTTTTTAAATAGCTGTATGCTATTTCACAACTTAATGACACCAAAAAGAAATATTTAAAAATTGCTGCTCAGAAAAATCAATCTCAAAAATGTGGAATTGCTGGTGAGCTTCAACTAATGTTTTCATCGTTGAACAGTGTGACAGAGTGGGAGTAGCCTAGGGCTGGCTCACCACGTTGTAAGGTTTCCGTCATGGACCAAACAGGGAGAGATTTGATTAGGACTGGGTGGTTAACCAGTTAACAAGGGGATTCAGCATGTTAGCTGGGAACTGTTAAATGGGAGAAAGGAGGGGAAGGCTGGGCAAAGAAGCTCAGGATCTCAGAGAGGTGAGACTTCTTCCCCCTCCACCTCCCTTTCCTGTGCCACAGGGGTGCTTTGAAACTCTCCCTTATGGTGATGGGACATGAAGCTGCATAAGATGTTGTAAATAAAGTACACTGTGGTGAACTTGCATAAGAGTGTGAGAGGGCTGCTTGAAAAGAGAAATCCAGGGTGAGGCAGCCCATTCTGTGACAAACATCTAGACAGTCAAGTTGCTCTCATTGCCATAATTGTGAGATATAGTGAGAAATCCTAAATTGTGGTATAGCTAAGGAGCTGTCATCTGAGAGGGTTACCCCTCCCCAGTTCTAGATGTTAAATCTTTTTTCTCTTCCCCTCCGTACCCAAACATGTGCTAATGCTGAGCTTGATGCAGGGACTATTCATGGGGACTAGGCTAAGGAATTCACCAACCCAGGCCATAGAGCAGAAGTGGAGGTGTTCTTTGGTGGCTCCTGCAGCCCTGAAACAGCAATCATTCCTGCTGCTCTTGTGCCCCTACTCTGTAAGGGACAATGGCTGGTGGATCTGCATACCAGTGGTTTGATTAGTCCCCAAACCTTGCTGCACAGGGAGTTCCTACAGAGCCTCTCTGGAAGATCCAACTATCTGTTCCCCCAAGAGAGCCACACTAGTTCTACTATATATGGGGTTTTATGGGGAAGGAATTGCTGCTAGGTGATCCTGGAAGAAGCAGAGACTCTTCTTTAACCACTCCTATAAGAATAGGATAATGAGACTGCACTTCAGAGTGTTCCTGAGATAACTGTTGATCTGCTGTCTTACTCTCAGAGTGGTGTGAGTTCACTCCCTATGAGGTTGGATTCCGCAAGTATGGAGCCTTTGTCCGAACAGAAGACTTTGACAGTGAGTTCTTCATGGGGCGGCTGATCCGGAAACGTCCAGAGCCCAGGATCTGCTATCTGCAGGGTATGCTCTAATGCAGCTGGCTTTGAAAGGGAAATAGGAAAGCTTCATCTAGTGTCAGAACCTGCTCATGCCTCAGTTTCCCCCTTGCTCAGTTAAACAAACCACCATAACTGGTGCTCTTGAAGTACTCACCCCTTCTTGGGATCTGACTTATTAATATAAAATAACAGTTTAACTCAAAAGTAGAATCTCTCAGCTTTTTTCTCAAGGCTTAGCAGTCCATTATGTCCCCATGGGTTCCTAATACTCTTGTTGGGGTATTGCTCCTGATAAGGGTTGTGAACTTTCTAATTGCACAAAACTGAACACCCCTGTCCTGCCCCCACTCGCTCCGTTGTTTGCTCTCCCCTATCCTCACTCACTTTCACTGGTGTTCGGGTGCAGGAGAGGGGTGAGGGTTCTGGCTGGGGGTGCAGACTATGGGTGGGGCCAGAAATGAGAGGTCCAGGGTGCAGGAGAGGGCTCTGGTCTGGGGCAAGGGGTTGGAGTGCTGGGATTTGAGGTCTCTGGCTGGGGGGTGCAGGATCTGGGGAGCGGCTGGGGCCGAGGGGTTCGGAGTGCGGGGGGGAAGGGGAGGTGCAGGCTCCAGATGAGGGTGTGGGCTCTGGGGTGGCACCAGGGATGAGGCGTTTTGGGGTGAAGGAGGAGGCTCTGGGCTGGGGCAGGGGGTTGGGGAGTGTGTGGGGGGGTGCAGGCTCTGCCTGGGGGTGTGGGTAGTGGGGAGGGGCTGTGGATGAGGGGTTTGGGGTGCAGGAGGGGGCTAAGGGCAGGGGATTGGAGTGTGGGGGAGTGTGAAGTGCGGGCTCTGGGAGGAGTTTGGGTGTGGGAGGGGACTCTGGGCTGGGGCAGGGGGTTGGGGTGCGGGGTCCCGGTGGTGCTTACTGCAGCTCCCAGGAAGCGGACGCCAGGTCCTTGCGGCCCTAGGCGCATGGGTGGCCAGGGAGGCTCAGCTCGCTGCCCTCACACCCACAGGCGCCACCCCCGCAGCTCCCATTGGTTGCGGTTCCTGACCAATGGGAGCTGCGGAGCCGGCACTCAGGGCAGAGGCAGCGCGTGGAGCCTCCCTGGCCACCCATGCGCCTAGGGGCTGCAAGGACCTGGCAGCCTCTTCCGGGAGCTGTTTGGAGCTAGGGCAAGCCCCTGCTGCACCGCCGACCGGACTTTTAATGGCCCTTTTTGACCGGGCATTCCTGTCGAAAACCAGATGCCTGGCAACCCTACTCCTCCTCCAGCTAGGCCTTTCCCTCTGGCTCATAGGGAGAGTGTCTTCCCCACTGAACTCAGACCAGGGTCTCCTCTGGTCCCCTGCATGTGACTTCCTGCTCCCTGCAAGGTTCTCTCCTCTTACCCTTCTGTGATGGCTTCAGGTCTCTCTCAGCGCATATTGTAATAACTGAGCCAACAAACTTACACTAATTGTGAACTCATCTGTGAGAAAGCAGATAAAAATTTATGAAATGTTCCAATCACATACAACAATCCATGTTGATGGGAAAGGTGTAAAAGGGAGACTGGCTGTGACTGATTTAGTCCAAACAAAAAGGCCTCCTGATGTAACTCCAGGGCTGTGTTAAGATCATGTCTAGTAGATGAGAAATGTGGCCCTGGAAATCAATGAACCAAAATGAGTGTGTTGGAAATTCGGCCTAATTGGTGGACAATAACTGAAAGGATAGGCTATCCTGCCCTTCTCTTCCTTTTGGGGTTCTGTACCAGGGTGGATACCCGCTCCTGCCTTGAGGAGTTTGGAACTGCCCTGGGAGAAGGCTGAGCTGATTCGGGGGAAGTGGCTGCAGCTGGGCCACGCCCCAAACAGACTTAGCTGGCCCTATAAAGGCAGGGAGCCAGGAGCTCAGACAGAGTCTCTCTCTGCACTCAGAGAGAGAGAAGGACCTGGCTGCAGGGAGCTAGACACAGGGTACCTGAGTGGAGCAGGGCTGGGGAAAGGCAGAGGAGCTGGGGAGCTCCAGCCTGGAAAGCCCCAGGCTGCGGCCTAGTATTAGGCCAAAGGTACTGGGGGTTGCAGTGGGCAGCCCAGAGGTAGGCCAAGGCAGCAGGTCCAAACCTAACCTTGCCTGTGATGAGTGGCCTATACTGGGAGCGGGGGCTTGATAGTGACTGGCAGTGGCCTGGTACTGAGGCGAGGTGGGGTTAGTGAGTGGGGGTTCCCCTGGGAGGGGAGACCCAGCGTGTGTGGGTACTGCCAGGGGACAGCACCCAGAGCAAGGGGCACCGGTGTCCTGGGAGGGACACGGGAGCCAGCTGAAGACAAGGTGGATCACCGGCCTGCAGAGGGCGCTCCGGGCTGGATTGAGCTAATTCCCAGGATAACCAGCAGGAGGCACCACAGGGGTGAGTCCGACCCCTTACAGGTCCTTAAAAGATAAGACTATGGGGGCAGGGGAAATCGAGCATGAGCATAATTGCTAACTGAAAGAAGGGGAAGGAGGAGTGAGCTTCACTATCTTGGCCTGCCACCTCCATTGACTCCAGGGACCCTGAGGTCCACAGTGACACCATTGGGCTTTTGTTGTCCGGAACCAGAGAGATTCTACCAGACCGGTCCAAGAGAGGGACCCCAATGACATTGCCACCTCCACTGGCTCTGGCTGAATCCCAAACACTCACTGGGATATGAGACTGTCTCCTCACTACCCCTTGTGTCCTTTTCCTTCCCTGCCTTATTTCTTTTCTTTCCTACCCATTTCTCTTTTCCTACCGTCTGAGTCCAGCTTAGCTGGCTAAGACTATATTTTGCAACACTGTTGTGAGCCTTTGACAAAAGCTGCAGTTGTTCCCTAAGCATCCTGATGCTGGTACTTGGAATGGCTGATAAGGCCATGTGCTGTGCCTGTGTTTTTCCAGCAATGCGGTTGCAAATGGATGCAACATCGGAGACAGAATTTGTATTTTGCATCTCTACTATTCTTTTCTCTCCCCTTTTGTGTGTGTTTGCCTTTAGCAAACAGGATTGAACTTCAATAACAGTTCCAGCCTATCTCAATTGACATCTTCTCTTTTCCCCAAAAGGGACAGTTATTACTATCTTTAATATAATCTAAAAGACTGTCAAACAAAGGGTTTTCCTTAAAATCTCTCTATAGCTAAAGGAAAAGGAGATAAGAGTTATGGTTAAAATAAAAGCCTTCGTTAATACTTTACATTTCAAATGCTTTACCTGTTTTTCCTTTTTTTTCTATATCTTTAATAAAAGGTTGAAAGACTGTTTAATGGTGTGTTTTCCATGGTGCTAAGCAAGCACTCTCTATACCAAACTCTGAACCTTGTTTAAAACTCTTTATTGTTGGAAAGTTTCAGGGTCATGTTAACACCTTTGACTCTTTGGGCCCGTATATGCCATCAAAATTAACACAACATATCCCAGATCTCTCTTTTGGGAGTACCCCAGACTGGGCCTCTCTGTAGAAATGTCTCCTTTAGGTCTTCCCTAGTCTCCCTTTCTCTGACAGAGTAGACTCCCTTGTACAGGATGGTACTATCCCTGAGCTACCATTACCTGATGCCTGCTCACCTGACCCAACCACTGCCCGAAGCCCAACCCATCACTTTGGAAAGGGATAATTAGGCGTAGGGCTCAACTCCTCTTACAGGTCCAGCCCACTCGGTAACAGGCAGTGACCCGATGGTAGAGCCTCTATTGACTGCACTGGGTTTAAGAAGCCTACGAGGGTGTAAAATCCTTCTTTATTTCTGTCTCCACTACCCCTTCCTCTGCCTATAGGAATGTGGGGCAGTGCCTTTGCTGCAAGTCTGGATGATGTCTGTCTGAAGATGGTTGGTTCAGGACTGAGCTTTCTAGATTCTCTGAAAGATGTAATCAGAGTCATAGGTAAGGCCATTCAGTACCCCGTAAAATAGTCAGTTTTTGTTTAAAAACTGGGTTTTCTAGAGGCTTCTTTTCAGAATGATCACATAAATGTAACTCCAAAATTTAAGAAGTCCTGTGGGATGTTCAAGGACAGACAAGCCTCAGCTGGGCTGGATCATTAACACAGTTTCTCTAAAGCTGTATTCCACTCTCCTCTGTCATGTAGTTTCTCTCAACAATATGGCCTATATATTTACACAGTAGATTAAATAATAATGGTCACCGTTAACTTCTCTCTCGCGCCCCACCCCCTTACTTGGTTCCATTGACTACAATATTTTGTGACATCCCTGGGTGGTAGGAAAGTGGTGTTACTCCTGTTTTACAGATAGGGAACTGTGGCACAGAAGTGCAGAGAGGTTAAGTGACTTGTCCAAGGTCATATAGGAAGCTGATGGTAGATCTGGGAATTGAACCCATGTCTCTTGAGACCCAGTCCTGTATCCAAACTACAAAGAGGAGAAGGAAGATCCAGTGGTTAGAGTGTTAGCCGGGGACTTGAGACCTGAGTTCAATTCCCTTCTTGGCCATAGACTTTCTCTGTAATGTTGGACAAGTCACACTGGGCCTCAGTTCTACATCTGTGCAAGGGGGATAATAGCACTTCCCTACCTCAAAGGGGTGCTCTGAGGATAAATACATTAAAGACTGTGAGGTGCGTAGGTATTGTGGTGATGGGGAGAGGCCTATAAGTACCTTCAATAGGTAGGTAGAAAAACCATCCTTCCTCTCACTCTGCATTTGTCATACCACAGTGTTAGGTTTCACTACACTATTTCCCATTTGTAACCATAAGAAATATTGTAGTGATTGTTCAGTATTTCTAGTCAACGTTGTCCCATATGAGAGCATATCCATGATGTCATATGGTGACCGTTTTCATTGGCATCAGTTTGGAATGGCTACATGACTCATGAGTGAGATTTGAAAGACATCCTAAATGACGAAACTTCAGTATAGACTCAGTTAATTTGGACCTCAGACTAATACGTTTTTACAGTGCCCACATATGTAGGGGGAAAAACAGTCCTATGACAATAGTTTGAACTTTCATTTCTGAAAAGATTAGTATCTTGAAATGCTAGGTTTGAATGATCATGCTTTTAAATATATTCTGATCTTTATCATGGCTTGTGTTATAGATGATTGCCAAAGATTCCATTTTCGGGAAGCCACTCGGTTAAAGACTCGTCTGGTTATACCAGGGGGACCCTTATTACAAATTTTCCAGGATTTCTTCAAGTCCCGTGTCACCTCTGGGGAAACCTTCAACTTCATGCAAGGCTTGTACCTTCACAGAAATTATGTCAACAACAGGAATTTTGTAGCCTGGAAAGGTAGCCATTTTGAAATAAATCACTGTTTTTTGGATATTTTGTTAATATTTTAAAATCATGCATAACTTTAGCATTTTGGGCCAAATTCTTTGCTAGTATAAGTTTGGAACAGCTCCATTGAAGTCAGTGGAGTGCTGCCAAATTTACACCAGCAGCAGAGAATTTGATACAATCGGAGAACTTGTTGGCTATGAAATAATATCACCCAGCTGGTGATACAGACCTGTTTTCTACTTTGCTTCTGGAATATCCAGAGTGCAGGTCTGATTTTGTGTGGGAGTACAGAACATGTATTAGAGGTTTCTCCTTAAGGTCTCAATGGTTGTTTCATTTCCTCATTTTCAAAGTTTCCCCCATCTTTTTGGTAACTAAGGTGATTTTTTTGGGGGTGGGGGTGTCTGTTAGGTACACACCTTGATGCTTTTCCCAACCAGCTGACTCCCATGGAAGACAGCCTGTACTTGGTGGATGGTGGTTTTTCGATCAACTCTCCCTTTCCCGTGGTGCTCCAGCCAGAAAGAGATGTAGATGTCATCTTGTCATTTAACTACTCTTGGGATGCTCCATTTGAGGTGAGCAGCATTAGACAGGGAAAGAAGCATGGAAACATACACTTTTCATAACATGGATCAGTCCAAGATGTTTGAATAGGGAGTCTCCTGAAGTAGGACACTCAAGGCTTCAGTTGTCAGACCAGGCAATTCACTGTGAACTTCATGTCACAACATGAACTTCATACATGGAACTTCACAGTGACAATGGTGGTAAAATGCCAGTATTTCTGCTTAAAAAGCATAGGCCCCTAACACTTTATCTAAAGGTGAATCTCCATTAACAGTATAAGACTTGTGGCACACCATTGCACATTCTTATTCCATTTAGTAGAATGCACTGTTAGGTGGGAAGATGAAGGTGGCGGTAATTTTTTTGTGCTAACAGTAGGCTATTTGTGCTGTATACAAATGTATGTTCACAAAATATTACATGCAGCTAGTCAAATTCAATATATATAATCTTGAAATGATTCAATTTTAATTTGTAGTATATTTTAAGGGACATACTTTATTTCCAAGTATTTTTATTTTTATCGATTTTAATATTTTCCCTAGCACCATCAAGTCTAGTTGCTGTTCAAAATATGTCTACAGAAATTGAGCTCCATCAGATTCAGTAATAAAATCCTAATATTAGTCAACACCTTATTTTATTGCCAGAAAAAGGTGACAGCAACACAGTGTATTACTTGTCTACGAGCCCATCATAAGATATACCGTTAACTTTTCTTCGATGTAATTTTTGAATTTTAATTATGAAAGCATTTTATTTGTTTTTAGCGAAGTGAGAAATCGGAGTCCAATCCTTCCAAGTCTAACTATAGGTTTGGCTATGTAAAATGATAGTGACTGACTAACTTTTCTGTTTGAAATATATTACGAAAGTGTTTTTTAAAAACTTGCTAAATGTAATAATACTTAGGATGTCTACACATTTGCAGTACTTCAAAAATATTTGCTGATTTTTCACAATATCCCCATTTTACAGATGAGGAAACTGAGGCAGAGAGGTTAAATGACTTGCTCTAGGTCAGAGAGGAAGCCAGTGGAAAAGTTCCCAAACTTGTGATTTAGAACATGCTGCCTCTACTTTTATAAAATATTTGCTACATAACATAAATTAATTATGAAAATTGAATAGTTTAGTAGTGCCATAAATATAATCGTTAGAAGGAAAATATTCTCTATTTTTCTGTTTTCGCTGGGTAAAACAGGACCTAACATTTGACTTTTGTTCTGTGACCACAGGTTTTACAGTTGACTCAGAAATACTGTGAAGAACAGGAAATCCCCTTTCCACAAATCATCTTGAGTGAGGAAGATGAGAAGAAGCCAAAAGAATGTTACATGTTTGTGGATGATGAAAACCCAAAAGCTCCCATAGTGCTTCACTTCCCACTGGTGAATGATACATTCCGGAAATACAAAGCACCGGGTAAGGGAATGTGCATCAAGATCCTATGATTAAGGTATTCAGGTATGATTAGCCAGCTAGAATGCGAGACTGGCTGAACTTTCCTAACCATAAAATGTATGCAGTTATAGCTGTGTTGGTCCTAGGATGTTAGAGAGACAAGGTGGGTGAGGTAATCTTTTATTGGACCCATTTCTGCTGGTGAGAGAGACAAGCTTTTGAGCTTGCACAGAGCTCTTCCTCGGGTCTCGGACCTGCCCTGAAGAATAAAAGATAGAAAATATTATCAATAAGAGATACTACCTCACCCACTTTGTCTCTCTAACCATAAAATATCACAGCTTTCCCTTACCTAGTTCCCTGTAAGCTATTGAGCTCTATTACTTTTTTACAGAAAGAGCAACAGAAGTGTTTCATTTTGGTGAAGGGAGGAACAGGGCTGTCCCAAAAGCTATGTAAAGTGTGAGGGAATCTAAATAGACAATTATTTGCTCCTTTATGAACCAACCCCTTCCTTACCACATAATTCTGCCACATATAATGGCTAGATGTAGATGTGAACTAATATTTCTGTGGTTTATCCTGATGGTGTGATGGTCACTGTATTTGCATTATAAAGAGGCCTGAAATATAATCAGTTAGCATTGCCTCAAGGATTATAATTTAGGAATTCCCAGCTATTTTTCCACCTGAGAACCTGAAACACCTTTTTACTCATAGAACCCCATTACTCATTTTAAAATCAAGTTTAGTTACAACAGAAGGCGTGGGGGCCTTTTTCTATATTATGGTAACACGTGTTAAAGCCCAAGTGGCCCTGTCTACATTAAGATGTTAAAAACATGTTTTAAAAACACACCTGTTATCCTAATGTGGGCGGCCCCTTCCAGGAAGAATTAACTTTGTTACCTTGAAGTCAGGTTAGTATTTCTCACCTCAAAATTATAGCTTAATCCTGTAGTGTGCCATACTGTGATTTATTGCAACAAAATAATTTTTTTCTCTTTAATCTGTGTTTTTGGAGGGTGGTGGAAGTATGAAGTGGAAATGGTACTTTGGCTCAAAGTTTGAAAGCTAAAGTATTGTGACCCTACTCTGAGGTGCTGAAATCTCTTCTCATGCAATTCCTGACCTGGAGAGTGAGCAAAAGTTGACACCTGCTTAGTTGATCTGTGACCTTCATTGGTGATTCAATTAAAGGGTTCTAGTAAGACTTTCACAGTTTATTTTTCTCTGGTTGCAGGAATAGAACGTGAGTCAGAAGATGAGAAATCCTTTGGTGATTTTGTCATTGAGGGAAAAGACTCTCCTTACCGCACGCTAAACTTCACCTTTGAGCCCTATGACTTTGACAGGCTGGTGGAAGTGAACTGCTACAATGTTCTGAACAACAAGGACATACTCCTAAAGGCCCTAAATTTGGCTCTGAGCAGGAGGAAGATGAAGAAGGGCAATGGGCAATGAGAACCTTCTTGGCATAGGACATGGATGGACTGCAATGCACCAAAGGCATATGGTTCAAGTAGTATTCCTGAGGAAATTCTGTGCCACTGTGCATGCATAATTAATAAGCCACACATAGTTTTAATTTTTTATGCAGAAAAAAGCTTTTGCCGGAAAGTTTCTGCAGTTGTACCTTTTGCTCACCAGAGAGCGCTGTGGTGATAGACCAGAGCAGCAGCTCCTGGCCAGCTAGGGAAGAGAGAGTGCCTGCAGAGCCGCCTTCACCGCGCATGTTGGGCCAGGTCAGGAGACAGGGCTATGGGGAGACAGACAGTGTGGGGCTGCTGGGGCTCAGACAGGGGCTCATAATGGTTAGTGGGGGAGGACAGACTGGGGCAGGGGGTGAATGGAAGTGCAGGTGCAGGGTCACGGGGGGAGGAAGGTGCAGGGCTACATGGGGAAAGGGGGTGGGGATGCAGGGCTACATAGTGACAGGGAGATGGCTGAGTTGGGGGCTCAGAGACACTTGGGAGGGGGTGCAGGGCCACATGGGGATGTGGGGGAGTGGGCATCTGAGTGGGGGTGGAGAGAAACACGTAGACAGGGTGTGCAAGGACACATGGGGACAGAGGCAGATGTGCCTGAGGATACAGGTCAGCCAGGGTCTGCATGGGGGAAGCTTCCTAACAATCACTTCCTGTCCTCCCCAAAAAACCTGTTCCATACTTTTTCCCACCCATACCCAATAACCCTCCAAGTTTACACGCAGGCTCCTCCCCAGCAATTTACTTCCCTCTCCCTCACCTCCTACGTTACCCCCGACTCCCCCAAGCCTTTGCTCTGCTTCTGAGGGGTGCAGGAAATAAAGTTATGTATTGTAGTTTAAATGAATTATTACTCAGTTATGTATTAATATCCCTAGTAAGCAATCTATTTCTCAAAAAACATTTTCTGAATCTTTTTTGTTTGTTGTCTGTATTGTTACAGACATACTTGCTGACAGGTATTTTGAAATAAATGACCAAAAATAATTGAAAGTGGTGTGATTATATTGTGTTATGACAAATAAAATATGCAGAATTTTGCAGAATTTTAAAATATTGTGTGCAGAATTTTTAATTTTGTTTCAGAATTTTTAATTTTTTTGGTGCAGAGTTCCCCCAGGAATAAAGTAGGAATGCTGATGGGTAAAGTAGCTGCAAGCCACTTTCATCTGAGTGGGAGCACAGTTAAATTCCCTACATTTCACACTGAAAACTTACACCAGATATGGTGTAACCCCCACCCCCCCCAACCTCTTTTGTACTCCACTACAGTTTGTAAAACCCAAAGAGATGACAATAGTTGTCTTCCATTGCCAAATGTTTGGTACCGAGAAACCAAACTAGGTGTACGTTTTGAGGGGAAAGGAGTTCCTCTCTTGATATTCAGCACAGTCACAGATGCATCAAAGTTCCAGCTGTGCAGGGTGGTACGGATGCTTATGTGAGGTGTAACAATCCTGATCTGATGATGCATGTTTTTAGTTATGGGTCTCTGGGGAGAAGAGGATGCTGAAGTGTGGGTGATGTAGACAAGTGAACACTGGGGACTAGATTGGTTAAGGCCACAAAACTCCTTCTGTATTGTGACCCATCTAGGATTTGAAGCCAGGTTGCCAGAGGTGAGTTGTTAGTAGAAGTCCAATCAGGAACTGTGCCAAGTCCTGGAGAAAGATCCTGGTTTGTTGGCAGAGACTCCTCTGTTCAAGGCATGGATAAAGTGGGCACATTCCTCTACACAGCCTAACTCAGTCTATGCCAGAGTTCCTTTTAAAATCTGCTGCATGTAATACTTCAAGTGTTGATTTTGACCAATAAAATACCTTGATGGCTCGGTCCTAGCAACTTCAGAGACGGTCTCTCTCCTTGTGATACCAGAGCAATTGCTTTAATTCCTCTCTAATGTAATTGGGAAGGCACTGGGAGTTCTTAGGAAAGGATCTTTGACTCTGGAAATTGCTTCCTGCTGCTGCTGCAACTTGGCTCACCAGAGCCTGGAATTGGTCATTTTCAGATGCTGCAAGAACTCATCTGTTTGTTTTCCTCAGACTTTTCCTGGGGCGGAGGAAGGGAGGCTATTTTTCTACAGATGGGTAGATTTAGGGAGGTCTATTTTGTTTTAAGATATTTGGGTCAAGGCCTTGTTTAGAATTTTATTTTGTTAGTGTGTGTGTTAGAGGAATAGTGTGATGCAGCTAGTGCTTGTGATAGGTGCAACTACTAAATGTGAATAAATAGAATGAGTGTGAACTGCTGCTGTTATATTGTGGGGTGGAATTACCTCATTTTGCAGAGAGTTTTTAAGATGTGACTTTCAGGGCACGTCTAATCAAAACAAAGTTTTTGGGGAATAACCACTATTCACATGTATGGTGTTTACTTTGAACTGAATGTACTGATTGTGTGTTTGAACTGTCATGACAGAAGTTTGATGTCCCCATTTAAAGCAGACCATAGTGTAGTTGTAACTTTTCAAGAACATTTTGCTACTTCATTTCTATAAAGAAAAGGATATTTTCTGTATTTCCTTTTAATTAAACAAAAAGAATTTTGCTAACATGCCACTTCTTAGGCCACAAGGCTGAAGTGGAGGGTTTTTTCTTTACTGATTGATGCTTGTTCAACTCAAGGATAGTTCTTTCTCCTCCAGTTTAAGTGCCTGCTGGTCAAAGGTAAGTAATAACAGTAAATAGAATAATACCTAGCTCTTATGATAATACTTTCCATCAGTAGATCTCAAGACCCTTTACGAAGAGGGTCAGTATCATTATCCCCATTTTACAGATAGGGAAAGTGAGGCACAAAGGGGAAGTGACTTGATCAAGATCATCCAGAAGGCCAGTAGCAGAACCAGGACTAGAACCTGGGTCTCCTTAGTCTCAGTCCAGTGCTCTCTCCACTAGGGAGTACTGCTCAAATATAATATAATTATAAAAATATAATCAATCTGCACTCCAGGGGTCTTGCTTTTTAGAGTTCAGAGTACTAAATAACTGCAGTTCTGAGCTGTTAAACTTCCTTCCTGCCAGGCTGCATCCTCAACTCTTATGTCCTTTTCTCCAGCTGAGGCATGATGAGAATCACCAATTCAGTGCTTCCTCTTTTCATTATTTCCAATGCAGACTGGTTTTCTTTGCAGGATTGGGAAGTCTATCACGTTTTTTATCATCAATTACTTTAGAAGATTAATTTTATTATTGTTTTCTACATAAGTTTATACATATTCTTGACTGGGCTTTGAGAAAGCCTTACATCCAGGTTAGGCCTTGTGATGTTTGGCCCGGGGAGGCAGGATACTTCCCTCTCCAAACTGGACCTTTTTCTTCCTTTGCGAATCTTAAATAAACAGTGTCTGTTTCTTGCAGTTTTCCCTTTCTCCCAGCAGGTGCTCAGGTACCATGGTGAGGGGGATATATATAAACCTAGATTGATATAAATGGGAAGGCAACAAGTACTCTCCTCAAAGCTAGGTCTCCCCAGGCTTCCTAAACACTTCACACATCCACTCTCCATTCCAGAGCAGCAGGACTTCATGTCTGAACCAAGGGTCCTTTATGCTCCTGTTGATCAGTAAATTAGCGCATAAGCACTTCATGTAGGACTCCATCACATTTTTGTAGGAAGATAAATCCTGCTCTGTGGACCTTGGGCTGCAGAACACTCTGCAACATGTATTGATATGCTGTCCTGTCTCTTTAAAAGGTTTCCTGTTCTGCAGGAAGAGCAACTCTGGAACTTGGTTATTCAGTAGAATTCACCCTGCAGGGCAGGAGAGATTTTTAAAGGGCCAGCTGTACTGTGTTCTGGATCTTTGTAGGTTGTCTCCAGGGGAGGAGGAATCAATGATGCAGCATCTGGGGATGTTCTAAATATAACTTATTTATACCAGCATCCTAGTCCTGGCAGGTGAGTGGGGACAAAGAGCATGCAAGCAATCTCTTCTCTCAGGAATACCAGCTCAGTTCCCAGAGAGCAATATTGCTAGAAGAATTGACTATACATAAAGGCAGAGAGCAAAAACTGCTGCTCACACAGCTCCCTCTACCTGGAACCTTGCATAACCCAGACTAACTGTACAGCCAATACCAAATATTTGCTCACACGCTAAGTAAGAGAACTTGAAAGACTGTAATAGTGCCACCTGATGACACCTCCCATAACCATAGGAAACCTGCAGTCCTTGATGATTCTCACTGTCCCTAGAAGATTACTTGATTTTAGTAAAGCTTTTGACGTAGTCCCACATGACACCCTTGTAAGAAAAACTAGAAAAATGTGGTTTAGATGAAATTACTATAAGGTGGGTGCACAACTGGTTGAAAGAGTGTGGTCAAAGAGTAGTTATCAGTAGTTTGTTCTCAAACTGGGAAGGTTTATCTAGTGGGGTCCCGCGGGGGGGTCAGTCCTGGGTTCATTACTAATCAATATTTTAATTAATGACTTGAATAATGGAGTGGAGAGTGTGCTTATAAAATTTGCAGATGACACCAAGCTGGAGGGGGTTGCAAGCACTTTGGAGGGGACAACATTAGAAGTCAACAGGACCATGGCAATTTGGAGAATTGGTCTGAATTCAACATGATGAAACTCAATGGAGCCAAGTGCAAGGTACTACACTTAGGAAGGAAAAAGCAAATGCACCGCTACAAAATGGGGAATAACTGGCTAGACAATAGTATTACTGAAAAGGATCTGGGAGTTATAGTGGATCACAAATTGAATGTGAGTCAAAAATGTGGTGCAGCTGCAAAAAAGGCTAATATCATTCTCGGGTGTATTAATAGGAGATATTGGAGATAATTGTCCTGCTATACTGGGCACTGGTGAGGACTCACTGGAGTACAGTGTTTGCTTCTGGGCTCCACACTTTAGGAAAGATGAGGACAAATTAGAGAGAGTCCAGAGGAGAGCAACAAAAATGATGAAAGGTTTAGAAAACCTGATGGAGGAGGAAAGGTTACAAAAACTGGGCCTGTTTAGTCTTGAGAAAAGAAGATACAGGGGGGACCTGATAAGTCTCAAATATGTTACGGGCTATTATAAAGAGGACGGTGATCAATTGTTTTCCATGTCCACTGAAGGTAAGGCAAGAAGTAATGGGCTTAATCTGCAGCAAGAGAGATTTAGGTTAGAGAGTAGGAAAACCTTTCTAACTGAAAGGGTAGTTTAACTCTGGAACAGGCTTCCAAGGGAGGTTGTGGAATCCACATCACTGGAGGTTTTTAAAAACAAGTTGGACAAACACCTGTCAGGGATGGTCTAGGTTTACCTTCTTGAAGTCATTTCCTGCTTTCCATTTCTATGATTCTGTAGAGGCCAATACACTGCACTCTATGTCTGTATATTACAAACAGCTAGTTTGGGCATCAGGGTCCTGATTTTCTTTTCCTTATATTAAATATGGAGATATACCTCTCTCATAGAGCTGGAAGGGACCTTGAACCTTTGCTCCCAGGACCAAGTACTGATTTTTGCCCCAGATCCCTAAGTTGCCCCCTCAAGGATTGAACTCCCAACCCTGGGTTTAGCAGGCCAATGCTCAAACCACTGAGCTATCCCTCCCCCTGTATTGCTCCCAGGAATTTGAGGAAGGGATGTTCTAAAACACTGCTGTTCAATGTTAGATACTGGCAGCATGCCAATAGCACTCAGGCTGCCCTAGGAAGTAGAAATTGCAGTACTAGATCTGTACCGTGGTAAATACCATAGGCAGAGCTCTGTTTACGCTATGATCCTAAAGCTGCAGAACTTGCTGTGGAATCTCATTGTGACAGTTTGGATATCAGCATTGTTAACTATCTCCCCTCATTCATTTTGGAGACTAATTCAGCTAATGTGCTTATTGCAGGATTGCCCATTCCTCGATGAAAACAGAAGACCTCAGAAAAAGCAGCACTGGTTGGCATTCATAAGGTAGGGGAACTTTCACCCCCTATTAATATTCTCACTCATGCATATAGGAAATGATACAGAGGTACAAAATAGGAAAATCCCAATTTTTTTTAACTGTCTGGGAAGGGCTTTGAGCTAGCAACACTACCCCTTTCCCTTTATGTCTGCACTTGCCTTCTTTACAGCAGTGGAAGATAAACAGGTTTGGTGGAGCTAGGGACCAAGGTAGGGAATCAGACTGCAGGAACCAGGGGATGGAAAGCCATTTTATTTGGGCACTCATTTGTTGATGGGCCCTTAATCTGTCACTATTGGTCCTTGCTAATTAGAGCAAAGCTGTTGGTATGGGCTCCTTTGTTGTGTGTTTGTTTCATCAAACCCACAGCAACGACAACTGTTTTAATATGTTGTGTTTATTTTTTTTGATTAACTGTTTCAGACTATTGGTGTGTATGTATATGTATTACACATATACAAGAATAAGTTAAAGGAACACTAAGGTTGTAAAGATAAGCACTCAAAAGTTGAGAAATGATCAAATTAAGGTTGCCCATGAAATCTTAATTTGGCCCCCTTGTAGATGTGCATTATAATAGTCATTAATTACATGATCTCATTCCATTTTTTTCTCACATGACCCCTGCCTCATTCAGTGCACTGGATGGATGGTGCTCATTTATTGAGCTGCTATTCAATATTTTCTTTTCTCATTATTCAATGGGTGACATCAGATCTTATTTACTGCACAGTGTTCAAACCCTGTTCTGAAGACAGAATGAATTTCCTCATGGGCTTTTTTTATGGTGGTCGTCACTGCAGTATCGGAGTGCTTCACAAACATTATTTGATTTATCTTCACAACACCTCTGTCAGACGAAGGCTACTGTTATCCTCATTTTACAGGTGGGGAGCTGAGGCCCAGAGATTAAAGTCAAAAGTGTCCACTAAATTGGGTGCCTCATCTGAGATGCCTAGAGACCTGGTCTTTTAGAGAACTTAGCACTATATATGTTCAACGCACAGTCCCTATTGACTACAGTTGCAGCTGTGAGTGTTCAGCACTTCTGCAAAACAGACCCCAGGGTTTCCAGTCAGGCACTCAGGAGAGGAGAAACACAATTTGTGACCACCTGTGCATAGTTTGGTTGAAGTGATTTGCCCAGTATCCAAATTCTGTGACTGAAGCAGAAATAGAATCCAATGATCTAAGCCAGCATTGAACTGAGGGACTGGGTGGACCCCGCGGCTTTCAGTCAGCGCATGGGGCTGCCCACCTTGCATGTCCCCTGTCTCCAGGAGGTGAGGGCAGCCTTGCCTCCTGATTCTCTTGTTTTCTTTGAGCAGGTCCTGTGGGTGGCTGCTCCCTGCCCACCCCTCTAGAACTCCCCATCGGGCCCCTGCCCCGCCAGCCTCTCTGGCCACCCTAAACAGGCCACCTGTGCCAGCTGCCCAACATCCAGCTGGTCTGCCTCTGAACTGTGCCCAGAGAACATCTGTATGTGATCTTGCTTCATACCATCCCCTTCCTTGCCCTTGTTGTTAGAGGGCTTTCCCTTCACCCTCTCCCCTGGTTCTTATCATGCAGACAGAAAGCAGAAGACCAGAAGTCTGAAGTGCAGACAATTCGATGTTTATTGAGGTTAGTTCCAAGCAAACATATCCATAGCTCTACGGACCGGCAGAATCTGTTTCCCAGTGTTCCGTTCCCAGCTCTGATGCCACAGAGCCTTTATTCCATGTCCCCCTTCCCCATTCCCACCTCCCATTCCCAATTCCCCATTCCCTATTTCCCCCCTTCCTCCTCCTTAGCAGGCCCAAATATACCTTCAGTGCACGCCCCTAGTCACACCCCTTACAACTTATGGTCATGTTCCATTTGGGAGGGCGTGAGTTGGGGTCTTCGTCCCACCCCTTTTGTACCCCATGGGAGGGGTAAGGAGTGAGGTTGTGCTCTGGCCAAGGCCAGGCCTTTCTTCGGCTTTTAGTGTTTCTTATGCCTCCCCCGCAACCTCCCTTGCCCCTCCTAACTGGTTACTTGGCCTTGCCTTGACATAAGGAGTTGAGGCAGTCTTTAAGTGTGTGCTCATATCTTACATTCCCACCATGCCCAGTAACACTTTAACTGCTCTTATATATTTCCATTATACTAACAAACCCATCTGGTTTAGGCAAAAGCAACATTTACACTGCCTCTTTGTTTTTAGTAAGAATCCCTTTGTTCACATATATGTATAAGATATGAGTATCAAAAAGCCAAACCCAAAATTCTATCCCAGGCTAACAAACAGATTATATGCTAACATTTGTGTCCCATCCTGACACCATGTGGTGGGACCTGCTGCCACCTGAGGAAGGTAAGGGACTCTGGTGGGCCAGTCTATTCTGGTCCCAGGGCCCACCAGAGTTATTAGTTGGCAGTTCCTCCATGTGGCCATGAGCACGGGCATGTACTTGGTGCAGTTCATGAACTCCCCTGATACCTGTCCCTTTGTGGGAAGAGGGAGATGCTAGCATACATATATGTAGGATGTGTCAGGTTGAAGCCCCTCTTCCGGCTCCTTCACAACCTCTTACTGAGGTTCTAGTTGCACTTTTCCCTGCACCTCCTGATTGATGCACATTCAATCCGTGGCCTCACAAATCGTGGGACCTCCTCGTTAACCTCTTCCTGGCACTGGCTAAGATGGCTGTCCATCGCACCAGGAGGAGGAAGCATGATGTGGAGATGCTCTGTGAGCGTGGGGTCTATTTTCATTCCCTGGTTCAATCAAGTTTCCTGGCAGAGTTCCTCTGGGCAGTGTCTACTGACTTATAAGACATCTTTGAGGGGCAGTGGGTGCTGTCCAGGGTCCTCTGATTTTTAACCTTTGACCTCACTCCTGTTCCTGTTTTTTCATTTGTTGTCCCACGTTCTCACTTGTGGCCTGGGCTTAGTGGTTCCTCCCCCTTAGCTAAGGGGGCAAGCCTTTAGTTTTGGATGGCCTTAGACCTGCCTGTCTCAGATCAGCAAATAGTACACATGGTCCTACTTCTGCAACAAACGAGGCAGGGGTCCTGCGGGAAGTAGCATCCTTTATTGCAGGGGTTCTCAGCCTTTTTCTTTTGGAGGCCCCCCCCCAACATGCTATAAAAATTCCAGAGACCACCTGTGCCATGACAACTGTTTTTCTGCATATAAAAGCCAGGGCCAGCATTAGGGGTTAGCAAGCAGGGCAATTGCCTGAGGCCTCACGCCACAGGCGGACATGTGAAGCTAAGTTGCTCAGGCTTCAGCTCCAGGAGGTGGGGTTTTGGCTTTCTGTCATGGGCCCCAGCAAGTCTAATGCTGGTTCTGCTTGGCAGACCCCCTAAAACCTGCTCATGGGCACCCCAGTGGGACTTGGATCCCTGGTTGAGAACCACTGCTTTATTGTACAAACTTGATTTTTTCCCCAGAGCACTATCCAGCCTATGCACTGAATGAGGCAAACGTTTGTAGAAAAAAATAGTATGTGATCATGTAGTTAAAGAATGTGCATAATGCATATGCACAAGGGGTGTGAATTAAGGCAGCACAGTCTGGACATTTTGGACATTTTCTAACTTCTGAGTGGTTGGCTTTGCAATTGGAATGTTATTTCAGTGTAGATTTTTGTGTGTAATTTCCTAGGTTTTAAAACCAATCAAACTGCAAAACGTGCAGATTGTCCTCAACATGGGTCATCAGCATGGTTGAAACCTTCACATCCACTGCACAGCTCTCTGCCACTGATGAAACCAAGTAACTGATAGCAATAGTAGATTGTCATCCTCTCCGTGTAGACCAGCATTAGAGGGGGATGAGACACACACTTTGCCAGTGGGTTTCACAGATGCTTGCTGACAGCAGAAGAATGGTGAAAGTCAGGAATTTTGGGTTCTAGTCCAAGTTCTGTGGGGAATGTATCTAATGGTCATAGACCTTCTGCCCCATCCATTCCAGCCTGTGTCTGTCACTTTCCATGCCCAGTGTCAGCTCATCCTAATCTCACATAGACGATCCCAGTCTCCTGCCCCAAGCCCCTCATCTCAGTCTTCCTTGACCAGCCAGTCCCAATATCCCCTTCAGGGCTCCCTATTGGAGTCCAGGTCTTCTCTCCACCCTGGCTCTTCATCCCAGATTCCCTCCCTGGGTTTCTTGTCCAGCCAGCCGCCTCCTCCCTCCCTAGGCTTCTCATCTAATCCATCTTCCATCCCCACTCTCCTTGTTCTGGTCTCACTTGTGGATTCCTCATCTGACTTCAATCTCTCCCACCCCCACTCCAAGTTCCAGTCTCTCTTCTAGGCCCCTTGATGCCCCGTGAAGTAAACTTTTGCATTATTCCCAGCAAAAGGAAACAATTTAGCATACATTTTGATATCACAATTCCTGGTTGAAGGAGAGCTAAAACACTTGTCTGTGCTTACACTTTGTCTCTGTTGACAAAACTTGACTTGTGCTGCTGTAGTTGGTAGAGGTGAGCCTCAGTCACAAAATTCAACTCTGGAAGTGGGTCCAAAATTGGGGGATTCCTGTCTGGTATTCTGATTTGGGTCCATTTCCACCCCCCTTTGAGTTTGTAAATCTGCATCTACTAATTTTCCCAAGCATTATCCTACTTCCTTTTGCTAGATTTGTGTGGAAAAATCTCTCTTGTAATCCATCAATGCCTCACTGACAGGTATACCATCCTTCTTTAAATAACAGCAAATTACAACTTGTTGCAAGGGTGTTGCTTTGGAACATATCCTTCTGAGTTTGGGAGGCGGTGATATGTTATGATGAAAGAAAAATGCTCCTCTTCACATCTAACCTGCAACACTTGCTCGTGTAGGTGAAAGCAGAGTGCCAGTAATGTCTGAGGTGCTGAACTGTGATGGTTTTATCCTACGTACAAATGGGCACTACGTGGAAAACACATGAACCTTTTACTTATGATCAGCAGGTATAAAATGTGTAGGGCAAGTGTATCAACCCCGTGTGCCATGCAGTATTCTCCCTTATGATTCTGCCATGCTTGCAGAATTTACTATAAGGTGGTTTTAGTCCTAGTGTAAAGATCAGTTCTTAAAGTATCAAAAGTTGTACACAAGGTCTGCTTAGAGCAGGGGGAAACAATGGGGAACAAAACCAGTGTCCTGCCCCTTCTCTAGCATTTTCAGTACAATGATCTCAAAGTCCTTTACAGTCATAAATAAACTTTTCCTCAAAACACCCCTAAGAAGTAAATAGGTATTACTGTTCTCATTTTACTGATGGTTTAACTGTGAGTGCAGCTTATTGTACCACACAGCTGACCGGAACTGCCTCTTCCCGCCCGACATGTTTCGGGCTCACTTGGCCCCTGTCTCCAGCAGCTGGGATGGTAGTGGACCACCCCCCACTCAGGCCCTGCTGCTGAGGACAGGGACTGAGCAAGCCGGAGCCCCCTGTCTCCTTCCAGCGTGCTGCTCCGCCCTTGTCTCTGGAAGCCAAGCCCGGGCAGGGAATGGGCCACTGCTGCCTCCCAGCCAGGTGCTCTCAGGCAGAAGCAGCTCTGTCCCTCTCCCGACCTGGCTGCCAGGGAGAGCGGTGAACGTGGCAGCGGGGAGGCACAGGGAGAGAAGGACAGAGCCCCTCTCTCTCTCCCTGCCTCCAGCAGGCCAATCTGGGAGGGCACTTGACCCTCCATACCACCCCTACACATTACCTCTGTTGTACCAAATGTGATACTTTGACTGTTACTGCATCTGCTGTAATCCTTGTCGGATTGCCTCATCATAGGTTTCTGTTATGAGCTTTGAGGACAGGGCCTGTCTTTTTATCATGTTGTATGTACAGCACCTAGCATAATGAGGCCCTGACCTATGATTGGTGCCTGTAGGCACTGCTGCATCACAAAAAACATGATACTAATAATTCATTAACTGACTTGCCTGAAGTTACACAGTGAGTCTCTGGCAGAGCTGGGAATGGACCAGGTCTCTAGACTGCCTACCCCGGGCCTTATCTTCAAAAGCATCCTTATTCCAGAAGCAATAAGGCCCACTTCTTGTACTTTTGTTTTCCTTTTTGAATGTGCAATCCGAAAACTTTATGGCTAACAAAGTTTGGAAGAAAAATCTAAACACCCATTCATAGTGCTTGAAATATTTTAATGAGTCTGTGTGGGCAATTGCATCTAACTTCTAACATAATTTGGGGATTCAGTATGAATGATCATATTCAAACTCCTCCTGGACACTCAGCTGTTGATGAATGTGCTGAATGTCATTCACGCTGCATTTTTTCCTGCATGTAACTGGTGATGTCACATTTGACCTCAGACAATTAGAATCTAATCTCTAGTGGAAATTCCAGTAGGCACCATTAGAATCCATCAACTGGTCTCTGGCTTCAGTTAGAGGAACAGGAACCCCAGGTACCAGTAGCCCAAAAAAATGCAGTGTAGCGTTTCAGAATCCAGTTGACTAGCTAGAGCCACTATTATACCTGTAGGTGCCATCACAATGCAAATACACCCCTACCTCGATATAACGCTGTCCTCGGGAGTCAAAAAATCTTACCGCATTATAGGTGAAACCGTGTTATATCAAACTTGCTTTGATCCGCCAGAGTGCGCACCCCGAGCACTGCTTTACCGCGTTATATCAGAATTCGTGTTATATCGGGGTAGAGGTGTAATGAGGTCCCTTTCAGGGATTGGGGACCCATTGTCTTAGGCATTGTATCAAAAAGAGGTCTCTGCCCCAAAGATCTTAGGCTTTAAGTATATGACAAGATGTCAATGGGTGGATGCTACAGATAGGGGAGCACAAGGTAATAATGAGATGATTATGATTAGTGTAAACCAGCAGTCACCAATTCCCTAGTAGAAACCAGCTGAAGATTTTCAAGGGACCCTAGTCTGTTAAAGCTGAAAGTTGGGCCTTAAATAACTACAAAGATACTTTTTCATAGATTTCCAATAGGACTTCGTATTTGTTCTGTGACTTCAATTTCAGGGTCTTTTGGGGATTCTTTTTGCAGGACAGGCACTTCCATTACTTTCATATACATTTTCAAAATGAGTGTGTTGTAATACATATTCCTCTTTTTTTGAAGCCTTTATGGCCTGCTGTGTAAACAATGAGCCTTTAAATACTGAATCTCTAGAGTGAGTGTTTTTATACACCAGCAAAGCTCTGTTTGCATATGGGAGAGGAGAATGTCTGTTTAGATTCTTTTCAGTGTCTCAGGCAAAATACATTTTTGTAACTTCCATGAATTGATTTATTTTTAAAGCATGGAAAAAGAATGAGGAAATTAATGTAAAAATACATGTCAATAACATTGTGATGACAATAACACGCACATCAGGAAATTCATAGCTAAAGTTAATGCCCCTCCCATTCTTACCTATTGCTTATTATTTCTGTAGAAAAATGTGTTGGATGCTTCATAGAGAGACAAGATGTGGCCCCTATCCCCTGGGATGAACTCTGAAACAAAGGGTGGAGAAGGGGTGGAGGGAAGATAAGTGATCCAACAGTAAAAGATCATGGGATGAGCAGATACTCACATCTTGGGAGTTCCTTCTTTACATTTCTTAACTTTGTATATCTTATCTATTGCCCTCGTATCTGAGCACTTCCCAGTCTTTATTGTATTTGTCTTCACAACACCCTTGTGAGGAGAAAAATATTATTATCCACATTTTACAGACGGAGAATTGACTTGCCCCAGGTCACATATGAAGTCTGTGGTGGAACAAGAGCCCAGGTTTCCCATCTTGTAGACTAATGCCCTAACCACTGGACCATCGTTTCTCTGACGCATATAGCTATTATGAAGTCTGTGTACATATAACTGTTTGAAGGAGCAAATTCAGTCTAAAGAGCAACAGTGGGGGAATGAATGTAAGCAACTGAAAACTAAGAGAGAAAAAAACAAGTCTGGAGGCATTTGAAGGGAGAGTATGAAGTTGTATGGCACAGTGTATTAAGGAATTATGCTTCTGGTGTAATAATGGTCAGATACCCAGGAGTGCTAGAAGATACTATTAGTTAGCCCCTGACATATGCTATTGGTCAGGGTTATATGGCAGGCATCGATATCCTGGCTCCTGTTACATCCGGCTGGATGTCTGAGGTTCCTTAATTCAATACCTGCTCCCCTGGACTAGGGAACTTTGTGGACATTTGATGTAACTATTTCTTCAGCGCTAAGAGACTAAGGGTATGTCTACACTACAGGATTAATCCGAATTTAGATAATTCGAATTTGGGAAACAGGTTGTATAAATTCGATTGTGCGCGGCCACACTAAGCACCTTAATTCGGTTTTAAACCACATTAATTCGGTGGTGTGCGGCCACACTACCCCATTAACTTAAACACAGTAATTCGGTGGTGTGCGTCCACACTAACCCTAATTCGAATTAACAAAATCGATTTAGGCTCTACTCCGTTCGTCGAGGTGGAGTACAGAAATCGATTTAAAGGGCCCATTAATTCGAATTAACTGGCTCTGTAGTGTGGACTGGTGAAGGGTTAATTCGGATTAAGGCAGCTAAATCCGAATTAAAGTCCTAGTGTAGACCAGGCCTAAGAAACATGCAGCGAAGCACTCAGCGAAATGTGCAGGGATATTTTTTTTAAATGGGCACTAGCCATTTAGGAATATACAAATGAAGTTCCTGTGCTCTGACTTCTTCAAAATGTCTGAAGTCACTGCCTCAGGTAATTAGATTTAAAAGGAGGGTTTGAAATAACATTAAAGAAATATGGGAGCAGCGCTGTGTGCATGCTTTCAAGGAAAGGATATTAGAGTAACAGCTACATTGAGGAGAGAACAGAACCAGCTAATGAACTCAGAGCAGCCCAGTGGTTTTAAACACCGTTCATTCTCTGTTACATTTACCTCAGGCTTGGGAGGTGCCTGGACCCAGTCTCTCATGTTCCGTGCTGTGCTGCTTAGCCGGGTGTCAACCCGAAAGCTGCCACTTCTGGCTGCTGTGCTACTTAAGAAGAAAGATACTGAGTTCTCTGACAGGCAGGTAATGTAAATACATCGTTAGCAATTCTTTTGCTATATGATTTTGCAACTAGTGAATGAAGAAACTGTAAAACTACAGGCCTGAGCATAGTGCTTATTGGTTTGCGTGGTTCCACTGATGTCAGTAAAAGGTTTAACAGTAGTAAGTCCCGCATTTTCCAGTGTATGTTTGCAGGGTCAGGTCCCAACTCTGACCCTTTCAGCATATAGAGTGAGGCCTGGTCTACATCTAAAACTTAGGTTGACCTTGCTACATTGCTCAATGGTGTGAAAAAGTCACACCCTGGAGAGATGTAGTTAAGATGACCTAAACCCTGACGTAGATACCACTAGGTGGATGGGGGAATTCTTCCATCGACTTAGCTACAGCCTCTTGAGGGGGTGGATTTACTACAGCGACGGAAAACCCCTCCTGTTATCAGTGGAATAAAAAAATGTGTACTTCATTTCTTGTTTTATATCTCTGAGATAAGTCTGTGCAATAATTTGTGTTATTTATTAGCAAATAAATGTTTTGAAGTGCTTTTTCTAAAATGAGTGCATGGCAGCTCAGCACTCATGGATAGCATATAAAGAACATTTTCATAGAATGTTTCTATGAGACATCACAAAGTCTTCAATCTCAGGTTATATAGCAATATTCTGACCACTGTAACTACTCCATGTCCCTTTGCTGGGACTTTCTCATGGTTCATAGTCCTCAAGTCAATGGAGACAACTGACATCTTAAGATGAGTAAGCAAATCCAGGGCCGCCCAGAGGATTCAGGGGGCCTGGGGTCTTTGGCGGCGGGGGGCCCCCACTGCCGAATTGCCGCCGAAGACCCGGCACTTCGGCGGCGGGTCCCGGAGCGGAAGGATCCCCCGCTGCGGGTCAATGGGGCACTTCGGCAGCGGGTCCCGGAGCAGAAGGATCCCCTGCCGCGGGTCAATGGGGCACTTCAGTGGCGGGTCCTGGGGCGGAAGGACCCCCCGCTGCCGAATTGCCCCCGAAGACCCGGAGCGGAAGAAGCTCCGGGGGCCCGGGCCCTGCAAGAGTTTTCCGGAGCCCCCGGAGCAAGTGAAGGACCCCGTTCCAGGAGCCCCGAAAAACTCTCATGGGGGCCCCTGTGGGGCCTGGGGCCTGGGGCAAATTGCCCCACTTGCCCCCCCCCGGGCGGCCCTGAGCAAATCTGAGGTATAAAGGCAGATGATTGAAGTAGGTAAAGAAAGGTAGGCCAATTCTACTCTGCTTAGCCTGATGAGCTTCCACTTCCTCAGTCTGAAGTGGTTCTTAGTTTTCATAGGCTAAGCAATCCATGGGCTGGCTGTTCCCCTGTTTTTGTTTGATATTAGCAGTTTTCTTAGGGTGGATTGTGGCTGAGTTTAACATTCAAGTTAATTGTCTTTTCAGCATGTGAAGCACCCGTACTACAATCTCACAGTGAAAGTCCTCAGAGCTAGAAACATTCACGGCACAGACCTGTGTAAGTCCTTGACCAAAAGTATACAAACTAATGTTGTTCTTCTGTGAACAGAATGCTTCAGTTTCCATAGCACTTGTCTGGCCTCTGTCATGAACACTAAATTAACTTTTACAAGTTTCTAGTCTTAATTTTTTTTAACTGAGGCTGATGAGGAGAGAAAATAGAGAAACAGCCATGGTAGTTTCCGGGTACACTAGTAACATGGAGGAACTGTTTAATTTCTGGTAAATTAAAAATGACAATATTGGTAGGGCAAAAAACGTTGCTCTTCATTTTTCTCTCTTAAACTGGTGTAAATGAGGAATAACTCCAGCAAAGTAAACAGAGTCACACTAGTGTAAAAAGTAGGGTGAGTGCAAAGTGAATCTGGCCCTTTTTACTTTTAAACCTTCAATACTGTATTCATCTTCTCCTGACCATTTTAAAAAATAAACTAAACAAAATTACGTGACAGTGTTCAGTTGCTTTAGTCAACTCCCTTTGAAAACATTGCTTTTATTTTCAAATTAAAGTTATTCTTAACTAGAGTTTGTCTTTAGCCTGATTTTTCAAATGTGGTTGCATTTATAAAAATGAACACATTTGCTGCACCTGAAAAACCATTTGTGCATATAAACAGCCATTTATGTGTGCAAATTAGGTAACTGGGTACCTGACTACCCCGTTGCATGTTTACTGAATCTCCATGCACAAATGGCTGTTTATATGCGTGTATGTGTGCACACACAGGTTTCTGCAGACAGAAAAGGTGATTCTTTTTTGTGGGTGCACCTGTAGGAATTGTAGGCTGTGTGTGAGGAAAGATACGGGGAGAACATAGCCTTTCTTCCAGTTCATCTTACTGCACTTGTATCTTAGTGCACTGTGCTTAGAGGTGGGGATTATATAATTAACTTTGATAAGCTGATCCTACTGCATAAAGAACCTGTAAGTTCTCTGAGTGCAGTTTTCCTGTATCTTGATGGTTGGCTCCTAGTAGGTTGCTCCAGCCAAGAGGTCAGGTTGGTGGCTTTGTTCCTGCTCCATCTTCTAGTAGCAATGGGTGTCTGTGTAAACAAAGAAAAGTCCAGTTTAACACCTACACTGGCGATAAACTTTATCAGAGTGACACTGGACTCCATTTCAACAAGAGCTATCCTCACCACAGAAAGATTTCAGTTAATGAGCAATCTGATAGCACGGATTACTTATTGACCGAAGATAATGGTCAAGCTGTGCCTTTCTCTTCTAGGTCACATGGCCTCTTGCATTTATGTGACACCAATTGCCAGACTTCATCTATGCTGCCTACAGGCCTGGATCTGGTCAGTCTATGCAGCAGACAAGGATCACATCAACACGAGAGTGACCATTCCCTTTCTTATTTGGTGGTCAAACCTGGATGGAATGAGAGTTGGCATCCTCCTCATCACTCCCGCCCCTAGTACCACCATCATAAAAGATGGATCCCTTATGGGTTGGGGTGCTCACTTGAACAACCACACCGTACCAGGTATTTGGATACTCCAGGAGGCCAGACTGCACATCAGTCTACTGGTACTTAGGGCAGACTGTGTGGCATGAAGACTTCTTTTCAGCTCATTTATTCTCTCCATGTCCAAGTAATATTGAGCAACATCACCGTGGTCTTTTACATAAATGACCAGGACAGAGCAAAATCTCTTCCCCTTTGCCTAGAAGCAGCCAGACTTTGGAACAGGTGCACCAGAAACCACATCACTATCCAATCCACATACCTTCCAAGGGTTCAGTACTCTTTAGCAGACAACCTGAACAGACACTTCTCTGCAGACTGTGAGGGGGAGATACACAGCTCTATCCTGAATAAGAGATTCATTCAGTGGGAAACACCTTAATGGGATCTCTTCGTGTCCCAAACAAACAGGAAGCTTCCCTTATAGTGCTCCAGAGGAGCTATGGATCATGGCTCCCAGGGCAATGCTCTCCTGTTGTCATGGATGGACAAACTCAGATATGCCTTTCTGCCTGTTCTCCCATTACTACAGGTCTTGAGAAAGATCCACCATGAAAGGGCCAGAGTCATTCTCCTCACACCCACTGGCCCAGACAGTTTTGGTTCACCAGAACTCCTGAGAATGTCAGTTCATCCTCCTCTCATGATCTGCTCCTTCCTGGATCTCCTTACTCAGGAAGGGGGCAGAATCAGACACCCCCATCCAGACCCACTCCACCTCATGGCCTGGTGTTTGGATGGGCATCAGAACTAGAGCATCTTTGCTTGGCAGCCATCCAAGATATTCTTATTCAAAGTAGGAAAGACTCAACTAGGACCTGCTACCTAGCTAAATGGAGATGCTTCTCTCTACCTGGGCTCAGTGTAGGCAGCCTTCTCCAAGTTCTGAGATATACCAGTTGTGTTAGTTTACCTGTTGTTTTTAAAGATCTCAGAACTTTCCATTAGCTCACTGCAGGTCCATTTTGCAGGGTTCAGTGCTTGCCTTCTTCCAGTAAAAAGAGGTTCCATCTTTACTCACCTTACAATAGTGAGATTCATGAAAGGCCTAGTTCAAATTTTTCCGCCAGTCGTCAAACCTGCATCTCAATGGGACTCCATCTCGTCCTATCAGCACTCCCCAGGCTGCCATTTGAACCCTTGACAACATGCTTCGTGTCGCACCTATCCATTAAAGTTGTATTTTTAGTTGCTATTACCTCAGTCAGAAGGGTGAGCGAGATGGAAGCCCTCCTGGCAGACCCAACATATGTTATTTTTCACACAGAAAAGGTCTCCCTTCTGCTCCATCCTAAATTCCTTTCCAAAGTTATTTCTGAATTCCATATCAACCAAATTATCCACTTACCTGTTTTCTTCCTGAAACCCTGTGTCTCTGTGGAGGAGAGGAGACTTCATTCCCTTGATGTCAGACATGCCTGGTCATTCTACCTGCAGAGGACCAAGCCTACCAGAAAATCACCTAGGCTATTTCTTTCCATAGCAGAAAGGTCACAAGGACAAAGTATATCCTGTCAAAGAATCTCTAAATGGATTTCTGGGTGCATCATCGTGTGCTACCAATTAGCACTTGTCCCTCTGCCTGATGGGATAAGGGGACACTCCATGAAAGCACAAGCTGTGTCTACAGCATCCCTGCAGGAAGAACTGATAGTGGATATATGCAGAGTAGCTACCCGGAGCTCCATTCACACATTCACAAAACATTGCACACTAGTTCAGGCCTCTGCTGGGGGTGCAGTAGTGGAAGCTGCAGTACTTCAAGCATCTTTGCAGCTGGCATCCTCACACTCTCCTCCAGGATGAACACTGCTTGCCATGTGTGGAATACATATAGGGACCAGCACTTGAAGAAGAAATGGAGGTTACTTACATGTAACTGAATGTTCTCGGATATGTGGTCTGTATGTGTATTCTAGTACTTGCCCTCCATCCCCTCTGCTGCTGTCTTCATGGTATGAAGAGGCACTGGAGAGGCCTGCACCACCTTTTATGCCCTCAGTCTGGAGCATGAGGTGAGCTCCTGTGCATGTGCAGGCCAGTGGACACTGCTTGTTAGAATTTCTGGACCCGTGTGGAATACAAGTAGAGCCACAGGTCTCAAAGAACTTCCAGTTACAGGTAAGTAACCTCAATTTTTGGTGTTTTGGCTGCTTTTTGCATCTTAAGTGGAATTGACTCCATAGGAACATGTTTGTTTGGACAGCCATTTTGAATGTTAGGTCGTTGATATTCAGTAGCCCGAACTAAAAACTGAAAAGAAAGTGGATAATGAGACATGATGGGTTTTGAACACAGGCGCTGACTTTTCAAAGTGCCAGGGGATGCTCGACCCCCACAGCTCCACCCCAGGCCCTGCCCCCATTCTACCTCTTCCCCCCCAAGACCCCACTCCACCCCGCCTCTTCCCGCCCCCGCTCCACCCCCACCCCGCCTCTTCCTGCCCAATTCCACCCTCTCCCCTGAGTGTGCCACGTCCTCGCTCCCCCCCTTCCATTCCCTCCTCCCCCCAGCCTCCTGCATGCCAAGAAACAGCTGTTTGCAGCGGGCGGGAGGCACATGGAGGGCGGGGGAGGCACTGATCCGTGTGACCTGCCAGTGGGCGGGAAGCACTGAGGGTGGGGTGGGGGAGAGATGATGGGGGGCTGCCAGTGGGTGCTCAGCACCCACGATTTTTTCCCAGTGGGTGCTCCAGCCATGGAGTCGGTGCCTATGGTTGCGAAGAAAGCTATGAGTAGGGCCCTACCAGTTCATGGCCATGAAAAACACATTACGGGCCATGAAATCTGGTCTCCCTTCCATGAAATCTGCTCTTTTGTGTGCTTTTACCCTATACTATACAGATTTCACAGGGGAGACCAGCATTTCTCAAATTGGGGTCCTGACCCAAAAGGGAGCTGTGGGGGGGTGGTGGTGTCACAAGGTTATTTTAGGGGGCTTGTGGGGTTGCCACCCTGATTTCTGCGCTGCTTTCAGATCTGGGTGGCTGGAGAGCAGCAGCTGTTAGCTGGGCACCCAGTTGTGAAGGCAGCGCCCTGCCAGCAGCAGTGCAGAAGTAAGAGTGGCAATACCAAACCATGCCACCCTTTACTTCTGCGCTTCTGCCTTCAGAGCTGGGCAGCCAGAGAGTGGCAGCTGCTGACTGAGGGCCCAGCTCTGCAGGCAGCAGCGCATAAATAAGGGTGGCAATATCATACCATGTCATCCTTACTTCTGTGCTGCTGCTGCTGGTGGTGGCTCTGCCTTCAGAGCTGGGATCCCGGCCAGCAGCCGTCGCTCTCCAGCTGCCCAGCTCTGAAGGCAGCACCACTGCCAGCAGCAGCACAGAAGTAAGAGTAGCAGTACTGAAAGCTCCCCTACAATAACCTTGCAACCCCCCCACAACTCCTTTATGAGTCAGGACCCCAACAATTACAAAAGTGAAATTTCAGATTTGAATAGCTGAAATCATGAAATTTATGATTTTTAAAATCCTATGACTGTGAAATTGACCAAAATGGACTGTGAATTTGGTAGGGCCCTAGCTTCAGGGTTCACGGTTTCAGGGTTTTCCTGATGCCAATCTTCTGTCCTCCCTTTCAGTATCTAAGGCAGACTGCTATGTGGCATTGGATCTTCCAACTGCATCTCCAGTCACATCTCGAACACAGGTTGTTTATAATTCCAGTAATCCAGAGTGGAATGAAACCTTTGAATACAGGATCCACAGCTCTGTGAAGGTGAGGTGGGTTTCTTTGACGTGGAGCTGGCTAGATTATTCTACGCCATCTGCAGTGGAAGGGTCTTAGCATTCAAAAAACAAAGGGTCATTATTATAGAGGTACAAATACTGAAATAAAATTTAGGGATTCAAGATCTGCCTCTATCAAGCTCTTCGCTTCACTGAGAAGGTGTATTTCTGACGACAAACGTACGAGGTAAATTTCAGTGAAGCCTTGTTTTAAATAAACAAGAGTCTGGAAAAATAGTGGTGCAGGGAAAAGTAGGCACTGTGCCTTTTATGGACTCTTGAGATGGTGGCAGCATAGATGAAGAAATTATGCTTTTTGCAGTTTTCTCAAAGGAAAGTGTTTGTTTGCAAGTTGAATAATATTGTTTATATAGAACTGTACGTCTGAAAGTGCTGTGTGAACTAATCCTCACAAGATTTCAGTGTGGTTGGGTAAGCAAATTCCTGTTGTATACATGAGAAAACTGAGGCCCAAAAGTGTTGTGGCTTTTCTCCAAACCACACTGGAAGTCTGTGACAAAGCCAGGATTAAAAATCAGGTTTCCAATCCAAAGCTCAAATCATTAGACACCACTGCCTCCTTAATAAAGAACCATAAGACATAACTGGAGATGGGGTATCAAATTCAGCATCCCCATTCAGGAGTTTAAGGAAGAGAGGCAAGGTGGGAATGCTGTTCCTCACCAGGATGTCATGTGGGATTGGCTGATTGAGCTCTAACCTGGTTTGCCTTCTGGAAAGGCTTTGGCTCCTGGGCTGGTTTTTAAGAGTTTTATGACAGGTGTTGTAGAGATGTATATTAAATCAGTCTCTGCTAACAACATAACCTTCTGTGAAAAGAAGTCAACAGACTATACCAAGAGTTAATCAATTTCCTATTGATAGCCAAGTAGCAACAGCATAGTAATATCTGTAAAACTTTTCTCTGTTGGAAGCCACTCTGCAGGAAGCCTGAAATGCTGCCTGTTGTTTTTTCAAACTTGCTAGGGCAGCAGCCATTAGAGTTATGTTGAAAAACTTATGTACCCCTGAGCCTTCCTAAATAATATCACTTACTTAAGACACAATTTAAGACACATTACAAACGTTGAATCTATCTCCCCTTGTAAGTATTTTCACACTTGCTGCTTATCAAACTGTCTGTACTGAGCTATCTTGATTATCACTTCAAAAGTTTTTTTTCTCTTACTTAATTGGCCTCTCAGAGTTGGTAAGACAACTCCTACCTGTTCATGCTCTCTGTATGTGTGTATATATATCTCCTCAATATATGTTTCACTCTATATGCATCCGAAGAAGTGGGTTGTAGCCCACGAAAGCTTATGCTCTAATAAATTTGTTAGTCTCTAAGGTGCCACAAGTACTCCTGTTCTTTTTAAGACACAACGTATCATTTGATTACTGAATTGCATGGCATTCAAAACCGCTCACAAAGCAAAGGAGGCCAAGACCTCTGAGAAAAGTTTTCATACCCAACTGCAGGGGATGCTGGCTTATATTTGTTGATAGCTAACTGGTTCTTGTCTAATGTGTTTGCCTAACTGTCTGACATTCTCTCCCTGACCAATAAGCTTACTGTGTCCTACCCCAGAGCATTACTGTTGGCTATTAGCAGGAATGTACTGCAGCATTTAAATGCTTGTCTAGCTTAAAATTTGTTCTCCCAACTTAATATATTGAGTGGAACTAAATGGGGTCTCTGCGGACTATGCTTGTGATTCCACCATCACATGGCTATGCTAGTTGCTTGCCTTTTTTTCAAGTCTGCTCCCCTTCTCTACTTTTCCTCTTGTTCTGCCTCTTCCTCCTGCTTTGTTCCTTCACTCCTTCCAGACCCCAAGTCTGTTACTGGGGAGAATATGATGTGTATTTGACTGCCCCAGTCCCTATTGCCACTCTCTTTACGTCACATAGATGCCTGCTGTGTCTATCGATTACCTCACCTCTTCAGGTGTCATATGTTCACTGAGGGTGTTATGCATACTGACCCTAGGTGTGTTGGCTGTCCCACATTCTCTAGTCTGGGGCACATGCCAGCAGAAGTAGCATCCATGTGGAGGTTTGTCACAAAACACAAACTTAGTAGAGGAAATGTTTTAGTTAATTAATTAATTTTTTTAAATTAATTAATGGAGATATCCCATCTCCTAGACCTGGAAGGGACCTTGAAAGGTCATCGAGTCCAGCCCCCTGATTTCACTAGCAGGACCAAGTACTGATTTTGCCCCAGATCCCTAAGTGGCCCCCTCAAGGATTGAACTCCCAACCCTGGGTTTAGCAGGCCAATGCTCAAACCACTGAGCTATCCCTCCCCTTGCTTGAAAATAAAAGGATAGAAAACTTCAAGTCACCAGGGCCTGATGAAATGCTTCCTAGAATACTCAAGGATCTGACTGAGGAAATATCTGAGCAATTAGTGATTATCTTTGAAAAGTCATGGAAGACGCGAGAGATTCCAGAAGACTGGAAAAGGGCAAATATAGTGCCAATCTATAAAAAGGGAAATAAGGACAACCCAGGGAATCACAGACCAGTCAGCTTAACTTCTGTACCTGGAAAGATAATGGAGCAAATAATTAAGCAATCAATTTGCAAACATCTAGAAGATAATAAGGTGATAAGTAACAGTCAGCATGGATTTGTCAAGAACAAATCGTGTCACACCAACCTGATGGCTTTCTTTGACAAGGTAGTGGGTGGGGGTGGGAGAGGAAGCAGTAGACATGGTATATCTTGACTTTAGTAAAGCTTTCGATACTGTCTCGCATGACCTTCTCATAAACAAACTAGGGAAATGCAACCTAGATGGAGCTACTATAAGATGGGTGCAAAACTGGTTGGAAAACCATTCCCAGAGAGTGGTTCACAGTGATGCTGGAAGGGCATAATGAGTGGGGTCCCACAAGGATCAGTTCTGGGTCCAGGTCTGTTCAATATCTTCATCAATGATTTAGATAATGGCATAGAGAGTACACTTATAAAGTTTGCGGATGATACCAAGCTGGGAGGGGTTGCAAGTGCTTTGGAGGATAGGATTAAAATTCAAAATGATCTGGACAAACTGGAGAAATGGTCTGAAGTAAATAGAATGAAATTCAATAAGGACAAATGCAAAATACTCCACTTAGGAAGGAACAATCAGTTGCACACATACAAAATGGGAAATGACTGCCTAGGAAGGAGTACTGCAGAAAGGGATCTGGGGGTCATAGTGGATCACAAGCTAAATATGAGTCAACAGTGTAACGCTGTTGCAAAAAAAGCAACCATCATTCTGGGATGTATTAGCATGAGTATTGTTAGCAAGACACGAGAAGTAATTCTTCCACTCTACTCCGCACTGATTAGGCCTCAACTGGAGTATTGTGTACAGTTCTGGGTGCCACATTTCTGGAAAGATGTGGACAAATTGGGGAAAGTCCAAAGAAGAGCAACAAAAATGATTAAAGATCTAGATAACATGACCTATGAGGGAAGATTGAAAAAACTGTGTTTGTTTAGTCTGGAAAAGAGAAGACTGAGTGGGGACACAACAGTTTTCAATTACATAAAAGGTTGTTACAAGGAGGAGGGAGAAAAAATATTGTTCTTAACCTCTGAGGATAGAACAAGAAGCAATGGGCTTAAATTACAGCTAGGGAGGTTTCGATTGGACATTAGGAAAAACTTCCTAATTGTCAGGGTGGTTAAGCAGTGGAATAAATTTCCTAGGGAGGCTGTGGAATCACCATCATTGGAGGTTTTTAAGAGCAGGTTAGACAAACACCTGTCAGGAATTGTCTAGATAATACTTAGTCCTGCCATGAGTGCAGGGGACTGGAATAAATGACCTCTCGAGGTCCCTTCCAGTCCTATGATTCTATGATAAGACAAAGGACAGAATAACAAATGAATTGAGAATATCCCTTTATTCCACATTAGGCTATGATAGATTTTATTATTTGACTGTGGAAGATGTTTAGATAAGATTTCTCACTTCTCCCATTGCAGAATATCCTGGAGTTCACCTTCTATGACAAAGGCATTGTGCTGAGGAGTCATGCTGCCTCCATTCATTTTGATGTGGGGAATATTACCCCAGGGCAGACTTTGAACCACACATTTGTGCTAAATCCCCAGGTGAGATTTTTCTACCCAGTGGGGAAAAGACTAGTGCAAGTAGGATGTGTAATTGACATGTGATGAAGAGGCTGGTAGTTGTACCAGGATTACTTCCCACACTAGGTATGTGGCAAGTGTTGATTTATTAAATATTCCTTTCCAAAATGGAGGATAATGTGGCTAACGAGTCTCAACCTGTGCAGTTGTCCTGGATCACATTTCAGAGATAACACTGAACAATCATGTTCTGCTTTTTATCCAGTATTCCTTTGAAGCACTAGCTCTTAAAGCTTCCACCATAGCCCCATGTTCAAACTCCCCTGTTTGGCTTCCAGGACTCACAATATGACACAAACCCTTAGAAATTATTGGTGGTGATTGATATTGAGTCACTGGTGAAAATTCCTCAGGGAAATATTCAGATTTAAAGTCCATATTGCCTCCATGTCCCTCACCACATTTCTGCATGAAATAGAAGGCAATTGCCAAAGTAGGATGTATTGGAGATTTCTTGGGGTGTTTTTAAAGAAAATCTCTATACTGTCCTTTTTGGGAAACATCAGTTTATGCCTTGTAGGCTGTCAGTGCTTCAGAGGAGGTAGTGGGCACAGAAGGTCAATGTATCGGCTGATATCTAAACTAGAGACTGGTGAACTGATTAACAATGGAGTTGTACAAAACTCTGCAGTTTTGTTTTTCAGGGGTTCATGTAAATCTGCTTTCAGTTTTGCTCTGTGAGGGATCAGACTCCTTGAGTTCCAGGTTTAGAATGAAACTCACCTGAAAACAGTGAATTCTTTGTGGTTTCTATATGAATTCATACATTGGTCCAGGCAGGTTTCACAAACCCAACTTGAGGTTTGGATTTGTAATCAGTGCTCAATTTGGTGGAAGAAGAATGGTGGTACTCTCCCAACCTCCATTCACAATCAACTCTGTGCCCACTTGAGAGACCAGTCTGTTCTTCCCGAGGGAGGAATTGCGGGGGGAATTCAGGGAGACGGAATGCAATTATTCAAGCAGAATTTTCCTAGGAGGGTGAAACAAACACATCTACTCTTGTAAAAACATGCACTTTAAGCGGAACAACCACCACTGCTCAACTATACTGGATCCTTACTGACCCAGAGGGATATATGACTTCATTGTCAGCACCACATCCTGCAATATATTGATTTTTCTTAGAGGTCTTCCATCTAAGCACTGATTAGACTTGGAGCATATTTTAGCTGGGGAGATCTGAAGTGGCAGGAGTGCAGGCTGTAGAGGGAAGCCAAGGCATGAATATTGGCACAGAAGGCCCATGGTTGGAAATGGCCATTAAGGGTACATATGTGCTCATTACCTTGATGAAGCTGGGTATAATTTTACTTTTTGGAAAGGTCTCCACTATAGGCTGCTGCGTTTTGTTTGCTCTTCATATCCTCCATCACGTTATAGCCGAGCTCCTCTGCTATATGGCAAGAACAATCACAAACCCCCACCACTGCTGTTGCTGCCACCTCAATGACTGAGTGCTGTCACGGCACTGCTGTGACTAAAGATTATCTGGGAGCTTATGATAAAGTGTAACCCACACACCACCTGGGTGTGGTGTTCTGTCCCATCTAGTGGCACCGAGACCACTTAGAGAGATTAATGAGTCTGCTTTACAGCCTTAGCTAAGAGCCAGTTGGCTTTTAGCTCATGCAGTGGAGGCTCATGCACTAAAATCTCCAGAGCCCCCACTTGTAACACCGACAGACCCCGGTCGTCGTGATCGAATCTGGGGCCTCTGGAGCTTAGTGCATGAGCCTCTACTGCATGAGCTAAAAGCCAACTGGCTCTTAGCTAAGGTTGTAAAGCAGACTCACTAATCTCTCTCTCGGTCTCTCTAAGTGGTCTCGGTGCCACTAGATGGGACAGAACAACACACTAGGAGATGTGTGGGTTACAGAAGCACTTGGTTTTTTTAGTAGGGAAGTACTTGCTCCTTGCTGTCGCCTCCACTTTACTCCCATTTAAGATTTTTAATCACAGTGTTTCTCTGTATATTTAGCCCTCCGGCAACACAAATGAGCCTGGAGGGAATCCATGCTACAGCATAAGATGCATGGGTGAAGGGTAACCTCAGCAGTGTGTCTCTCTTCAGATCAGTTGGGTTTAGCTTCATGGTGAAGGTGCAATGTTTGGACTAGGAGAAGATGGGTAGGTACCACCTTCCACGCTATTAGCTCTCTATGCCAGCCTCAGGGGTGGCTGCCCATGCTCCCTGTTGGCAGCAAGGTGCTCTAATGGCAGCAGTTTAACACAGAAAGGGGAAGGAGAATGAAGAGAATAAAAATTTAGACTAAATGAGAGGCTACATGTCTTTGTATCAGAGACAGATCAGCTCAGATATCTGTAATGGCCCAGTGTAAAAGATATCTTTGTGAGAAGTTACAGAAGAATGGCCAAACTGGGTCATGCCAATGGTCCATCTAGCCCAGTATCCTGCCTTCCTACAGTGATCAGTGACAGATGCTTCAGACGGAGTGTACAGAACAGGCAATATATCAAGTGATCCATCCTTGTCATCTAGTCCCAGCTTCAGCCAGGGGAAGGTTAAAAACCCAGAGCATGGGGTTGTGTCCTTGACCATCTTGGCTAGTAGCCACTGATTAACTTATCCCCCATTAACTTATCTAATTCTTTTTTGAACCCAGATAAACTTTTGGCCTTCACAACATCTCCTGGCAATGAGTTCCACAGGTTGACTGTGCGTTGAGTGAAGTACTACTTTTGTTTATTCTAAACCTGCTGCTTATTAATTTCATTGGGTGACCCTTAGTTCTTTTGTTATGTGAAGGGGTAAATAACACTTCCTTATTCACTTTCTCCACACCATTCATGATTTTATAGACCTCTGTTATATCACCCCTAATTTGTCTCTTTTCCAAGCTGAACAGTTTGTCTTTTTACTATCTCCTCATACCGTTGTTAATTTTTGTTGTCCTTCTCTGTACTTTTTCCAATTCTAATATATCTTCCTTGAGTTGAGGCGACCAGAACTGGATGCAGTATTTCAGGTGTGGGTATACCATGGATTTATATAGCGGAATTATGATATTTTGTCTTATTATTTATCCTTTTCCTAATAGTCCCTAACATTGTTAGCTTTTTTTGACTGCTGTTGCACATTGAGCAGTTTCAGAGAACTATCCACAATCTTTCTTGAGTAGTGACAGCTAATTGACCCCATCATTTTGTATGTATAGTTGAGATTATGCTTTCCAATATGCGTTACTTTATTTTTGTCTAATGACAGGTTTCAGAGTAGCAGCCGTGTTAGTCTGTATCCGCAAAAAGAACAGGAGTACTTGTGGCACCTTAGAGACTAACAAATTTATTAGAGCATAAGCTTTCGTGGGCTACAACCCACTTCTTCGGATGCAGCCCACGAAAGCTTATGCTCTAATAAATTTGTTAGTCTCTAAGGTGCCACAAGTACTCCTGTTCTTTTTATTTTTGTCAACATTGATTTTCATCTGCTCTTTTGTTGCCCAGTCACCCAGTTTTGTGAGATCTCTTTGTAAGTCTTTGCAGTCAGCTTTGGACTTAACTATCTTGAGCAATTTTGTATTGTCTGCAGACTTTGCCATCTCAGTGTTTTACCCCTTTTTCCAGATCATTGATGAATATGTTGAATAGCAGTAGAGCTGGCCCCAGTACAGCTCCTTGGGGGACCTGGCTATTTACCTCTCTCCACTGTGAAAACTGACCATTTATTCCTACGCTTTTTCCTGTCTTTTAACCAGTTACTGATCCATGGGAGGACCTTCTCTCTTATCACATGACTTCTTACTTTGCTTAAGAGCCTTTGGTGAGGGACCTTGTCAAAGGCTTTCTCAAAGTCCAAGTATACTATATCCACTGGATCGCCTTTGTCCATATGTTTGTTGACCCTCTCAATGAATTGTGATAGATTGGTGATTTCCCTTTACAAAAGCTGTGTTGGCTCTTCCTCAACATATTATATTCATCTTTGTGTCTAATAATTCTATTCTTTACTATAGTTTCAACCAATTGGCCTGGTACTGAAGTTAGGCTTACTGGCCTATAATTACAAGGGTTACCTCTGAAACTTTTTTAAAAAATTGGTGTTAAATTAGCTATCCTCCAGTCATTTGGTACAGAGGCTGATTTAAGCAATAGGTTACATACCACAGTTAGTAGTTCTGTAGTTTCATATTTGAATTCCTTCAGAACTCTTGGTTGAATATCATCTGGTCCTGGTGACTTATTACCATTTATCAATTTGTTTCAAAATCTCCTCTATTGACACCTCAATCTGGAAGAGTTCCTCAGATTTGTCACCTAAAAAGAATGGCTCAGGTGTGGGAATCTCCATCACATCCTGGGAAATGAAGACTGGTGCAAAGAATTCATTTATCTTCTCTGCAACAGCCTGGTCTTCCTTGTCTCCTTTAGCACCTCAATCATCTAATGGCCTGTAGCCCAGTGGGCCAGCGTACCTGTATTATATTCATTTATTGTATTTAGTAGTAATACAAGGAACTTATAGGCTTTTATCCTGTAAGATTTGGCTTTAGTAGATAGTGTGAGGCTTGAGGCCTATAACCTTTGGTATAGATAAGCTTAAGTAACTCATAAGTTATAGGGAACTGAAAGTAGCATGCAAGAGGGGGAATTTTGTCCAGAATACTGACATCAGCCACCCACAGACCCCAGCTGACCCCAGCACAGAACATAGCTGACACCAGCATTTGGAAAGTTCCGGACAGGACCTCTGACCGCAAAGCTGCCATGACAGCAAAGTGAGGTGTATGCTAATAGGGTAACATCATGCATATATTAACCTATAGAAAACGGACACCTTAAGGGAAGGAAATACAAATAAAGACCTCTATTGAATATGTATTGGTCATGGCAGCATCAGCGTAACCTACTATAAAAGTAACATCCATGGGGCAGCAGATTGGTTGGAGAAATGTAGACCTTGGGAGGGGCCAGAATGATGGCCACCGGGAAAGATGAGGACGATGACGGTGATGAGAAAGATAATGGTTAAGTATGAAAGATAAGGGTGTAAGTATGGACGTCCAAATGTACTTTCTGTATTATCTCTATCTGCTTTGTTAAGTTTGTGAGTGTATAATTTTTGCTAAATTATTAATAAATCATATATTTATGTATATAAAGAATTCCTATCATGTGAGTGTTGCACCTGTGCACATCGGGGTTCCCAAATTATATGATAATTTTATAATAACCTTACTGGGACTGCTCTTGGGACAAGAACCTATTAATCCTTAAGTTACATTTATATTTACCCAACTTTGAGTCACACTACAGGCCCCACTGATTTTTTGGCAGACTTCCTGCTTCTAATGTATTTCATTTTTTTTTTCACGGTTAGTTTTTGTGGCTCATACTAGTTGCTCTTCAAATTCTTTTTTGGCTTTCCTAATTATACTTTTACACTTGACTTGCCAGAGTTTATGCACCTTTCTATTTTTCTCAGTAGGATTTGACTTCCAATTTTTAAAGGATGCCTTTTTGTCTCTAACTATCTCTTTTACTCTGTTTAGGCATGGTGGCATTTTTTTTGATCCTATTACTGTTTTTTTTTTATTTGGGGTATACATTTAGTTTAAACCTCTATTATGGTCTTTTTTAAAAGCTTCCATGCAGCTTGCAGGCATTTCCCTCTTGTGACTGTTCCTTTTAATGTTCATAGCTTCCTCATTTTTGTATAGTTCCTCCTTTTTTAAATTAAATACTACTGTGGGGGTTTTCTTTGGTATTCTTCCCCCCCTCCCCTGGTCTCCATCCTGGTCAGGTGGTTGGTAGTATATTCCTATTGCTATACTCTTATTATTCAAGCATGGAATTTCTATCCATAGACATTCCATGGATAGAAGTTATCATGGAAGGGGAAAAAAGGACTGGGGTGGGTCTGGAGCTATGAAATGTGTTCTCCAATATTCAGGTGACCCATTGTGTGTCTGGTTTCTTTCAAGGAAAAGGAGGGGAAAGAAGAGTTGGATGTGGAATTTTCTCTGGAAGAAAGGTGAGGTACCCACCAGGTGCTGCTAACTGTACATCTAGTTTTGAATTAATCCTTTACAATCCACTGTAGTACTTCTCAGTGCACTCACTATGTGAGGGGATGCGTCAACAAAGCTGCTGCTTCCTCAGTTTGAAGGGGTTGTTGAAGCGCTGCTCCGAGGGAGTCACAATCTTGGTATCCTAGATGTGTCTAGGGCAGGTTAATGCAGCTGGATATTTCACAGTATATATTCCAGTGTTTCGTTGCAGTATGTCTGGGATGACTGGTATCCTGTTCAAATCCTTCCTTCTTGGGTTCTGGCTATCCTGTGACAAGGTGGGAGAATCCAAAGCAGCTGTATAAAACCAAGATGCTATTTCTCCTCTGACAGTGGAAAACTTTTGTCTGACATAAAGGAAGCATTTGCTTCAGTGTCAGATTATAGATTATAAAAAGCCTATCACAGTTTAGGCCCCAAATGCAGAGAGTTGAGAGAGGTAGGTAAGGAACCAAAACTCATTCATATTATTCCTTCATTTCCACAGCACAGCTCCCCACACTGAGGCCATCACCAATGGAGTTCTAGTGGTGAGCAGAAGATGTGTTTTTACTTATCATGCTGGAGGGCTGTTATTTGGTGTGGGTTGTGCTGTTGGTGGTGCACTGCTTTCCACACTCCCCTTTCATTCTCTCACATCAGAGAGACTCTCTTTGGCTGCGATTGTAGTGATGTCTCCCACTTCCCCACAGGGTGTCAGCTGGGTATATACCTGGGACTTTAAGTACCACAGAAGAGACCTCAACCTTATGAGCTAGAGAATAACTCCATTAGTTATAGAATAGTTAAAGAATAACTCCATTACTGGTTGCAGTAGTAGGCTGTTATACTCTAGTGGACCTACCACTAAAGGGTGACATGACCCACTTTTTCCATATGTTACACTGTCACCTGCAAGCATTTCTTGAAATTGCTGTGTCTGGCAGAGGGGTGATCATTTTCATTGCAGCGTGTTTGCTGTGGGGCAGATTTTGAAAAGCTGTGTTTCTGGAGAACGTGTGTCTGGTGGCGGGAGTATTTTGGACCTCTCCCAGTGCTGAGGTACACATTGCTTTCCATAGAAGATCCCTGCACTTCCATTCCTATGCCCCTTAATAACAAATGATTTTAAGAGCCAATCTCTCCAGGCCAGTTTTATTTGGCACTGGTTTAGGTCGGAAGCAACCAGGAATAAGAAGTTGGAGGAAGGTGCTCAAGCCATAGAGTCATTCTGAGCACTGCGACGAGAGTTTTGCTTGGGGGGAATGCTCTTCTGGATGCAGGAACAAATCTGTCCTGAACTGACCTTAGTTTTGTTCTTGGATTAATCATCTAACAACTTCTCATCATAGAGACTAGCATTAGCATCCATGAGGAAATGAACACAATTTCTTAGTCAGAGTTAAGTTCTCACAGCCCATTCTTTTCACATAGGCTCATCCCTGCCTGTGTGTTCAAGGCTCCATCAATAAAAGTGAGAAGACCAAATGGATAATACAGGGTAGGTCTTGTGAGAGACATGGCAATTTCCTGCAATAGCCTTGAAAAACCTTATTGAATTAAGTTAAGTATCTTTGGAGTCCATTGTGTTAAATGCAAAGGTTATGTATTATTGTGGGCCTTTGTCTGCCGATCACCTTTTCCATGAGGCCAGGATCAAAGGCCCAAGCTGTGTAAAGGAAAAACTGAGCTATTCATGACTGTTATGAACTTGTGGTCACAGATAAACCCCTTTGTGGGGTTTGAAGGACTGACTAGTAACAGAGCTCTTTCTGGAGTTGAGGGGTGATCTCTGGCAAGTTTATTAGCATGCATGTAGGTTCCTTTACTGTTTTTAATATTTTTCTCTCTAATGCTTTCACCTTAAGAATAAATGTGCTTGCTCACAAAGGGCTGTGTGGTAACTTATAACTGCTGGCAATTACATCTATTCATACCCTTTAAAGAGAAAGCTAAGTGCAGATGCTAGCCTGTTTATGGAGTCTGGCTTTCTGGGGATATCACAGTGTAGGCAGGGAACTACTGTGCAGCCTGGAAACACTCTGATCCAGAGGGAGAGAAATGTGGTCTCTGCTCAAGAGAAGAAAGTTGAGTAGCTGGGAGCCTAGCATGGGTGCATTCAAGGGACTGCGAGGGGGGAATACAGGTGCAGTTGTCCTGAACTGTGATGGATATATCCTTCCTTTGACATATACATCCAATTCAGGGGTTAAGTGGCAGAGGATATGGTGAGGAACTGCACTTCCCCTTGTTATGGAGTTGTATAAAAAACATTGATATGGGCTTAACAGGACCTTTTGTTCACCTGGCTGGCAAAGGGCAGATACTGACATTCCTACAAAAGGGGGATTGTGAGGACGACAGCTGGGGCAAACAAGGATAATTCTGTAGGTATTCTGTAAAATAACACTACCCCCTCCCTGCCAAAATCCATCCAAACAAAATTCCCATTTTTCACTTAATGCAGTCCCTCAATGCTATCTGCAGTGCTGGGGGCACAGCTAACACACCTCCGCTGCCACCATATCTGTATTCGGTTGGATGAGCAGAACCCACCTGGAAAACAGGAAACCCATCTTAATGTTACAAGGGTTCATATGTAGGTTTGACAGCTGGAGATGATCAGCAGAGAAGCACTGCAGGCAGGGTGTTGGGGAATCAATGTGGAATCTGTTCTGGAGGATGTGAGAAGTTCTGGTATCTGGGAGGGGATTCTTGTTGAGGCATTAGTCACTTGAGAAGAGTTGATTGCAATCTAAAGTAGTATATTAGGGATTTCCTTTTCTGTCTTTATGCTCTTAATTGTGTGGACTGAATCTTTCATTTCCTTATTCAGAGAACTGTCAAGTCAAGTTGTCTGTGCCAGGGGCCTTTGAGAATCGGTCATCCACTTTCTGCAGTGCTGATTCAGAAGAGAGAAGGAAGATCCCATTTCTCTTCCACGTAGACAGAGAAATCTGCCCAGAGATGCACTTGGAGCTGCTGCAAACGACAACTGTCCTAGAGGTGAGAAACAGCATTTGCCAGAGGCTTAATCCACTAGCCAGGCAAATCTATTCTGAAGCCAGGTCCTCGGCTCCTGAAAATGACACTTGGGTCCTGACTTACGTTCCGTTCATAATAATTCCATGTACTACCCCAGTTGGACAAGTAGTGTTAGAGGCAAAGTTGACATAGCTCTTAAACCCGTTGATGAAAATAAGTTCAGTATGTTAAAATAATAACTATTTATATTAATTATTGGATGTGAGAATACACAACAAATAATTATAGGGTGGGGCTAGCAGTGCCGACTATTGTTAAGATGGCCCAGCACTTCCCATAATAAGATGCTGTTTATTTGCTTATAACTTTACCAAACTTTAACCATTTGGGCTGAAATTTTACTGCCAGATATCTGCCTCATGCTGAATTATTTTGGAAAATTTCAGCCAAAATGATTGAGCTGTTTCTGAGAATGTGCTTAGGGAAAAAGACGTTGTTTTGCCCATGTTTTAAAAAAAAAAAACCCCAACAACCCACCAGGGTGACCTTTTCTTTGAGAAGCTCTAGCACCCCTGTTCCTTGGAGCAGGGACTTGAAATTTGGCAGGAGGGTGGTATTTGTGTCAGGCATATTTCTTTCACCATCCCTATGAAAATCGGCCCAAATTTGGCCAATTTAGTAGCCATTGAAAAATTGCAGTTTGTACATGGTCAGTAGAGAAATGCTAGAACTTTGTAGCTGAATTCCCTGAGAATTCCATCCACATTGGGCATGTCCCACCTTGGAGCTAAGCAGAACATCTCTGCAATTGCAGACTGTGCTGGGGCCAGACACTGGAAGTGGGAGCAAGGGAGCCTGCCTCTCCTGTGCTCTCAATGGCCCTCCTACTGACGCCTAGGGAGTGTGGAGGAGGAAGCTACCTTACTCAAATTTAGAGGGGACAAGAGCTGTACTGGGTGGGGGCGGGGGTAGGCGGGGTAGTGGACTGGAACAAGGAGCCTAGGGGATGAACTGGGACTGAAGGCTGAAAGGAGGGAAACTGTGAGTGGGATGGAATGGGACTGGCTGGGCACGTAGACTGGGAGCTAGGGAGGGAAACAGATGGGACTGAGAGCCAGTGGTTGGGCTGGGGAAACTGAGATTGGATGAAGAGTTGTGGGGAGATTTGGACTAGAACAGATCTGACAAGGAGCTGGAGTGGGGGAGAACTGGGACTGTCTAGGCAAAGAGATTGGCGCATGGAGCCTGAGTGGGGGGGAAGGGGAGGTGCTGACATTGGACAAGGAGCCTGGGGAGGAAGACTGGGACTGTGGAGCAACAGATTGGAAGAGGAGGGGGAAACTAGGACTGCTTGGGCTGGGAGACTGGAGACAAGGGGCGGGTGTAGGGCGGTGGGGAACTGGGAATGGCTGGGCAAGAGGACTCAGACCTGGAGTGGGGTAGGTGACTGGGATGGAATGTCTGGAGGGGTTGAGACTAGGACTTGCTGGGCAAGGAGACTGCTACTGGAGTGAGAAACCTGAAGTATGGAGACTGGAACTAGCTAGGTGAGGAGAATAGACTGGGGCGAGGAGCCAGGGGTGGGGAAGAAACAGGACTGGTTCAGGGACAGGTTGGAGGAGACAGGGCAGAAGGGGTCAACCTTGGTGAGAAATGGTCAGAAGGGTCTGTGCCCACTAGAGCAAACTTCCCTCCAGAGCCTGGAATGGAATCCAAGATTCCTGAGTCTCACCATTCCTCTGCTGTCAGCAAGCATCTCTGAAACCTGCCGGCAAAGTGTTCCCTCTAGTTCTGGGTCGTAGAGACGGTGACAACCTACTACTGCTATCAATTACTCCATTACCTCAAGTGGCAGAGGTCTGTGCAGTGGATCTAAAAGTTCCAACCTGCTGATGAGCCACATAGGTTTATTAAAGGTTAAAAAGGGCATAGTCAAACTCCTATTAAAGTCAAAGGAAAGAGGACTATTGATTTCAGTGGAAATAGGATTGGGCCTTCATATAGTACCATGTATCCAGGTTCAAAGGACAAGTTTATTTAGTTGCTGGTCTTTGGGAATGTTTCTGTATAATGGTCCACTTGTGTGAACTGGGTAGGTCAGAATTGTTTATGTAACTTTAGCTTGTAATTTTTAATTTTTCAAAGTTAGTGATATTTTAAGGAGATATTATCGGTACATCTTTTGCTGAATTGCATGTCTCAATCTGAACTGTGACATAATAAAGTTTTTGTTATTGGATAATTAAACCACCAGCCATTTTTACTCATTTGAACAGCGTACATACGGTTTTCTATTAGTCAATAGCACATAGTTGAGTGGTATGTTTTTATAACAAGTGTGCAGCACCTTGAGTGATGGAAGGTTGCTTCTATAAATGTATAGAAATCGTTACTTTGTATGTAAACCAAGCATTTTAATTCTAGGAGGGATGGAGTGAGGATCTGAAAATGCACACTGCACGCTTAGGGACAGGAACAATCCCTCTTGCAACACTTCCTCTTGGACAGGAAGTTGAAATTAGCATTCCACTAGGAAAGGTAATAGTCTCTCTTTCTATGCACAGGTTTTTGGGGGGCATGGAAATGGTGGACTAAGTTAAGCTTTGTGCTTTTAAGCTCTATGTTGTGTTTTTGTTACTGTTAGTGTTGGTTTTTTAAAGTCAGAAGGATTTGGGGACATAAACTGTTTTTTACAATGTGTTTATACAGCACCCTAGTATAGCGATGCCTGGATCTGACTGGAGCTGCTATGTGCTACAATAAGAGGGAAGAGAAAGGGGTGCATGAGTCAGAGATAAGGAATCGAGGAAGGGGAATATTGAAGGAGGAGAGTCTTTTGATTGAGAATAAAGGGAGATAAGGAGAAAGTTGGTTGTTAGAGCAAATAAGGAATGTAAAGGGGATAATCAGAGGGGGACAATATTATAATGGAAGTGAAGGGTAGGAGTGAATGAGGGGCTGATAGGGATAAGCCTACCACTATCTCTCCCTTTGTGCCTTTCATTTTCCCTTTACTAATTACCCCGTCCTCTCACACTTACCTGACCTTCGGTTTGGAATTGGGTTTGGCTCAGAAATCCTATCCACTTTGGCCTGTCTGACAGGTTGCTAGAGAGAAGACATGTGCTCTGCTAAATTTTCTGGATTCAACTGCGGAAGCCCATGGTAACTAACCCCTTATATACTGTCTGTCTCTCCTAATGAGCACTCACTCGCATGTTATTGCTGCCTCACAATAAAGTTGGAGCGGTCATCTCTCAAATGTTGTAAATAGGAGGAAAGAGTGAAATCTTGTCTACAATTCATGGGTTAATTTAAAGCATTGAATAAAACAGAGCAAAACTGTGTATAAATTCATTGAGCCCTGTTTTTTTCCTGTTCAGTTCAGCATTTTCTCTGTCTGGTCTTGCTGGTCAAGGACCTCTTTATGGAGATGGGAAGAAATGAGATGTCCATGTTGACTTGAGACGAGCAATCACAAGAAGTATTTTGCATGCCCATGGACTCTGGAAGAGAGAGCTGGTATTGCTCTTGCCTAGCCCTGTTCCTCTCTTGAGAGGAGGAGACAGAGGCTAGTGTTGGGTGAGCACAGATCTGGCAGCTCAGCAACTAAACCTGCTCCTCCCTCTGTCGATCTGGCCGTGGCTTGTCTCATGTTTCCATTCTCTTACTCTCTCCCTCCTCCAGGCCCTTGGCTTTTTTTGCATCTACATAGGCAATCAAGTCAAGCATATTAGTCTAAATGTCTTAACCATTCAATAGCTGAGGGAAGGGCACTGTGGAAATCCATGCAGGAACCAGGCAGCCCTTGCTGATGGGTGTACCCCGCAGCTTTGTTGCCTACATCTTCTCACTGGGCGCAGTGGCAAAGTGGGGAGTCTCAAAGGCCCCACTTAGAGTCATTAGCAGCATATCTTATCACTCCACATCTGAAGAGACTGAGCTTTACCCAAAGATTGTGTGCAAGGTCAAACACAGGGGTTTGTTGGATCTGTCACAAGATATGTACTGACTATGTTTTTGTGCTTATAATCTCTATGGTTACATTGATGGGTTTTCTCATCACACAGTGTTGTGTCATCTTCAGAGAAGTGTTAGGAGGAGCCTCCAGAATCTTCTGTCACACGAGCTGTGATGTCCGAAAACCTCTGTTACATAAACTTTCATGTTCAAAACCTTCTGCCATGTTGACTCACATGCTGAAGACAGGGGATTATGTGAATGAACTAAATTAGCTCTTTTTGTTAAAATTTGTCAAAATCCATGTATTTATTGTCCTAGCCAGCATTCCAGTTACCAAAAACGGTCACGTTCTTGCTATATGTGGATTTTTATGATTCTGTAGGTATTGGTAGCTCACAAAAATGGTTTACAAAAAAGGTGAAAATCCAACCCTGAAAATCTTGAAAAAGTGATTATTATAACACACAGTAACTTCACAAACTCGCTCACACTTTAAAAACTCTCTAAGTTTTAAAAAATGCTAAATTTTGTAATTTTAAAATTTTCCTTCAAAAAAATTGAAATTGGAGAAAATATTAACACTTAATGTGGCCAATTAAAAGGAAAATCCTTGTGCTACTTTTAACTTCTGGCAGAACCTCCATAATACGGCTTCAGTTTTGCTCCGGATAAGTATCCTCATACCATCTGATTTCAAATCCTACACGCTTGTACAATGAGCATTCAGACCAAACATCCTACACTGAAATACATTTGTATTATCTATTATTGCAGTAGTTCCCAGAGGGCCCAGCCAGGAATGCTCGCTATTGTGCTGGGTTGCTGTACCAACGTATACAAAGAGGTGTTTACAATATGGTCTGCCACTGATGCACCAGTTTACACAATAGTTAATTTCACTTCCCCAAATTGAGAGAGAATCCTTCCCCTAATCAGCCTTTGTGGTGTACCGAACTGACCAAAGTTTATTTGCTCAGATCAAAGGTTATGCTAAATGTCTGCTAATACCTTCCCAAAATAAGTGGCTTCTCTCCTAGCCAGCTTGCGTTACTTATAGTAACTTTAAAATTTTTACTAATTTATTTAATAATTCAAATTGATGTCAGAAGATCATTAAATCTCTAAAGACTGAACTTTCTACAGTGACAGGTTCTGTGTTCAATTTGCACTTTTAGAGGAGATGTACATGTGACCCGGTGTGCCTAGGACAACCCTCACTGGAAATGCCAAGGACAGGGCAGGCTGCAAAAGGGAGAGCAGACACTCCCCAAACTGGTGGTTGGTTAACACTGAAGTTAAACTTACCAACCAGTCACAAACAGTGCTTCTGATTCCCCATACTGGTTATCAAGAAGCTAAAAAAGAAATCACACAGCCCCCTTTATGTGGAAAATACAGTATTTTCCACATACATGCATCTAATGAAGCCCATGAAAGCCCATGAAAGCTTATGCCCAAATAAATTTGTTAGTCTCTAAGGTGGCACAAGTACTCCTCGTTGATTTTGCTGATACAGACTAACATGGCTACCACTCTGAAACCTAAAACTAAAGGTTTATTTTAAAGAAAAAAGAAAGAACAAGAAGAGACTTGTTAAATGATAAAGCGCTCAGATACACCCAGAGACTTCAAAGTCCATATATCAGGTTCTTAGCAGTATTGGTGAGATGGCTGGCTTGAAAATCCCTCTGGAACACATCCACAGCTTGGATGGGTCATTCAGTCCTTTGTTCAGAGCTTCAGTTTGTAGAAAAGTTACTCCAGAGGTAAGAAGCAGGATTGAAGACAAAAAGCAGATGATGCAGCTGCCCTTTATATTCCTATTGCTATGTGGCTTGTATTTTGTGTCCCAAACACAAGCTTCACAGCCCATGGGCATGGAAAAGCCTTAAAGCCTCTGTCTATAGGTATGCCCCTACAAGTCCTGCTGACTCACGAGGTGTATTCCCTGGCTCCTTTCAGTGGATACATTGTACAAGTGATGACCCTTGATGGGCCATCGAACAGGCTAAGCAGTGCTGATGCCAATCTGTCTGGGGGTGTCACCCAGAAACAAAGCACAAGTTTAGAAATACCCTACATATCTATAACTCATAATAAAAGGTGATACAAATATATAAACAAAATTATCATACTTGGCAAATGGTAACATTTTGGCAGATACCTCACACGGCCTATCTGGTCAGATTCCTTGTAATTTTATTATATTGGTATCAACAATATCATAGTGTCCCACATATTCTATACATTGTCACAGTACACCGCTGTGTTCCTTTATGGTGACTTTATTGCTAGCTTTTCTTGTTTTCTTAATCTACAATAAAGGTCCCTCTGATTAAAGCATATATTTGTTCTTTGTGTATGGTGAAAACATAACATGGCCTGTCTTCGAGTTGGCTTTACTTCTGGATAGATCTTGTATAATTTTTTTACGATAAGCTGTGGGAATTCTTTATGGCTCGTGGGTGAGACCGTCTGTAAAACTATCCTTTGGTTCAGGATTGTTCCTTCTTTTCCAGGGGCAAGGTGTGGATCTGACTGTGAAGGTTGAAGAGAGGTGCGTCAGATACCAGAAATTCCTAAAAGAACATATGATAAGCAAATACTGTTCTCATTTATAAACTATCTTGGTAACTGTTTTACCTATCTCAGTCATACTTACGGTTCATTTTACTTGACAGTCTCAAGTGAAAAAAGGTTCCTAGTGTAGAGGGTTTTTTCTTCTGTTGTATCAGTTCACTGTAACTTTACTGTAGAATCAGTTTTCCTTGTATTTGAAACTTATTGTATCTGTGGGCTCAGAAAAAGAACTGAGATTATAACAAACTTGGGGCTGAGTGCTGAAGAGTTGCTTATGGAAGTCAAATCTGAAAAATTTCAGAGTGGTAGCTGTGTTAGGCTGTATCAGCAAAAACAACAAGGAGTCCTTGTGGCACCTTAGAGACTAACACATTTATTTGGGCATAAGCTTTTGTGGGCTAAAACCCACTTTATCAGATGCACGGAGTGAAAAATACAGTAAGCAGTATATATATACAGCACGTGAAAAGGTGGGAGTTGCCTTACCAAGTGGGGGATCAGTGCTAATGAGGTCAATTCAGTTAAGGTGGAAGTGGCCTATTCTCAACAGTTGACAAGAAGGGGTGACTAGCAAGAGAGGGAAAATTACTTTTGTAGTGCTAACGAGGGCAATGCAATCAAAGTGGATGTCACCCATTTCCAACAGTTGACAAGAAGGTGTGAGTATCAGCAGAGGGAGAATTACTTTTAGTAGTAACCCAACCACTCCCAGTCATTATTCAGGCCTAATTTGATGGTGTCCAGTTTGCAAATTAATTCCAGTTCTGCAGTTTCTCATTGAAGTCTGTTTTTGAAGTTTTTTTATTGAAGAATTGCCACTTTTAAGTCTGCTATTGAGCGTCCAGGGAGATTAAAGTGCTCTCCTACTGGTTTTTGAATGTTACAATTCTTGATGTCTGATTTGAGTCCATTTATTCTTTTGTGTAGAGACTGTCCGGTTTGGCCAATGTACATGGCAGAAGGGAATTGCTGGCACATGATGGCATATATCACATTGGTAGATGTGCAGGTGAATGAGCCCCTGATGGTGTGGCTGATGTGGTTAGGTCCTATGATGGTGTCCCTTGAATAGATATGCGGACAGAGTTGGCAACAGGGTTTGTTGCAGGGATTGGTTCCTGGGTTAGTGTTTTTGTGCGGTGTGTAGTTGCCGGTGAGTATTTGCTTCAGGTTGGGGGGCTGTCTGTAAGTGAGGACTGGCCTGTCTCCCAGGGTCTGTGAGAGTGAGGGATCGTCCTTCAGGATAGGTTGTAGATCCTTGATGATGCACTGGAGAGGTTTTAGTTGGGGGCTGTAGGTTACAGCTAGTGGCGTTCTGTTACTTTCTTTGTTGGGCCTGTCCTGTAGTAAGTGACTTCTGGGTACCCTTCTGGCTCTGTCAATCTGTTTCTTCACTTCAGCAGGTGGGTATTGTAGTTTTAAGAATGCTTGATAGAGATCCTGTAGGTTTTTGTCTCTGTCTGAGGGATTGGAGCAAATGCGGTTGTATCTTAGAGCTTGGCTGTAGACAATGGATTGTGTGATGTGGTCTGGATGAAAGCTGCTTCAAATGGTAATATGCGAACTCATCCATAAACTAATGCATGTATGAGCACGGGCAGGAGAGCTAGCACTCAGTTCCAAACAGTACAATGTGTGTCATTATTGGTAGATTATATTTTTTCAAAGTATAGCTGATTCCTGTTTAAGGCATGGTCTGGTATAAACCACACATCATGTCATTAATACACATTTAAAATATTTTCAATCTGCTGAATGTTTACGACTTTCCTCTAACCAGATTTTATATCTGCCTTTTTCAGGGAGGTTGTTACAATTCTTTTAGACATATTAATAGTTCTATCTCTCTATTGAGATGCACGGGCATTCGGCAAATATGTAAGGAGTCAGAGCCCTGTTTCAAAGAGCTTATGGTGTAAAAAGGCAAAATGGAAAGCAGGGTTGGGGAAGGGATACAGCTTAAAAGTGAAGTGACTGCATAATCTTGTGAGTGGAAGAACATTAGAACTAACTTTAGTTGTTTTGCTGATGTCTTGCTTCTAACTGTTCCCTGATTTGTAATAGATTTATCTAAAAAGTGTATATTCTGCTTTTTTGACTGTATAAACGTTTTTCTCCCCATGTATCATCTGAGAAATTGTATAGGTGATTGAACAGACTTGTCAGGTACAATTTTTTAAATATTTTATTTTGTTTTTTAATGTTTAATTATCTGATGGAAGAGAGCAGGTTTGGAAGCTTCATTTTTGTGAGGCTATCCTGATGATGTGAGGCCTTTCAGAGGGTCTTGAAGGAAGTGTGAAGTTTTTGGTCTGGAATGCTGAAGTAAGAAAACTGTTCCAGAGATGGGACAAACTGTGCTTTTTTCATGGCTCTTATCACTTGGACAGCTTGGTTCTTTAAAATCAGATACTAGTAAAACATAAACAAGAATGCAACACAGGTATGAATGAAAACCAAGGAAAAATAAATGCATTTAATTTCTTCTTAACTGGTGAGGCAGGATACAAAATCAGAGAGGTAGTCTCAAGTGATAAGGGCTCTCTGAAAGTTCATCTCTCTCTTTTTTGCCATTCCTATTCTCCTTTGTTCTCCTCTTGCTTGTGGGAGTAGCTCTCAGGATCTTGATGTGCGCATCAGTTTTGACCTCTGTAGAGGGGAGAGAGAATTTTTGGACATGAGGAAGAAAATAGTTTCTCATGCCCTAAAGAAGACACTTGGTTTGCCAGAGGAACCTAAGAAAGATGAGGTATGAAATCCCTTTTTAGAGAACTCTGTCCTTTGTGACTAGTTTTAGGGGGCGATAACTGTACTGTCAGTGAACCTCAGCCTAATGGGAAAATAGATTGTAAGCACACAGGTTTTGAAAAAGCAGTTCAGAATACAAGACAGTCACAGTTTGGATTTACAGTAGCAGAACAGGGACAAACAACCCAGAAAAAAACAGGAGAAAGCTATTTGAGCTGCTAATAGTCTCTGTTTTCTGTCCAAAATGGCTGCTCATACTCCTGGATAAAATTACAGAGGCTAAATGAGCAGAAGATTTGGACATAGTGGGCTCAGATTTTTAAGGTCAACAGAGCCCTTTCAAAGGAATACTTATCTGTCTTACTACCTCCCATATTTTATTTTTGTTTATAATGAGAAAATCCATTAAATGAAACCTAAAACCAAATGACCTTGTATGTGTGTGTGTAATTTAATACATAGGTATGTAATGCAGTATACTCAATTGCATGTTTTTCATAGCCTTTCATTTTTCTATTCCTGTAGATCCCTGTAGTGGCAGTAGTGGGATCAGGAGGTGGGATGAGAGCCATGACTGCTTTCTATGGCAATCTGTCAGGACTCCAGCAGCTTGACCTCTTGGATATCCTGATGTATATGTGTGGAGTCTCAGGATCCACCTGGTATGTCACTGGAACTTTTCCCCCATAGTCCTTTGACCTGAGAACCCAAGTCAGCATAGACTGGGGAATGATACTCTTCTGACACAATTTACTTTTACCAACATGGATGATTCAGTGATAAGCTCATATATTTCCATAGTCTCTGTTATTCATCTGGTTACTTATTTAATTATCCTTCAGATTTCTAAAGTTCAAGCTCTGGGTGCCTCTCCCATAAATTAAAAATTACAGGATAAATATACCCAGAGGACTGCCCATAAATAAACCCACCTTGGTCCACCCCCTCTCAACCGCCTTAACTAAAGGAGGAAAAAGGTGAGATTTGTAGCATGCTCAGAAGGTTAAGAAATCTGGGCTCTGGCAGACCAAGTAGGGAGAATTGAATTCCAGAATCAAGAGCCCCTCACCGGGGATGCCCTATCGGCAGCTCCCTGTTGTTTATTTTGAGGGAGCTCCAGCTTAAGTGCCCCGCTGATCTCCATTGTAGGAGTACATCACAGGGGGAGAGGGGATCTGAGTAGCCTCCCTCCCCCGAATCAGTGATAAAAAGGAGAAGCAGGAAAGTAAGGTATAATATCTTTGCCCCCCCTTTTTTAAGTGAGCATTTTTCTTCAATCCATGCAATATTTTCATTAACATAATTCTTATCAAAAGATTTCAGACTACTTCCAGTTTCAACGAGTCAGATCCATCTCTCTGGGGCCTTAGTCCCTTTGCCACTGAAAGTCTTCTTTCTAAGAAATGAGGTTTTAGTGATATCAGGCTTGTAGCAGAAAAATCAAGGGACAAGCCCATGTAGCATTAAAATAAATTGGCCTGCAGAAAGGTGTGCAAAGTATGTCTAGGTATTAAGAAAAAATAATGTGAATTAAGTTAGAGGGAAGGCGCTGGAAAGGGGATATGTTTGTGCCTAAAGTAGTCTGAGATACTGAGGTAAAGAAAAGAGGGCACATAGGAAACCCCAGACATTAGATGACTATGGTAATCGATGCCTTAGGAAAGTTTCTTCATACTAATAATTAATTAGGTTGTTACTGAAAGTCTGAGGGTGTGCCCAGAGATATGATATTAAGACTTTAAGAGAATGCAGTTTTGAGGCCCAAACTGTGACCTATCATAAAATTATTTAATAGGAAAACAAATTCCTTGAAGATTCCAAGGTGTGCTGTAGACTACAGTTTAATATGTTGTTAAATAAAAACAGTGATGTTACTTTCAGTTCTGTTCAAATCACAATGTGGGGAGGGCAGCCATCTTTCTCCAGACGTTTGGCATCTTGTGTAATAATTTGTTGTTTACTGAAAAACTTGGTGGACGTTTTACTAGGTGTTTGTCTAAAATCTACAAAGACCCTCACTGGTCCCACAACGACCTCCAGGATGCAATTAGCGTTGCTCGGAAACTTGTGACCAGCAGCAAAGTGGGGGCGTTTTCTGCTGAACGACTGGTGTATTATTTCCAGCAGCTGGTCTTGTTGGAGAAAGAAGGACGGAAGGTCACACTCACGGATTTGTGGGGCCTTATCATAGAATATTTCTTACAACAGAAGGTAATGAGAGTCCTGGATTGTGAATGATTTGTCTTCAGAATAGGAGTTTAACAAACCTGTTTGAAGCCTCAGGCAACTTATCTCTTCAGACTTGTGGAACACTTCTTAAATTTCTCCCAGAGAGAAACAGAATTTTACAGGAGAAATGAAAACTTTAAATAATATCTAACGGTGATTAAAGCCCCACGTGATTATCCTATGTTAATCATAAACCTATTCCATGCTAATGTAATAGTAAATATCCTATGATAATCATAAATACGTAGCATTTTGTATTTTCAAAATGCTTCACAACCATTAGCTGACTCATCTTCATAACACCTCTGAGATTAGATAAGCATTACCTCTTTTTGCGGATGGCGTAGCTCTGACACAGAGAGGTTATGTTACTTGTCTAAGGCCACATGCTGAATAAGAGACGGATAGGATTAGAAATCCAGAATCCCTGGCTCACAGTATTTTCCTCAGTAGGTATGTGTGTCTAGTACTTCGTATTTGCTATTATGTTTTTTATTGTCTCTCCTGATGCCTAAAGGAACCATTTATGAGTACTAAACACTGTGAGATCTAGTTTTTTCTTATGTTATTTCTGTTTCTGGATTGTGGAAATACCGAAAGATGAGATCATGAATTCGACAAATTACTCCATGAGGTTTTAAAAAAGCCCATGAAAAACTAAAGAGAATTTGCTTGAGAATTTCCTTTGAGTTGTTCACTATTCATGCTGTGTGATTGGTCAGATCAGTCACATGGTATTGCAAGGGCAAGAGGAACCTTCTATTTAAAGGCAAAACTGAACACCAAAGTGATATGACATTTCCCTGCCATATCCAGCAGGATCCATCGAAGTTGTCTGACCAGCAGTCAGCAGTCAGGTGGGGACAGAACCCCTTCCCTATCTATGCGGCTGTCAATGTGAAGCCCAACATCAGTAGCCATGAATTTACAGGTATGAAGTGAAGTGTTTTTTTCCCCCTCTAAAATCTGTAAATTACATTTCCCCCTCAGTTTTAATTATTTTTGTCCTTGTTCCCAATCTTGTCGCAGCATAGTAATGATGGTGGGCAGCAACATAAATTCTCCTTCATACCCTCGCTACGTTGAATGTACTGGGTGAAATCCTGTTCCCATTAAACTCTCAATGAGAGATTTGCCATTGACTCCATTGGGGCTAGGGTTTCACCCATTATGTATATTTACCTAACTTTCCCTGCCTTTTAAATATGTGTAATGATGTGTTCAGTAGCACATCTTCTCTCGAATTGTACTTGGCAATCCTAATTGTAATGCCAAGACATGGTTTGTTTTTGGCTGTATCTTTCTGTGGGGATATGCACATCTTTATTTGATGTTTATTTGTTTTTTGTCTCCAACATGCTTTTAAATGCTGATATGATGGATTGAAATTTTGTTTGGCTGATTTGAAAATCCCATTACTTAATTATTCCTGTTAGTGGCATGATAATACTTCTTTACATTCATTCTTCACTCCTTTTGCCACCATTAAAAATATCAGCTTGCGATGCTGGTGAAAAGTCTTAATAGTGAATTCCTGTGAATCTCTGTTAAATAAACCTCCTGTCAATCATATTGCTCCCATGCCATACGTAAGATGTATGTGGGAGAATTTCACCTTATGGCATTCATGCATTATTCATGCATAGACATCATTTAGTATGGGTTAAGAAACTGAATTATTCTCTTAGCCATTCTCACAGGAATGGGGTGGGGATGAAAACGTTTATTTAAGTGTATTTGTGAGATAATTATCTTGGTTAACCCTTTCACAGAGTGGTGTGAGTTCACACCCTATGAGTTTGGTACCCACAAGTATGGAGCCTTTATCCGCATAGAAGACTTTGGCAGTGAATTCTTCAGTGGGCTGCTACTTGGGAAACGTCTGGAGCCCAGAATTTGTTTTCTGCAGGGTAAGATCTGATGCTTCTAGAAACACTCTATTATGCTTTATAGCAACTGTAACTTGATGCACATTGATGAGAGGGTTAAGAATAATCAGATATTTAATTTTTAGTGACTTATATCAACAGCTGCACAGTTGAATAAGATGTTGTCCCTGGAGACTGTTAGGCATCTAACCACACTCTGTGTTCTTAACTGAACAAGACTTTTATTAAAGATAATATGTCCTATCCCAATTTTGTCCTGCATATGATGCATATCTGATGTGGTGAAATTGAGTTTGGTCATGCTGTTCAGTGCCTGAGAAGTCTGGGGGACCTAAATTAATACTTTCCTTGTCCATTTTCAGGAATATGGGCCAGTGCCTTTGCTGCCAATCTAGATGAAATCTGGGAAGAGGTCATTTCTTCAAAAGTTGGCTTTCTAGAATCTCTGAAAGATGCCATCAAAGCTATAGGTAAAGGATAGACAGAGACTGGGCTTTCCTTAGTCATATGAAAGGGCCTTGAAAATATCTCCTCCATTCAAGGAAGTAACCCCTTCTCACAACATAAAAGAAGATAATTTAGGAGGGTCTTAACAGCACTGCCTACTGGTAGCCCATTTAGTTTAGATCAGGGATCTCAAACTCAAATTACCACGAGGGCCACATGAGGACTAGTACATTGGCCTGAGGGCCACATCACTGAAACCTTTTCATACAAAGATACAAAAGCCCGCCCTCGGCCCCACCCCCACTTCACCCCTTCCATGAGGCCCCGCCCCTGCTCTGCCTCTTCCCGCCCCTTCCCCGCCCCCATTCCAACCCCTTCCCCAAAGTCTCCGCCCCCTCCCTGCCCATATTCCAACCCCTTCTCCAAATCCCTGCCCTGGCCCCGCCTCTTCTCCACCTCCTCCCCTGAGCGTGCTGCATCCCTGCTCCTCCCCCTTCCCTCCTGGAAAGTCCTAAGTGCCACCAAACAGCTGTTTGGCGGGGCCGCGTGTTTGAGACCCCTGGTTTAGATAATGGGAACATTGTGTGGGACTGACAGAGGAGATAAGAAAGGATAATAGTTTGTAATACAAGAGATAATACAGGTTCTCCTTACCAGTATAATGAAGAAAAAGAGAAATAGGCAGCACCACAACTTTTTGAAACTTCACGACAGCATCAGATTCTGGACTTATTTACACTACAACTATTATGGAGTCAGAGGATTTGGCAATATCACAGTTGTCCCCTGAAGCACTTGCAATATGTTTGAAGTTTGTAGTTTAAATAGTACTTATCTGTGTCTGCTTAGCCAGGTGAAAACCATGCACTGTCCAAAGTGGGGACATGGGTAGGCCCCACCTATACTAGAGATTTTAACTCTAGTATACAAGGTTGGAGACAACTGTCTTAATTGTTTTCTCAACATTCTATTGTAGGTGGGGGCTTAATAATACCTGTCATTTAAAAAATATTGCTTGAGGTGTTAGCTACATGAGCCCTGCTAAAGACAGTAACAGTTGTGTTTAAAATCCCAGCTGTTGTAGGGGGAAATGTCAGTATAAAATGGCTGGTGTCTTGAACTCAGGGTGAAATGGTCAGGGAATAGTGATATTTGAGCTTGGATGAAGAGATCTGAATTCTGGTTTGTTTGTTTTCTTTTTGCAGATGAGGCTCGTGGACGCCAGACTCTGGACCCTTTACAGTTAGAAAGGCGAATGGTCATGCCAGGTGGAGCTTTCTCACATTTATTTCAAGATATATTTAAGTCTCGCTTCTCTGCTGGGGAAAACATTAACTTCATGCGTGGACTGTACCTTCACAGGGACTACGTCGATGCCAAGGAGTTTGTGGCCTGGAAAGGTGGGTAACAAGATTCTGTGTGAGAGAAACCAGGGCTGTGTGTCAGAGGAATTGGGGACAGTTAGGAAGAGAAAGATGACTGGTCAGTGACAGTGCAAGTATGTGTCATCTAAGTACATACCGCTGTAAAGCTTATAAAATGGGCAAGATGCTGCTCTGAGCAAACCATTCAATTGGCAGTATAGAAGGCTGGTCAAAATGCAGTTGCTGTCTTAAACAAGTTAAAAACATGTTGTGTCTGCTGCCACTGGGGTTTGTGTAAATCAGATCTCCATGAGTAAAATCACCAACACCACCAATGGAAATGCTGTTGGCCAAATGCAGTCTTCATTTACAAACAGGCAACTGCAATGACAGGGTTGTACTTGTATATATGACAGCAGACTTGGGCTTATATACTTCAGAGCAAAAGCATCCCAAATCTCTTTTGACTGTATTGGAAATTGCCATATATGAAAGTTATCTGTCCCAGAAGGAAGGATGGGCTTGTGCTTAGGGCACTGGATCAGGAATTAGAGAGATCTGGGTTCTGTTTTGAGCTCTGCTACTGACTCTCTGTGGGCAAGTCACTTAATCTCTCTTCCCTACCTTAAAGGGGTGTTGTGAGGACAGATTAGTTAATGCACATGAGATGCTTGGTTCCTGTGGTGGTGTTTGCTTATAAGCTTTTCTGTGGTGCTCAGATATAGATCTTTTTTGATTTGTCTTGTTTTGCTGAGTGTCCAGGGTGGAGGTAACTTAGTTTGATTTGGTGGTGTCTGGATGTTGGGGTGTGGGAGTACAGTTAATGTAATTCCAGGGTATTTAAACATTTCTCCTTAGGGTCCCAGATGATTTTCACCTTTTCTCTGAAATTAGATTGATGTGTTTTGTGTACTTCAGTGACCAGTATGATTTTGGGGTCTTTCAGGCACTCACCAGGATGCCTTTCCCAACCAGCTAACTCCAATGGAACACAGCCTGTACTTGATAGATGGGGTTTTCTCTATCAATTCTCCCTTTCCTTTGGTGCTTCAGCCGGAGAGAGATGTAGATGTCATCTTGTCATTCAACTACTCTTGGGAAGCTCCATTTGAGGTGAGAGACAAAAAGGAGTAGAATTAGGCAAACACATGTGTGTGCTGACCAGGACATCATGGATGAAATCAGAATGGTCAAATGCCCTATTTAGACATATCTCAATGACTGAGAGAATTATTACTGGGTATAATGCATTATACAACCTTTCGTCAAGTTTTGGGGCTTGCTGCAGAAATTACTGGGTGAAATTTTGTGGCCTGTTATGCAGGAGACCAGATTAGATAATCATATTTATCCCTTCTGGCTTTAAAAATCTATGAGCCTGTAGGTAATTGGTTTGAATCCGAGATCAATTTGGTAGATTTCCAACTGATGGCTGTTTAGTGATTTACCTGAAATAAATTGATGGTCTCAGTCCAGTTCCTGATGGACAAATATCAGTCTAAAAAATAACCATTTCCATATGAGATGAATCATTTTTTCTATACTTAAAATGCCATGTTAAATGAACATTATGTATATTTAGAAATTCGACATGACACTGCACATTCCTGGCTCTGAGGGCCCTTGACATAGATTTAAAAACACAAGGAAGAGAAGTTTCAAAGCAAATTTCTCATCCCTCAAACTGTCAGTGTGTGACACCAACAATCAAAATGTGTGATAAATGACCAAAATGTGGCACACCATAATATACAGATTTAAAAAATATATATAAAGCATGTTTGAAGGATGTTTTCTCGCCGTGTTACTTAAATAAACCAATTAAAAAAAAAAAAAGAAAACTGGAAAAAATTAATTCTATTGCTTGCAGTAAAAAAATCCTCTGCCATATGGATCATCAGCAGAGTCTGAACTCTGGATTTTCACATTCCCAGCACAAGCCTTTACTTGAGTTACAGGAATAATTGCTCTTCTCTGTATGGAGCAGCCACTACAGGGGGACGCGACGCACACTTTGCCAGTGGGTTGCCCAGCTGTTGGCTAGACAGCAATAGAATATTGGAGACTGGAATCCTGGGTTCTGTCCCTGGCTTTCGGAGGGGGGCATTTTTTAGTGGTTAGAGATAACAATAGCCAAATCAGACAACTACATTGTTATCATTGATGATAACATTTATATTACAATAGTACCTGGAGGCTGAGGTTGAAGCCCTACTGTGTTAAGCACTATGTAGACATATACTCTTTTGAGCTCTTCTGTAAATCTGGCAATGAGGTCAGAATGGGAACTTCAGAGTGCTGTGCACTTGAAAACTCTCATCTTTATTTAGATACCTAAATGGGAGCTGAGCACTTTTGAATATCTGGCACCACCTGATTTTTAGATCTCATCCAGTAAAGAAAATAACTTTACTTTTTGTCTTCTGAGTTCAGGTGCTGCATCAGGCCCAGAAGTATTGTGAAGAACGGGAAATCCCCTTTCCACACATTGTTGTGAGTGAAACAGATAAGCAGAAGCCCAAGGAGTGTTATATGTTCGTGGATGATCACAATCCTAAAGTTCCCATAGTGCTTCACTTTCCATTGGTGAACAACACATTCCAGAAATACAAGGCACCAGGTAAGGAAGTGTGTAGGCGAGGTTCAATTATACATGGTGCTGAGCATTTTTAGCCCCATAGTCATGGGTTACTTAGCACCTTACAGGGTTGAACCCTAAGAACCTAAGACTTGGTCTACACTACATGCTTACTGCAGCATAACTACATCATTCAGGGGTGTGAGAAATCCACATCCCTGGGTGATGTAGTTATACCGACCTTAACCCCCGTGTAGACTGTGCTATGTGGGCAGAAGAGCTTCTCCCACCGACATAGCTCATAGAGGTGGGAGACCTCTTTCCGGTCGGCTTAGAGCATCTTCACCAGACACGCTACAGCAGCGCAGCTCCAAATTTGTAGTGTAAACCTGCCCTACAAGAAGAATCATTTGGAGCAGTAACTATATATTGGACATCGGCCACCAGAATATCCATCTTCAGTATCGCAAGAAAATATGATTAATGTGCTACTTAAAGTGATTAAATATTTATAATATTAAATGTAGAAATATAAAGGTTGGGTGTTCCTTACTCTAGCTGCTAGTTATTGGTAGAACAGACCATCTGTTTAAAACTATTTTAATGTATTCAAATATTCCAAAGTAGTTTTTGTCATATAGAGTATATTTGTTCAGGTGTACTGTTAGTTCAGTTTTCAGAAGCCCTCTTTACTCCATTACCAGAGATTCTGGGTTCCTTGGGGTTGGGGCTTCTGTCATAGCTTTGGCCTCATTTTTAAAATGTTGTAGTCTGAGTTTAAGCTGAAATTTTGTATTAGGATAATGGCAATGGGCCCTGTGGTGTTTGGTTTTATGAACAGTAACAACATTGGCATATGGAATTGTATTGTCCAAAGGTTTGAATGCAAAGCTGAGGAGTACTGGGGATAAGGGACTCTGGGTTCCCCTCTGTAGCTGAAAAAGTTCTGAATTAAAACCATTCACACTGCCTGTGAGATAGGAACCACGTATAGGGCTTGAAAACCCTACGTGGTTAAAGTGCTTCAAACATACACCTATTTTCGCCTTGTCAGGAACCTTGCTTGCATCCAGCGACAGGACAAAAGAGCCTTCTGCAGAGTTGGTGGAGCCAATGAACTAACTAATCTATCTATCTATCTTTCTATCATCAACTTGTGGGCAGGTAGTACCTCCTTCTGCTCCTGCACAAACATGGGAGCATCTTGTTAAGGGGATCTGTGAAGACTGTTATTGTCTGATTTTCTGTCTGCAGGAGTCGAGCGTGAGACAGAAGATGAGAAATCCTTTGGCAACTTCCCTGTTGAAGGGGAAAAATCTCCTTACCATTCTATGAACTTCACATATCAACCCAATGAATTTGATAGGCTGCTGGAATTAAGCCGCTACAATATTATGAACAACAAGGAAGCTATTTTAAAAGCCCTTGCTTTGGGCATGAAAAGAAGGGTGCTCAAGAATGCCAAAAGGAACTAAGATGCAGCCTTGTAATTAGGCTATTGACTGGTTGCAGGGCACTGAATACATGAAAGCTTCAGACAGGAACACCAAAGGGCTAAGGTATCTGCAAATGACCAACACAGCTGATAACTCAACTATGTTTCGTAGCTTCTCCAAATACAGAATGTCTCAGCTAGACTTCACTTCTGGGTGAAGTGTGTGAGTGGAGCTTTAATAATAGCATTAAAATATTTTTGTATGAGCATGTCTGTATGTTCTTACTGAGCTCTTGTGTTCCTGTGCAATGTGTGAATCAATGGGATTAAGCCAGTGATGCTTTTCCATTGATAAATATGTAATGCTGGTAAACTAATCCCCAGGTAGGGTGACCAGCTGTCCCGATTTTATAGGGACAGTCCTGATTCTTGGGTCTTTTTCTTATATAGGCTCCTATTACCCCCCCACCCCCTGTCCCGATTTTTCACATTTGCAGTCTGGTCATCCTATTCCCAGGATGCCTATTCTTCGGGGAAAAGAGGGTTTCGCTCCATATTCAGTACTGTCAGGGTGGCATCAAGAAGTGCCTAGGGTTGATAATAAGGGTGTGTGTATTCGCACAAGAAAAGGGCATGAGCTTTCTTCAGTGCTCTGCATTGTTTAGCTTTAGAGTTTTCCTTTGAAAACATATGTTTTAGTGGGTGGTAAAAAATGTAGTTACTTCACCTGCTTTTCCTGTCTCCAGAAAGCATAATTATAGATAAGTGTTCTCAATTGGAGATGCGCCAGAATCAGAAAATATCTGAGTTTTGGGTAAATTCTGGATCCATACCCCACAGTTCTGGCCCCTCTTTAATCTAAATTCATTTAATCTCATTTCATTATTTTGAGATCACTAAACCTAGTAATTTGTACAAATGATTATCCCCTGAGTGTTCTGAATACAAAGGCAAACAGACAGAGTTGGTTAACAATAGCAGTCCAGAAGCAAAGCTGTGGTTAAGTTTGAAATAGCCATTCCATTCTAAGAGCAGATCTTCAGTAGCTTGCATCTTTCTCAAAAATGTTCCTTGTGGGATAAAATTTGGCATATTTGTCTTCAGGCTGAAGGTGATCGTTGTTGTTGTGGAAATCTTAAGTAAATCTGAGCTGCTTTTTTTTTGTTTGAATGAAAAAAATTTTTTATTTCTAAAAGAAAATGTTACCTGTTTTTTTTTTTTTTTTTTTTTTTTTTTTTGCAATTGGGTACTTGTAACTTAAAATCAGTTTTTGTTTTAAAATGTAAAAATTAGCATCTCTATTGCTTCCACTGAGAAATGTGGCTTAATAAAATATTAAAATACTTAATTAAAAGTAATTAAGTTCTAATTGATTAAAAACTATATATTTGCATACAGTGTACTTTAATTTTCCTCAATTAAATAAATATGTAAGGGATGTGGCCATCTGAGATCCACGTGCACAAATGTGTGTGTATCAAAATAATGCATAGGATTTACTTTGGTGAGGCTGGTCTTATAGGTGGTCCATGTGCACTAGTGAGTTGGTGGATAGCAGCAGTCTGCTCTAATATCACAGCAGGCGCCTCTGGGCATCAGCAATTATTGTCATTGCTTCCTAAAAGAAGTGAGAGAACAACAAATGTAACTTGGTTGTGATGTAGCCTTAGAAGTAATACAGTGACAGGGGAATGTAGTTCAGTAACATAAAGCATATTAACCATTTGAAAACCAGGGATCCTTGTCCAGCACAAGATGACATTTGTGTCAACCAACCAGAATGCCCAGTATCAGTGTCACTCAAACTCTTTCTTTCTCTTGTGTGACTTCCATCCTAACTTACAATACATGTATTCACTTAATTATATTGCAATTCCCTAGTTGAACTCAGGTGGCCCTGCCTTAAAAGGATGCTGTCAACTATAATTTTATAACTATTTAAAAAAAAATCCAGTTTCTAATAGGGCACCTTTTAAATAGGATGTCTAGCTTTTGCTTAAAAAATTGAATAAATTACTAAGGGTTTTCTGTTTCTTTGATGTTTACAAAGGTTATTTTCAGCCAGGGAGAAATTGACTGTGCAGGAGAAACAGTGAAACTGACTGTAGTACACACACCTCCCACAACACACCTTTCAAGATCCATGGGTCCTAGACATGCTTATCACAACATCTAGGGCATGTCTACACTTACCTCCGGAGCAATCGATCCAGCGGGGGTCGATTTATCGCGTCTAGTGAAGATGCGATAAATCGACCGCTGAGCACACTCCCATCGACTCCAGTACTCCACCTGACGGGAGAGCATCAGCAGTCGACCTACCGCAGTGAAGACACCGCAGTAAGTAGATCTCAGTACGTCAACTTCAGCTACGTTATTCACATAGCTGAAGTTGCGTAACTTAGATCGATTCCTCCCCCCCGCCCTCCCCAGTGTAGACCAGGCATTAGTGTACCTCATCCAGTGCACTAAATGCCCCAGTAACAACTATGTGGGTGAAACCAGACAAGCAGTATGCTCTCGAGTGAACTCACACAGGAAAATGATACAAGACAAAAACATCATATGGCCTGTGGGTGACCACTTTTCACAAAGTGATCACTGTATAGCTGAGATATCAGTCCTCATCCTCAAAAGAAACCTTCACAACACTTTCAAAAGATGAGCCTAAAACACTAAAAATCATGGTCTTAATAAAGACACTGGATTTTATGGCTTACACGTTGTAACCCTCTAACTCCGCTTTTTGTCCTATGACTACAGGGATGTTAACAGGCCACTTCACATTGAATGATTCCTTAGAATATGTGCTAACTACTTATGCTAAACTATCTGTTCAATCTTGTATTTAGCTGTACCTTTCCTAGACCTGAGGAAGAGCTCTGTGTAGCTTGAAAACTTGTCTCTCTCACCACCAGAAGCTGGGTCCAATAAAAGATATTACCTCACCCACCTTGTCTCTCTAAAATCCTGGGACTGACACTGCTATAATAGCAGTGCATGTGCATACCGTGCTGTCAGACACCCATAGTACACTAAAAATCAGAGAAATATTTTCTTCACTAACTTCCTTCATTTTTTACTACCTTTTGGTGTTACCGGTAACTACTGTAGGTATACTATTTTGAGGCAGAGATATGATTAAGTTAATGGGGGTATCTAATTAAATTTATTTTCCTTCCCATTCAAATACATAACTAAGACTAAGGAAGCAAATACACTCTGTGTATTGAATTAAACAAATATTCACATAGTATTTGCCTAGAATGAAGCAGGTCTCCCATCTGATTCTAGTGAGGTAGATGATAGGTGTATCAATGTGTGAGAAGCAGTGTAACCTTATTGTATAGAGAGTGCTATACAGCGTATACAAAGAGTAGCATACCTTCTGGCTTCTTCTAACTGGCACCTCTTTATAATTCATCAGATTCCATGATACTTTACTCTGGTTTAGGACATAAGAATGTGATAAAACATAGACTAGATGCCATTCACTCCAATAATATATACAGTATGTCTCTTCTCTCACATTGTTGGCTATAATAGGATTTTTTTAATCTGCAGTTCATGTTCACAGATGGTGGTAACTATATTTTGTCTATAGGGGTTAAGTGACGGGAGAGAAATAGTTTTATAACCTATATCCTTTTTGATGTTTATGAGTTAGGCACTGTCATTTAAGATAGCATGTCAGTTTATTGAATTAACAAATACATTATTTAGTTTGTTCAAAACAATAATCCTAATTCTACAGAAGCAACATCACTCTCCCAGATGCATGTTACTTGCATTCACTTTCCTGTCTCTGTGTTCCTGGGGTGATACAGCTTACCTTGCAGGTTCTGCATGTGAAGTAGGAGTATTTACTATGAAACTGTAAATACATTTCCCCTCAAAATAAGAAAAACAAATCCCTACTCTTCAGTGTGCGTTCTGATGATGGAACTTAAAATTCAGAGCCCTTAAACTGTGTTGCTAGTGCACCTACGCACTGGTGAGTAAGGATCAATTGTTATCCTTTGCCTCAAATATCACCACCTTCATTTCCAGCAAAGAATCAACAGAAAACAAATCATCTCCGCTTCTGCAGAGCAAGAGAGTTCCTTCCGGATATGTAGGCCCAGATTTTCAAAAGTGACCAGAGATTTTGGGTGCTCAACTTGATACACTTTAAAGGGCCTTGATTGATGTCAACAGGCCAGACATATTTACTAAAGTCCTTTCCTGGGTAGGGACTGGTAAGCGTGTGGCTCAAGTGTTTTCCTGAATCAGGACCAAAATGCTGAGCGTGCATCCTCTGAAAATAGAGTTGCCAGGTGTCTGGTTTTGACCGGAAAGTTTGGTCGAAAGGGGACCTGTACACTTGTTGGGGTCCACTAGGCATAGGTACCAGGTAACTCGGGAGAGTGGAAGGCCAAAGTGTCGATAAAACTCTTTTGCTCTGGGCCTATCTGAAACCCCCAGACTCCATCTTGTGAACTCTCGTCTACTTCTGTGCTAACTGCTTACATGTTAAAGCAGAAATTGTATTGGTCAGCTATTTGCTAATTGGCTCACTTGGCTCACAAGTATATGCAGCTGTGTCTCCAGATATCCCCAAGGTATTTAGTGCAAAGGGTCAAGGAATGTACCTTGTTCTCCCTTCAAAATGACAAATGTATCTGCAACAGATGTCTCTTGTATCCCCCTCCCCAGAATAATATCTGTATCCTGTGTAACCTATTATCTATCGGTCAGCATAATGACGCAAAAAATTGAATGCTAAGTTGTTTGTCTCTCTGTATAAAAGAAGCTCAGTTGTGCTTGTAAGGTGTGTCTCTCCTCTGGCATTAGCCGATGAGAGCTCACCCGCTCAGCTGACCGATCAATAAAGGACCTGGTACCCGTCTTTTTGTCTCTCCGTGCCTCCTTGGTGTAATTAGGTAAGCTCCGGGGGGAAACGGGCCCTATTTGGCCAACACACTGTCCGGTCAGAAGTACTGACCGGACACCTGAAGTCTGGTTACTGCCTGGAGGGGCGCCAGAACTGGGGGGGGGGGGGGGGGGGGGCATGTGACCGCAGCAGGGCACTTGAAGAGAGCTGGGGGCAGCATGGCTGTGAGCCAGGAGGGTGCCAATCCACGCTGCTGGATTGTGTTTGGATTGCGTCCTGTTTTCCACCTCCTCTCTGTTCCTTGGCTCTGCCCCCTCCCCCCACTGCAGAAACAGTAGGGGGAGGAAAGGGCATTTCTCCCAGTCCGGCCTGGTTCAGTCAGACAGACTGACAACACCTCCCATCCTCCCCTTGATGGCTGACTGCAAACACCACCACCAGCCTGTTCCAGGGTATGGGGACAGGGGGCACCGGGTCATCAACCCACGCCAGCCCCTTCTCAGTCAGGGCTGACTCCTACCTGCATCTCGTAGGCAAGCTCCGCTTCAGCTCCCAGCCCAGCTCTGCAGGTGGCAGGTGAGTCCTGGGGGAAAGGGGGAGTGAGCGAGTAGGGGAGAGGGGGGGCTGGACTGTCTGGTTTTAAGAAATTGGAAAGTTGGCAACCCTATCTGAAAATCAGGTCCTGAGTTATTTCAAGTTAGGCATCCAGAATCACTATTTACTTCTGAAAACATGGGCTATAATTCTTTCCTCTACAGGTAAATATGCTAGTAAATTCAAGGCCATCTAGGACTTCAGCGCATAGGCGCTGACTTTTGGTTTTGCTGGTGGGTGCCTTCCGGAGGCCCCTCCTTCGCCCCTTCCCCCGAGGCCCCCCCTTGCCCTATCCCTTTCCCCCACCACTCCTGCAAGAGGTAGCGACCCAGATGCCAGGGAGGGGGACTGAGCGAGGCAGTGACTCCATATGCACCCCCTCACACACCACCCCTTGCCTCTGCTCGGGGGGGGGCAATGCCCCCAAATTAGAGGGGGGGTTCTACAAAAGAACGAGCCCCTCAGGCGTCCCCACCCCTCAGCACAGAGCTGCCCCAGAGGCACCGTGTCCCCGAGAGGCAAGTGTCTCCGCTTGGGCAGGGAGGGTGAGCAGGGACACCATACCCCGCAGGAGCCCAGGAGATGTCACCAATCAGATTCCAAGTACTTAGTGAACCAAATGAGGACACACTAGCTCAAGGTGTTTGCAAAGCTGAAGGCTTCTAGGAGAAATGACCTTTACTTTGCTTTTGCTGGGCATGATTTTTAATTGTGCTCAGCCAGGAAAAAATACAAGCCATTTTAACCCATAGACATCTTCTGTTTCTCTGACCATTACCTTCTACCCACAAGCTCTCCTCCGCTGGTCTCAGGCCTGTTCATCTTTGACGTGCTGGAATATAGTGCATTTATTATGAACTGTGATATGGGATACCCTGTGATCCATAGAGCTAGAGAATCCTTACTGGAAATTCCAGTTGAAAGTTGTCTATTAGTTTGTACTGTTTTCAGTTGGCCTGTTAGGTTTTGAAACTGAACAACTTGACTAGTAATCTGCAGGCTACTGGTCCTCCTATTGAAACCAACAGAGACAAGTAAAAACCAATAGATGAAGGATTCTAATGGACTTTGCTGGAATTTCTGTTGACGATGCCATATGCCAAGGCTTCAGCTCTGCAGAGAGGAGGTGTTTGTTACACAGCAGCAGGTAGGCAGGTCTGTACCACATGGAGGCTCTGCATTAGTGGCCCCTCTTTTAAAGGAATTGCATCCTACCCATCAAAGGGGTCTTTACTTGCGGGCTATGAAGGGGCTTGGAAGAGGGACGGGGATGGATGTCTGCCTGAAGTGGTGGTTTGAAATGGTGGGGAGACTGGAATGACTGGGAACAAGAGAGGAGGGAGGAGCATCTGCGTTTAGGGAAGAGGCATTTTTGCTATGACCTGTGCTTACACTTGTAGCTGAGTAACCCGGTGCCTGATTTTCCAGCATATAAGCATCATATAACTTATGAAGGCCAGTAGGAGTTGTTCATCTGCGGTGCCTGAAGAATTAGGCCCATTGCCTATGACCCAGTCAGTCTGCTGTAAGAAAGATCCTTTCTTCTGCATCTCTTTCTAAACTGGTTGCCTTCGATTGCATTATTTCACAAAATATCAGCTAAATTCAATCTATGTTGTTGAGCAGAACAGGGAGTGGCATTAGGAAGGCCAGGGCTAACCTGATAGATTTATATCCCTAAAATGGCAAGGCTCCCAAATTCCACTTACATGAGAACATAACTCATTATGGAATGATTTTTATGTTGACATTGTAAAAAGTTATTGAAATGGAAAACAACGTCTCACTTCACCAAAAAGCAAAATAAGAATTGTGCATACATTTGTATTACATTGAACTAGTTGTGAAAAGTGCTTTCCCCCCCCCCCTCAGCTTGGACCAGCCAGAAAATCTCATCACAAATGGGGTCCTAGTGGTAATATTTACATTTCTGGTTGATTTCTCAGCTACTCTCATTCTCTCTAAAATGTAGTTTAAGGTGAATAAAATTTTTACCCAGAGGGAAGGTGCAAATGTCAATGACGGGAGCATGGGGTTAAACACTCCAGTGGAAGAATAGTGGCAGGTCCCACCCCGCTTCCAGGAATATGAGTTTCCATCACAGACAATTTTTGTGAATGGCTTTGTCCATGTCCATGTACTTTACTACATACTTTTTTGAGTAATATGTAGGACTTTGCTTATCATGTTTTTTCCAGACATATTATTTATTTTTCCAGTGATGTATATCATCATTTGCCTATGAAATATTATATGGTCTCAGCAGCTACCAGGGCATTAAGATTGTGTTAAAGATAATATGGACTAAGATGAGGTAATTCTAGAGAAGAATATGTTAGGAACACTCCTGAGTTGTTCCTAGGTAAGGAATGCAATGGGATCGTGGTACTAATCGCAGAAGAGCAAAGTTTCACCCAAGGCAGTTCTCTTGGAATGGATGACTCAAAGTAATGTTCATTCTCTTTTTTTAAAATCATTTGTCACAGGCCCGTCAAATTTCCTGTTTAGAAGTTTGTGTGACAAAGGGGAAGAGCATGAAGTATTTAAAAGGTAAGTACATCTGCAGGTTAATCTGATAGTAAAATCACACTTTGTCAAAAAAAAAAAAGCTTCCTAAACTTTCTTTAGCATAGTTTTTGAATAGCAGTCATGGTGACAGTAAAATGTGTGTGTGTGTGAAATTCCTTCCACGCTGTTTCCTCACATTTAACCATTACCTCTGTCCTCTTTTGGAGAATAACATCCAACACATAGTTTAATGAGAAATTAAATATTTACTGTATCTTCAGATTGGCAAGTGCCTTCACCTTCAAATAATGCCATTCTCCAGGAGATCTATGATGGAATACCTTGAATTTCCTCGTGCTGAATTCACCATCATTCTCCAAATATTGCAATCGCTTTCCTGAAATTTCACATTTTGACACACTGAAAAAAAAGTCAAATTTTAACTTGCAAAAACTGTTTTCCTAGCTCTTGTGAAAAATTCCCAGAAACCAGGAGGAGGAACTTTTTGTCTCTGTATGAAGATGGCAAGAAATTCCAATGTGCGAGTTGTGCCTTGTGTGACTTTTCCATCATAGCTCCAAATGGCTACTGGAGTAGTAATGAGATACTTAAGTGATCGGCTGATGGGGCTATTTCTCTTCACTTTCCATCATGGTTTTGGGAACACTCTTCATCTTGTGTCTGCAGAGGAAGATGACCTTGAGCTTAGAGTGAAAGGATCACATGAAGAGACACGAAGAACTGTTTTGGGCTCTGGCTCAGTAGAATCCTTCCTTTTCCACTACCCAACACACTGGGAGCCAGAACTGAATGCCCATCTGCAGGTAACCATTTTTGCCACTTAAAAATATCCTCTTTGATTTAACACTGAACTGTAACAGAGCTGTGCTATAATTCTTTTGGTGAAAAATGATGAGTTTGGCATACATCTGTAAAATCGAACAGTTTCATAAGTTGTTTTCACTATGCAAAAAAGAAGTTTTCCCAAGTGAAAAAATGACATTTTTCACCCGGCCACCTGCTTCCCCATCTAGCAGGAATTCTGGGAAAGTTTGCTAATTGTCAAAGAAGGGAATTTTCAGGAATTTTTCTTTTTGCAATTCAGCTCTATCCCTCCCTCCTTCCCACCCCTGTCCCCATCTGTTTTCAGGGGCCCTTCTCACAGAGGTCTCTTAAGACAGAAAGTACAATCCCTCCTGCTCTTAGGGATGATTGAACTCATTCTACTGCTGTTTGTAGGAAAAGGTTTTTACTCTAGATACTTCCTGGTTCCCAAGAAAAGAGGATGGTGGAGACTGATTCTGGATCTCAGGACTTTAAACAACTTCCTCCTCTGTCAGTGGTTCAGGATAGTAACCCTGGCAGTGATCATTCCATATTTGGATCCAGGGGACTGGTTCATCTCCCTGGATCTCTGGGACACATACCTTCATATAGCTATGCACTTTGCTCAATAACTTTTCCTATGATTTGTCATGGACAAGGAGCACTACCAATATCTTATTCCATCCTTTGGCCTTTTGACCACCGCAAAGGTCTTTACAAAGGTCCTCTCAGCCATTGCAGTGAATCTTCATCAGATGGGAATAATTATCTTCCCTTGCCTGGATGACTGGCTCCTGAAGATTGGTCCTTTCTCAAGGCGTATTCAGTAACCAACAAGGCACCACCCCTCTTCCACTGCTTGGGCCTCTGTCTCCATGTGGAGAAGTCTACACTCATACATATGGAATGAAGAGACTTCATTGGAGCCTCTCCATCTTTCACCACCTTCAAAGCGTACCTGCCCATAGACAGGTTTGCTACAATGTCCAGCCTCATTTTCACACTGCAGCTGAGCCCACAAACTACAGCAAGGACTTGTCTTCAACTCTTGGGCCACATGGCGGCCTGTACATTTGTAGCTCCCCTGGCAGGACTACACTTCTGATGTCTTCAAGCCTGGCTCAGGTCTGTCTACACACCCAACAAGTACAATCTGTCCAAGCAGGCGTGGATACCTCAGAGGGTCCTTGACTTCCTCAACCTTTGGAAGGATCCCCAAAAGATCTCTGTGGGAGTTCCAGTCTCAAGTTCTCTCCCTACAAAGTTCATCATCACAGATGTTTCCCTGTTAGGCTGGGGTGCCCATTCTGAGGACTTCTCAGTCCAAGGCAAATGGACCCCCCAGGAGATGTTTCTCCATATCAACATTCTTGAACTCAAAGTAGTCTGATACACTTGCTATCACTTCCTATCCAACATTAGGGGACACTCAGTAAGAGTAATGCTGGAGAACAGGTGCTGCAATGTATTATATATATTGCCAAGGAGGAACAAGATCCCTGCCCTTCTGCGGAGAATCCATAAAACTATGGAATTGATGCATATCCCACCACAAAACGATCTCAACCATTTATGTATCAGGGCTACAGAAAATGCAGGCATTTCTGTCAGGACCAAGAGTGGGAGCTGAACTATGAGGTATTCAGCAAATTTGTCTTACCCGAATCTTTCTGGAGATAGATCTCTTCTTATAAGCATTTAAAATGAAGTGTTGGTGCTTCTGTTTGAGGAGTCCTGGTTGCAACTCACTGGGAGATGTCCTCATTACTCATTGGTTTCACATCCTGCTATATTCTTGCTCTCCAATACCGCTGCTTCTCAAGGTCCTGAACAAGTAGAAACAGGAGAGACTGGTGGTCATCCTCATAGCTCTGCAATGGCCAAGACAGGTATGGTTCCCAGATCTGGCTTTCCTGTGACTGCCTCCTGGACTGACTTTAACTGACAGTGGACTTTCTAACCCAAGAATTCAGCACCATGACCCAGCTCAATCTCTTGTCACTATATCTCAAGGGCTGGCTCCTTGATGGCTCTCTGGCATAGAAAAGGATTTCTCTCCAGAGGTTCAAATGGTATTACTTAGCCCTCAATGTCAAAGAGAACCACACACCTACTATTGACTTTAAAAGTAACTATTGCAGAGATTTCCTTGTGTTTTAGTTTGAGAGGCATTGAGTACCCAGTGATTAAGACAAGATTGACAGCTTTGTTATTACTTTTTTTTATAGGCTAGAAATGTTTTATGTTTCTTGGTTTTTCATGATGCTGCAAAGCCCACTTGTAAGAAATGGTAGAGAATCCGTACCACACACGGTTAAGTCAAGAGATGGATTTTTGTCTAGTGTTTAGAGCAGGATGCTTGGAATTAGATTTTCTGGGTTTTATTCCTGGCTCTGCCACTGATAACTCTGTAAACTTGGACTTCATCCCTGTAGAATTTCAGTTTACTCATCTATAAAATGGGAGTAATGTGTAGAATTTTCAAAATCTCCTAAGTGACTTAGGAGCCTAATTCTCATTTTCAAAAGTGACTTTGGCATTTAGGAGCCTAAATCACATTGAATGTCAGTTTTATCCACTACCATATCTGACAGGAATGTTGTGAGGCTTTAATAATAGTTGTAAAGTGCTTTGAAATCCTCAGATGAAAGGTACCCCATAAGTGCAAAATAGTACCTCTTGCTCTAATAGCCAAGAGGGAAAGGCCTGTTGGGATCAGAAATACATGCCTAATGAAACATAAGCTAATAGCTGGCTGATGCTGACTACTGGTCTTAGCTAGCAATGTTCATTTTTGACCCGAGCAGCCTTCTGTTGGATCATGGCATACTGGGAATTGCATCTGTGTATCACACGGGAGGTTAGAACTATCTGATGATTTGTCAAACACCATGAATTCCAATGGACCCTTGTCTTGGACAAGTATGACCATCCTATTTAAGTGTGAGAAGCTATTTTTACTCAGTCCAGGGCTTCCTTCAGGTTGCTCCATGAATGCATTTTAATGTTCCCTCCTGCTGTAGGGAGTTCAACCCATATGTTCACTGCCAGCATGAGCTATATTTTAGAAGCTGTTAGATTTTCCACAAATTGGTAGTTTGAGTTACAGTCCCCTGGGAATTAAGTGACTTCAGCAAATTTTTTCAAATGATGCTTTTTGTCCGAAGTCAGAATTGTTCCATATATATCCTTGTCTGCTTCCATGATCAGGTAAAATATTTCATTTTTGTGTTTCTAGAATGGTGTCAATTTTCCCCTTATTAGGTTGGATTCCTGAAATACGGTGCTTTCATTCGCTCAGAAGATTTTGGAAGTGAATTTTTCATGGGGTAACTAATGAAGAAGATCCCAGAGTCCTGGATCTGTTACCTAGAAGGTGATTATCCTAAAAAAAAAAATCAGTCTACAGGAACAGTATAAGATCACAAAAACCCAGATATCCATTGTCAATAATGGGATCATCAACCAGGTGGGCTGTATGTTAGTGGGTTGTTAAAGGTTAAAGGGCAAATCTTGTATGATTTGGTGCTGATATTTCCCTGATGCGTTTGGTCTTTCAGGCTTATGGAGTAACATCTTTGCTGTGAATCTGCTTGATGTTTGGAATGCCTTGAGCAGTTCAGATGAATTTTGGCAGCAACATATCCGAGACAAAATAAAGAATATTGGTAGGATTTTTATAGTAACTGCTGCTTCATTATTGGTGAATCAGCATTTCTAATAAAGGAAAAGGAATGAAAGAAAATAAATACTCACTGAAGATAATTCCAAAGCTATGGGAAAAACAGTATGTGATCATGTAGTTAAAGACCATATCATAATGCATACACACAAGGAAGCTGAGCTAAGATTGCCGGGCAACCTTAATTCTGGCATTTCTTAACTTTTGAGTGCTTGACTTTGCAATCTTAATGTTCTTTAATGTAGTGTTGTGGATGTAATTACTAATATAATGCTTTTGAAGTACATGGAAGCAGCAAATGTAGTCCTTGACAAGATTCCTGTTTTCCTCCTGTTTTCCCTTCTTCAGAGAAAAAGCATGTTCTGTCTAAGAGCTCTTCCTGCCTGGGAGCATCTTGGATAAATCCTACAGGGATGCTGTCTAAAATAATTACGGATATTTTAACTGATCGCCCACTACACCATCATATCCATAACTTTCTAAGAGGCCTCCAGTTGCACAAAGACTACTATGAACAGAGCACATTTCCTACGTGGAACAGTAATCCCAACCAATCAGCAGCTTCATCGTTCAAGCACTGGGATCCAATGAGGCAACTGAGGAAATTGCCAAGAGAAATTAACAGTTTTCTGCTTTGCTTTTTTTGTACTAACTTCGTTATTTTAGCGGGATCTCTGCCACCACTGCAAGTGCTTAGAACTATGTAGATAGTTTTGCTCTCTTTTTATAATCACAATGGCTCTCTTTGTCGCTTCTGTCACACTCTTTTGAGCAATAAGAAAACAGCCTTATCTGTATTTGTGACCTTTCCTTGAAACAATTACTTTCTACAAGACACTCCTTTCTCTGTCTCCCTTGTAGAGGCTAGAACTCTCTGCTGTCACCAAGGACACCTTTCAAATACAGATGTCTCTCCACATAGGAAATGTAACTATTGTAACACCCAAAATGTGTATAAATAGCTGCCTTCTTGTCCCTTCCCCCCGCAAGAATTTTAAAATAATATCTTTCAGGTATGTTCTAATATGCTTTCAGTGAGCAAGTTTTGGCCTTTTGGCTGGTGCTGGAGTATGACATTTCATTAGCAAATTAAAAAATACTTGTAAAAGTACACTAGGCATACTTAAGATCAGATAGTCCCATAAATTTAGTACAAAGATGTGTAAAACAGGCAGGAAAGGTTAATTCTCATAATGCATTATAGAGAGCTATTGACCAATCAGCCCCCAAGGGAAAATTAGACCCTCAATGTTTCTTGTGGGAATCACTTTTCATAGGATACATGATATTTTGGGAAATATTTGGGAAAACCATCATGGATTTTGCACAGCTCCCCAATTTTGTAGGGGAGGATTGGGGGAGTGGCAAGAATTCCCCAAGAAAAGGATGGCTTAAGTCTCAGTTGTTTTGTTGCTGGTATACCAGTGGGGGGAACTAAAAGGTTAAAACACTGATGGATCAAAATCCTCCTTTACTTTAAGGGATTCTTTCAGGATGGAGGGTTAAGATGCCATGAGGGAGCAGCATCTCAAGGGTAATCAGATATGGACATCTGAAAACTCCTTGTTTCTGTTATCCTTTGCTTCCACTAGAGAACAAAATCCTAGACACTGTCTCTAAATGGTGCACTAATGACTAGAAATATCTGCCTTTCAGACTGTCAGCTGGACTTATTCCCTATTCAATGGACCCATCAGAAGATGACCTGTGGCTTGTTGATGCTGCCTATTTCATCAATACCAGTTGTCCACCACTCTTGAGGAAGGAGAGGAATGTGGATATCATCCTGTCATTTGAATACTCCTTGAGCACAGCATTTGAGGTTATTCAATTTGATTTATCTTTTTGCTAGACTGCCTGTTTTCAAACCTGCCATCTCTAGTGGCCACAATTATTTGAGGTGCTGTCAAGATTGACAGATGCCAAATGTGCCCCTATGCTTAAATCTGCCATTTTATATCACAGGTATCCCTTGTAAAAATGAAGACTGCGATTGTCTTACAATTTTAAGTTCTGAGGGTACCCAACACCACCCCGGTGTTCTGAATTTCCTGCATCACGATGCTCCCTCTATTCTTTCCTCTTTAGTCAGAGAAGTAATAGAAAATTAATCCTCATGGACATGTTGTGTGACAGAGTTTAAGAACTTAAGGCTCAGTTTTGCCATTGTTACATATGTGGAACTGCCAGTGAAATTTTTATTTCACTGGGTTTGTAGTCTTTTCAGTATCGGGGTAAAAATAATCCTTTTATTACAGGAGGACAGTAAGAATACATTTGCATTTGTAACAGTGATCTGACCAAGATGGCTCACAGCCTGTTATCTAATATTGACAGATCTATAGCATCAATTATATAAACTCTCATAAAGATCAAAAACAAAATAGTGCACCAGACAGATATATAACAGATATATGTATCCACCAAAAATGCATAAATTTTATGACAAAAAAGTCAGAGATGTAAACGTTTTTAGTTTTAAATTCTTTTTGCAATCTGTTACATTTCTCGGCTGCTGGACAGTCAACAGTCCACTTACTGAAAGTAGGCTAAATTTAGAGAATGAATGAGGGTAATAAGATATTAGCTTTTAAATGATATATTGTCAAGGAGAACAGAGGTAAGTTCTGAAGGCAAGCTAGTACTTGGTGCAAGTGATGTCTTATAGATGACTAAGTACAATATCTCAGACATTTGTTATTCAGGGGGCTAGCTGAATAGGGATTCTGGTGGCAAATCAGATTGCTGAATAGTTGGTGGCCAACCTCTTCAGTACTTTGATGCCAGTCTCTAAGTGAAGCCTGTGCTGTTGGAGTGTTTGGTACTTGAGCTCCTGGCTGGGGAGCCTAGTCCCCGGCCCCTCCCCCACTGTTCCCCCTCCCCCGCAGTCACACTGCTGCGCGGGCCGTGCCCTGGCCCATCGCTCCCACTGGGCAGCGTGGGGAGCGCAGCTGGCTCTGGCCAGGTATCGCGGCTGCGAGCTCCTGCTGCTTGTAAGGGGGCGGGCAGCGGCGGGGTTGGGTAAGGGAGCAGGGGAGTTCTGGGGTGCAGTCAGGGAGGATGGGGCGGAGGTTCTGGGGGGGGCAGTCCGGGGATGGGGAACAGGGAGGGTTGGGAGTGGGAGTCCCAGGGGGCCTGTCGGGAGGTCTGTCAGGGGGCGGGGATGTGGATAGGGGTCGGGGCAGTCAGGGGACAGGGAGCAGGGGGTTTGGATAGGGGGCAGGGGTCCCGGGAGGGTGGTGGTTAGGGGACAAGGAACAGGGGGGGTTGGATGGATTGGGCGTTCTGAGGGGGCCAGTCAGAGGGCGGGAAGTGGTAGGGGGTGGCTAGGGGGCGGGGGCGAGGCTGTTTGGGGAGGCCCAGCCTTCCCTACCTGGCCCTCCATACAGTTGTGCAACCCCGATGTGGCCCTCAGGTCAAAAAGTTTGCCCACCCCTGATCTAGAACAATGTGGCAGAAGAGTCCATTTTAAGAGTGTTGGATCTGTTAGGCTAGCAGTTGAGACATTTCTTCACTGCCAGAAGTATCTAAATTAGCATGCCCACATCTTCTCTTCCTCTTGAAGGGATGCCAGAAGGAAACACTGTAGGGTGAGCATGGAATTGATACCATGGAACCAACACCAGGTGTGAGACTGAAGTACTCCTCCATCTCATCAGGTTCAGAGCTTGCTGTCTTGCCTGTTCTGTGCATTCTTGATAATGAATTTGCATTTGGAGTTCTTGTCTGGGAAGGAAAAGGCTTTTTCTTTTGCTGTCTGTCTCTCTGTGGGTTGCTGCTGCTGCTATTTATTTATTTGTATTACTGTAGTACCTGAAGACCCCAACCAACATGACAAATACAGAATAAGAGGCATTCACTACCTCTAAAGGCATATAATCTAAATAGACAAAAGATGGGAGGAAGTATTATGAGGACCATTTTAAAGATGGGGAACCGACAGAGAGTTATGACTACACTGGCGCTTTACAGCGCTGCAACTTTCTCGCTCAGGGGTGTGAAAAAAGACCCCCCCCTGAGCGCAGCAAGTTACAGTGCTGTAAAGCGCCAGTGTAAACAGTGCCCCAGCACTGGGAGCTGCGCTCCCAGTGCTGTAAGCTAATCCCCTCGTGGAGGTGGAGGTGGAGTACCTGCAGCGCTGGGAGAGCTCTCTCCCAGCGCTGGCACGCGACCACACTCGCACTTCAAAGCGCTGCCGCGGGAGCGCCCCCACATCAGCGCTTTGAAGTTTCGAGTGTAGCCACAGCCTTAAAGGGTGGGATTTTCAAAAGCACTCAGCACTGGCCTGACTCTGCTCCCATTGAAGTCATGTTAGGCCGATGCTGAGTGCCTACCTGGAGGGACCTGCCCAATGTCACACAAACCAGCCTTTACTGGAAATTAAGGTGATTGGCCATGAAACTGAGGAATCTAGAAGGGGACTGTGTAATTGGAATGTAAACAAAGAGACATGTCGTTCAAACTGATTTAGATGAGGAATCTTCCTAGTTTATGGTTGCCAGTGTTAACTATGGGGATTCATCTTTGATTTTCTAGTATTTTTGTGAACTGATTCAGCCACTTCAGAGGAATTAGTATGATGCTGCTGAAGTCTACCTAGGACCACAGGGTGGTGCTGGTGGTGTGTCTCTTCTGAGGATTGAGATGGGAAGACAGAAAGCTGTATGAAGTACCTTTCACTGACTAACAAGAGAACCCAGAAAATTAAGGTGACCTTGGACCATTCATCCAGGGAGATAGAGATCCTCCCAGAAGAACCTCAGAATTCCATGGAGTGAGGACAGTCAGAAATGATGGCAGCTAGCCTTCCCCAGTCCAGGCCAAAGTTTGGGTCTAGAATCGCATTTGCGAAGGGATGAAGCTAGTATTACAGGTATTTGGAGCTGGTGGGCCAGGTGATTTTCAGATGAGAAAAATATATCATGTTCCTTCTTGAGGAGAGTAGAAAGACTGAGGTCTATATCCTTCTTATCAATTGAAAACTATTCAAGTGGCCATGCACCTCTTTCAACTGAGGTTAGTCAACAGAATATCTAAAGGTGAAATCTGCTCTAAAGCATCCTCTGATTAGGCTAGTACTTAAAAATAAATCATTCAATGCAACTGACCTCTCCAAACTGTTACTCAGTTCCTAGCCTTCCTTCCTATAAATCCTAATTCAGAAGCTCATCATCAAGGGTCTCTCCCAACTCCACTCAGATACTGCTAATAGCCTGGAGCTCACTTAATCAGGCTTCAGGCCAGAACATGGAACAGCATTAGTGGTATAGATGGATGATCTCCTTTTTGGCCAAAGACAAGGGCCACATATCCTTTCTCTTCTGGCTGAATCTCTCTGCAGCATTTGATACAGCTGACAAGAGAATCCTGCTCTCCCACCTTAGAGACATAGCAGGAGTTAGAGGGACTTCACTGAAATAGCTTCAATTGTTCCTACCAGACCTCACCCAGGCAGTCATGATGAGCACATGCTTCTCTGCCTCTAGAATCCTCCTCTGAGGAGTCACTGAGGGATGCATCTTGTTCAACTTCTGTGTGCAGCTTCAGGAGAGATTGTAAACGAGCATGAACTTAAAATATCAGCTATATGCAAATGATATCCAGCTTTATATCATCTCCCCATCAGGCACAAACAACAACATCTTCCACATATGCAAGGACTTGGCTGAGATCAGTGACAGAGTGAAGAGCAGCTGGCTGCACTGAGGTGTGCAGTTGGGAAGATGGAACATTGCTGAACATCTATAACATTGCTGTCCAGGGAGGGTGTCTGCCTTCAGATTATTAAGACAGCCTGCATTCATGGTGTCTGCTTGAACTCCTGTGTTTCTGGACATCCAAATAGCCATGGCCATGAAAAACACCATCTACATATGGCATGAATAGTGTGTCCCCTCCTGTCAGATTGACTTTTCCACGGTGATCCATGCATTTATGAATACTGGTCTGTTGATCAGGGGTGGCTCCAGGCACCAGCGCACCAAGTGCGTGCCTGGGGCGGCAAGCCACGGGGGGCGGCCTGCCGGTCTCCGTGAGGGCGGCAGTCAGGGAGCCTTCGGCAGCAAGCTTGCGGGAGGTCCGCCGGTCCCGCGGCTTTGGTGGCAATTCGGCGGTGGGTACACCGAAGCCGCGGGACCGGCGGACCTCCTGCAGGCATGCCGCCGAATCCGTGTTACCAGCGGACCTCCCGCAGGCGTACCGTCGAAAGCCGCCTGACTGCTCTGCTTGAGGCGGCAAAATACATAGAGCCACCCCTGCTGTTGATGTAATTAACTATGCCCAAGTATGAAACAGTCAGCTTAAAAATTGGTTCAGAACACAGTAACTTGTTTGCTTTAACAGCACCAGCCACTGAGACCACATCATTCCACTGTTGTTCTCTCTTCACCAGTTTCCCCTGGAATACCAGGCCAAATGCAAGGTTTCAGACCTTATTTGCTTAAGTGTTCATGGAAATAGTCCAGGATACTTAAAGGGACCACATTACGCTGCATGATCATGGTCTCCTATGACAGCTGTGTTCCACTGGAACAATGGAACTGTCAAACTTAACAGAGAAACTTATGTGCAGGAGACAGATTTCTCATCCATTGGCCCATGAAGGCCCAAAGAGTATCAAGTAGAAATATTTGCTTCCGAGGGAGTTTGGATCATTGGTATGGGAGGTGATAGCTGAGTGCATGCTAGTAGCTAGGGAAAGGTCTTGGAAGGGTAGGTCTAATGTATAGATTTAAAAAGAAATTTGACACTAGGACCATTCCAGTTGCCTTACATAGATTGTCGAAGGAGATGGGCACTGAGGGATTGCAATCCTCAAGGTTTGAGCCCATCTGACCTTCGTCTAGGGGTTAAAGAAATGAGTGTGGGTGGGAAGTGTAATGAGGCAGGAAAAAAAGAGCCTTGGATAGAACTAAGGAAGAGGCTGGAGAATAGGTGGAAAGTCACAGTGGTTCCCAAACATGTTTAGTCAGAGAGTAAAAGAGGTCAGTGAGTGGGGAGAAAAGAGGTGTCAGAGGTCTTGTTAATTCAGTCAGTGCCCTCCGTATTTAAAATGTCTCCAGGAAGTGCAGAGTCAAGGAATGGTTAGTAAAGGGAAAAGGAGATATTGCTCCTCTTCGGTAATCTGGATTCGTCAAATACTTAGCAACAACTGGAACCAGCTCTGGTGTCAGAGGCAGGGCTTAACCCAAGGGCTATCCCAAAATAAAAAGTGCAGGAAAATGTAATGGAGGAAACTTTCCTGCAGTGGCAGGGAAATAGGTGGGATGACATAAATGTTCTGTGCCATCTCTGTTCCAAGTGTGAGAATATGTTCTGGCTGTGCCATGGGCAGAAGGCTCATATCCCCTTTGGTCCAGGATAAATGGTTTGTCCGATGAATCTGTTGGCATTTTTAGTACAAACAGACTACCAGTGAAAGATCTGATGGTGACTTGAATTTCCTCTAGAGAAATATTCCTCATCCAAAGGCTAGAAAAACCAGTTTTACAAGATGCACAAGGAAATTGCACCTCAATTGTGGGTGCTCCACCCAAATTTATTCATAATAATTTAATGTAGATTTGTTTCAGGGAGGTGTTGTGAAACAGGGATAAGGGGAGGTTTTGGTTCTCTTTGGGATGCAGATGCTCAGTGTCCTTTAAAAATACATTTCTAAGGAGTCCTTCAGAGGCTGAACATTCAGATTTTCATCCAGAGCTTTTATACTTCAAATTGGGTCTGCAACAGCACCAGATTATAGCTGTCTGTGTAGTGTATGACTGTGGAGTCAGGGACATTACTGTATTAGTACCAGGTGGTTCCTGTGTGTGTGTGTGTGTGTGTGTGTGTGTGTTTGGGATGAGATCTTATGAATAAGGCTAAGATTTTGTGATAGTTATCTTTAGTAAAAGTCACAGACAGGTCACGGGCAATAAACAAATATTCATGGAAGCTGTGACCTGTCTGTGACTTGCTGCTGTGGCTCCATGGTTTCCCCTGCCACCTTGGTGGCTGGGAGCTGTGGGGCCCCCCCTCTGCCCGTGGCAGCTGGAAGCTGCAGCCCCGCCCCCCCATCCATGGTGGCTGGGAGCTGCAGAGTGACCATATTTCCCAAAGAGAAAATGGGACACCCCCAGCTGTTCACCCGAGGCGTCCCCCTCCCCCCGTGTGAGGCTGTCACCATCATTGGAACCCTGAGGAGGGCCCCCTCAGGAGTCTGTCACCTGTCGCTGGAACCTCACAGGGGGTCCCCTGTTGCTGCTCTCACCGGAACCCTGCCAGGGCCCTGCTGGCTGCCAGCTCCAGAGTCCCGCAACCCCGGGGCTGAGGCAGAGAATGTCACAGAGATCTCTGGAAGTCACAGATTCTGCGACTTCCATGACCTCTGTGACACAAACGTAGCCTTATTTATGACCTGTGTGCACTACACAGACACTAAAAATACACCAAAAAATTTGGTAAGAATAATAGGGGTTGTCATTGGACAAAATTACCACTCCTCCCTTCCCAAGTGCTGTACTGTTGGTTGCTAGCCTCCACCCTACAGATGACTGCATTTTAGTGGTGTTGTATATAGTTTATGAAGTGATTTTCTTTGGTGCCCTCAATAAGTGCGTTAACAATAACAGTCAGCATGAGCTAGATTGTGACTGGGCCTAACTACATGCCCCTGGAGGGAACTATAACTTCCTTGCATGGTCTTCCTAAGTCCTGGAGCAGATGGGGAGGGAAGAGTGAACTAGGCAGAGTAGGGACATGAACCTGCATTGCCTACATTGTAGGCAAGCATCCTAATGACTAGGCTGTTGGATATTCTGAGGGTGGGGAGCGGGTGCTCCATTTGTCTTTGATTTTGACCAGCAATTTCAACCTGGACCTGAGAAACCTTCCCTGACAAGAGCTGTGTTGATACTGGCACATTCCCATGTAAAATTTAGGTTTAGACAAATTGGCATTTTCTGACTGAAAAACCATTTTGTTGAAAAATTCCTGAGTAGATCTAGTTATTATATTCTGGTGCATGGAGGACATAGGGAAGCCATTGTCCCTCAGAGGGTGTCTCTCAGGTGTGGTGCTGGCAGGGACTACTTCTGGGATGAATTATATTTATATATATTAATTCCTTTTAACTGAACCACTAAAATGAGCAAATTCTTACTGTGAAGCTGCAGGTTCTTATTGCTGTAACCCTTTTCTTGTCCCCTCCCTACTGTTCATCTCCACTAGTCACATCTAAAATTAGATTGTAAGTTTCAGGGCAGGGACTTTATAGTTGTACTGTAAAGTGTCCATTATGCTTTTCAGTGCTGTAAAATTAATTAGCCATATGTGTGTTGATATCTTTTGGGGATTACAGGTGCTGTATAACTGTACTACATTATTAATTATTATTGTTTTTTGCTAGAAAGCTGTACTTGAGAGGATGGGGCCCCACTGATCTCAGTGTCCTCAGTAAGGTAAATCAAGGCAGCTGCAAAATAAATATTCCCATCTTCCATTAACTCAGTAGACTTGCCTTAATAGGTTGAGGAAAGGAGGAAGAGATTGCTTAATTTTTGGAAATGGCAGAGGGGTGGGGCTCTGAGTCAGTTAATAAAACACCTGCTTGTCCACTTCTGCCAGTGTAAAGACTGTAAATCTCTATCAGGAATCACTGCCGGCTGTGCGGGACATAGTACTCAAGTGCCCTCTTTAACAGCAGACTTGTATGCAACAGGGAGCGCAATGGGATCAAATTCAAGTTCCAATCAGGTAAGGAAAACCCCACCAAAGCTCAACAAAATTGTGTGAGGTTCCAAATCAGATATTTCACATGAGAAGAAGTGGCGAGAGTTCTGCTTGAACTGTAGGGAGGATCTGGGAAGAGCAAGTCTGCTGTTCCTCAGGTATCCGCAGTTGCAAGGGCTGTCCTCCTACTGCATGTGGTTGTTGTAACTAAACTGTATGCCCAACAACATTAATAAAACAAGTGTATGCAGAATAACCTGCTGTTCAGTGCAGTGGGGAACTATCATGGTTTCCGAGGGCTTATTGAGTATCTTTAAATTTGGTTTTAATGTGGGATTGTAAATGTGAAATTATAATAAAAGCAGAAATGGAAGATTTTTTTAAATGTAACCATTTCTGCTCTCTTGATTTTTCAGGGCCTAAGCAGCATCTCAGGACAAAAAATGAGACAGGTGGGTACTAAACAGATGGAACATCATTAAATGCTGTCCAGTGCTGATTATAAGATTCAGTACAGAAAATGTTAGGAACAAAATCTGGAGGTTTGGGGCGGTGGGGAGAGTAGTGATATATTTGCTAATCACCATTCAATTTAACTTTAGGGGTGAAATACCTGTATGTATAACAGTTGGATCTATCCAGTCTAATCTATCTATCTATGATATTTCTAATGTGTGCCTATCATTGTCATACTGCATCTAGGCACTATCTATTCTGTGTTCATTTTAAAATGTCTTGCTCTCCTCTGTGTTTTTCGGTGCAGGAACATGCATTCTTTCAGTGTCTCCAACCCTTCAGAGACAGGATTTATTTAAGTGGAGCCTCTGTCATTTATTAATTTCAATTTATTTGATTTACTTTTCGTAGTTGTAGTGCTTTGCCATAGCACTTTAAGTGCACTACGCAATACAAATTTTAAAGCATACCCTACAAGGAATGTGTCAGAAATATGTTTATTGGTGTAAGGTGTACACATTTGTTCCCCCCTTGGAGAATTTAGAGGCTAATGATAGGACGGGGAACACTATGAGAGGAAAAACAAGGAGTCCTTGTGGTACCTTAGAGACTAACAAATTTATTTGGGCATAAGCTTTCATGGGCTAGAACCCACTTCATCAGATGCATGAAGTGAAAAACACAGGAGCAGGCATAAATACATGAAAGGATGGGGGTTGCTTTACCAAGTGTGAGGTCAGTCTAGCAAGATAAGTCAATTAACAGCAGGATACCAAAGGAGGAAAAATAACTTTTGAAGTGGTAAGAGAGTGGCCCATTACAGACAGTTGACAAGAAGCTGTGAGTAACAGTAGGGAGAAATTAGTATTGGGGAAATTGAGTTTAGATTTTGTAATGACCCAACCACTTCCAGTCTTTATTCAGGCCTAATCTGATGGTATCCAGTTTGCAAATTAATTCCAGTTCTGAAGCTTCACGTTGGAGTCTGTTTTTGAAGTTTTTTTGTTGAAGAATTGCCACTTTGAGATCTGTTATTGAGTGATCAGAGAGATTGAAGTGTTCTCCTACTGGTTTTTGAATGTTGTGATTCCCGATGTCAGATTTGTGTCCATTTATTTTTTTGCGTAGAGACTGTCCGGTTTGGCCAATGTACATGGCAGAGGGGCATTGCTGACACATGATGGCATATATCACATTGGTAGATGTGCAGGTGAAACAGAGAGAAGAAATGCTTCAAAGGAAAGAAGGCTCACAGAGGGATGGGGGTGTAGTGATTGTAGCTGGAATGTTCCTCTAAATAAATGGGCTTTCCTGAAGTTCTTAAGGGCCAGATTGTGGACTCCTTACTCACACTGATAAACCCTTACTCATGCAAGTAATTCCTTTGAAACTAATGATGCTAGTTGAGTAAGTGCCCATCACTGTGAATAAGGGCTCCACAATTCAGTCCTAAAGTGTGCTTCTACTCATAGAAGTGCCTGAGTGCTAGATTCTGGTGCTCTTAGTCATGCTGGGTAGCACCTTGCTCCAGAGTAGTTACATTGACTTCAGTGGGGCAACTCAGGAAGTAAGGTACTAGTCAGCAAAATCTGGCCCTCAGTAAAAACAACCACTTCCTGCTCCACCTGTATGTGGATTTCTTATATAGGTTTGAGGTATTTGGGGTATTGTTTCTAGAGAAGGTTTCTTCAGGTATAAATTGTAAATTTGAAGGTAAGAGATATATATTTGGGGATTTTATCTCGGTCTTCAGAGGTTTCCAGGGAGCCTGGAGTATGGAATAGTTTTGTTGTAAGGCCTTCTGTGATGTTTAGAAATGCCTTTAAAAGTCATTGTTGAAGATTATTATTAAGAAGTAGTTCAGATTTTCACTGAGCAGACTGGAGAAGTAAATAGCATGAAGCTGCATCCTATAGTTACAGTAGGAAAAAAAGTTGGGGGGATGGAGGGAAAGGATTTTTCCGAGGTTTATGGCAACATGTCCACTGCTAGAGAGTAGAGATAGAAGCTAGTGTATAGCTTGCGTTGAGAACCATATGGGCAGGTTCTGAGTTTTTTTCACATCTTCAGAGATTGGCCACTGTTGGAGATGGGTCACTGTATAGGAGGCCAAGTGCTCTGTGGTGGTACAGAGAATCTTCTTTCTAGATGCCTGGCTGGTGGGTCTTGCTCGTGTGCTCATGGTCACATCAGTCACCCCATTTGGGGTCAGGAAGGAATTTCTCCCCAGGTCAGATTGGCTGGGACTTTGGAGGTTGTTTGCCTTCCTCTACAGCATGGGGCAGCATGGTTCACCTGCTGGGATCTTTTGGGCATCTCTCACCTAATCAGTTCCCTGCCATTGACAGGACCTCTGCCACCTTGGTCTTTCCTGTTCTCTGCCTGTGGCACACAGTTTAGTCTCCTGAGAACTGAAATGTTCTGGTCTAACTAAAGTCTTTGTGCTTAATATTTGGGTATCTATGGTCCCTTCTGGCCTTAAACTCTATGAAACTATCCCTGTGCTCATGCAAAGCCTTATTGCTGTCAGTGAGGCTCTGCATGGGTACCAGGGTCTGCCTGTGCAGTTCTCAGTGCAGACTCAGGGTCTAAAGCGTTATATATAAGAGACTTAATTTGAAAAAGATGGAGCCGTTGTTACTGCAGACATTTTCAGGAGGCAATTCCTCTTCAAAGTGGAGAACAGCAGGAACTTATCCAGCAACTAAAAAGGAGCTATAGCATGAACCAGTAGCATGTACCAAAAGTGTCATATACCAGGGCAGAGGCTGTCTGCCTACTGAGAGAAACGGTGACCATCCAGCTCAAATCAGGGATGCAATGCCAGATCATTATTAATTATTATTATTACTACTTATTTATTATTACTTATTTTAAGTGCCATGAATGTACTTAGTACTGTTTGCAGCCAGTAACAGAAAAGCCTGCAATGGGCACTGAAAGAACGCTGACTGTAAATTTTGTTTTCTGTCTTTGTCAGAATGTGCGAGATCGTTTTTTGAATGAGTGGGGTTATTCTGATAGAGGGAGGAAAAATATACAACACATTTTCGGAGTCAATTCAGTATATTACACATGACTGTTGAAATGTTCACACTGAGGTTAAAAATAATGGCTTTTGAAAATATACATTTTCTTTCCTGTGTTATAAATAGCACCTCAGTTTTTTAAAATGGAAAGAATTTTGAAGTCAGATTTAGTTTGTTGTTTATATTTACTGTCTATACTTTTGATGTTTTTTCCTAACTGTGAATAACAAAAATAGATCAGTCAGTTACTCTTTAGCTTCTAGTCAGTTTCCCTCTGATGCGTTTGCCACATGCTATAACAATTGGGTTCCAAACACTAAAGAAAATATTTTTATTTAAAAAATATTTACATTAATTGCCACTGGTGGTGTTTTAAAAAAAAATCATAGAAGCATTTCTATTGGTTTAAATTTTAGTAAAACTTATTTTTCACAAAATCTAAACTTGGGGCTCAATTTGACCTGACAGTTTACCATGAAATTGGGGTGGGAATTTGGAATTGGTGTCTGCCATAAGCATTTAACTCTGCACACGCATTCATTTGGTAATATAGAAAGGAGGAAGTTTTTTGGCTAACTGCATATATGTGGAAGAAAATTCTCACAAATTAATGTTTCACTGGTCTTCTTGGAAAGAGGCAGGAGGCCTGGAGTCAATGGGGTGAGGAGGATGGAGAAGTGCATATGAGGGAAGGAGAAGTAGAGATGACAGAAGGGGCAGCTTTGGGGCAGATGTGATCAGTGGTGGTGAGAAAGGGAGGAAGTGTGAGGAGGATGCTGGGCAGCTGGGAGAGAAGCAGGTGTGGCAGCAAGGGGGAAAGTTTACAGTAAAGAATACGGATGCCAAATAGGGTGGGATGGTGAAATTTGAAAACTGAATGGGAGAAGCAGAAGGCAAGACAAGGCAGGGGATCAGGAGCCAGGAGATGAGTGAGAGAAGCATGGTAGTGAGGAGAATGGGATTAGAAAGAGGTTAGACAATTACTGAGTATGGTAAATGATCCAAAAGACTAGGCAGGCAATATATCCGTTAACAATGAGAAGACAATTAAAGAAGTGAAAAAACAAAAAGGCTTCCAAGTAGTCTCAGTGAGAGATTGGTGTAGTGGAAACTATGCAGATGAGTAAAGTTGTGGAGCAAGTTACAAGGAACTGAGGATATGATGGCAGTGATAATGGTGAGGGAATATGTGAGGGCATTCCTTCTGGACATACTGCTTCTGTCAGCTGTGATTGCTCTGTGGGGACTACGTGTTAGATGTCTTTAGAAGAAAAGTTCTGTTCCTTACTGCATGGAGTGGTCACTCCGGTCATCGGTGATGGCAGTCTCAGCCTGGTCTTCTAGAGCTTGTTTCTGTGAGGTTGCAGTGTGAGAGTCCCTGGAGACTATTTATAGCTCACCTCAGTAAGTGGAGATTTGGTCCTTGCCTCATGGAGAAGTGACTCTCATTGCTAGTGGCAAAATCTGCTGACAATACAGTAATTGTATCCTGGAATCATTTTGTGCTTTACTTCTTGGGTTTGAAGTATATGTACAAGAGTGCAGTGAGGATTTAAACCGCAGAGTTCTCTCAAAAGTGACTCTATAAAAATGGTACAGTGGGGTTCCTTGTTTATTATCTATCAAATGATCCAATCAGGAGTGCTCAGTATACAAGTAAAAAACCATGTTTATTTTAACTACCAGCCTGGGCTCTCAGTGTCAAGCAGGGTTCCATCCTCCAGGCACTTCATTACCTTGTTAATGGATCTGTAGTCCAAATATTTCCTCTCATGACACCCCTACAATCCCATTGTCTTTAAATTATGACTTCTGTCTTCAAGGGACTTTCACAGGTTAACTGATTTGAACTTAGTAAACATTTCTTTTGATGATGCACAAGATGGACTAGGATCCAACTCCTTTTCTCTCAGGTGGGTTGGCTGTTCAGTGCTGATAGGAATAAAAAGCAGTTAAAACCTTATTTTTGTCACTGAAGTTGGCAGATGTCACTATGGATACACAGGGTAGATCTGTACATAAGAAGATGCCATTTTTACACAGTTACCTTTTCAGAGAAGTGCCATACTTTAAAACTTGACTCTGAGGGCAACTTTCAGTTTTGCTTTTGTAAAGATGATACTTAAATCGGATCAGGTGGCTGACATAAAACATATTTATTTGGTGGAAAGTTGTTGGTTGTGACCCAAAAAAATATGGTACGCATGCTGAAACGCAAAATAATTAATAATTATCCAGCTACTTAAGGCCCTGCACCCCGTCAAAAGAATGTGAAGCATGCAGATTAGCACTGTATTGACGCACAGTCATCTGAATCATAGCAATGATTAGGTCAGTTTCTCGTTGCGTTTTTGAACCCATCAGAATGAGAAACTCGGAGCATGGGCCTATGCAGATCAGAGGTGAAGAAAAGTTTCACAAGAACTCTTGCAATCTGAAACCAGTGTAGTTTGCATAGCCCTGAAAAAGAGACAGGTCTTTATTCATCACTGTGATACTCCATTTTCATGCTGGGTAACTTCATTGAATTCTGTTGAATACAGTAGCAAATCAAACTCCTTAGGGGACATTTCAAAAGGAGAGAAATAAGTATGTTACAGCAGCAAATACAAGTGGAGGTGCTTTAAGTGCAGTTGACTTTGCTTGAGTTAGGGGGCATATAAAGGAAGAAAATGAAATCCTGCCTCCCAGGAAGCTCTGATGCACTCTAATGATTATTAGCTGCTACCTACCTGACAGACAGAGCTGAGAACTGAGCCTGTGGTCTGCACTTGAAGGGCTCCAGATTTCACAGAATCAACATTTAATGTATTTTACTCTTCTATTTTAATAACATTTTAAATAAGAAGCACATATCCTAGTTCTCTCTCTCTCTCTTTTTTTTTTTTTTTTTAAGATCTTGAAATATAGAAGAGAGGGGAAAAAATTCTGTCATAAGTATTGTATTTAGCAGGCTATTTTACTTCGGTATTTACCCTTTTCTCTTGATATAATAGAAATGTTTCCCACGTTTCATTTTATTTTTCACATAAGACTCTCTATATTTTCATAAGTGGTGACTTATTGGGATCTGAGATCGATTTCTCCTCTTTTTTTTGCATGTTATATCAGTCCATTGTCTAAGGATTCTTTTGCCACTGTTAAACTGAGTGTAAGAAACCTATTTGGCCATTGTGTATGGAATATCTGACAGTACCGAGCAGTCAGGGTACATTGACTAAATGTCATTAGGATAAAGACAATCATAATTGTAGTTGTCAGTAGGATAATATTCCAGAATTTCTGGGTTCATGGGAGACTCCAAAATATGTGGGCCTGAGCCTGGAGTCATCAGTTAGCAAAACACTCCTAGGACCTGATTGTACAACTCTTACATGAGCACTTATGCATGTGAGTAATCCAATTGACTTCAGTAAGAATAAATGTGTAAGTAAGCATTGCACAATTAGGTTTATAGATGTTAATGGGACTTTTGCTTAAGGTATGACTGCATGAAATATGACTGTATGATCAGGCCCTGTGTTTGTAACCTAATTTTTTAGCAATTCTGGCAGTAATAATTATAGTGATTACACCGTGCTTCCTGTTTATGAGGTAATAAGCCATGTCCAAAATAAATACAGAGATTGAAAGCTGAGGTGTTTGTAACCAATGAACTCAGAGGCCTTTGGCCTCCAACTTATTAGCCTATGCTAGGGTTATTGTTGAGTTTAACAGAGAAGACCGAAAAGTTGTTGGTTATTGATAAAGAGAAGAAGGATTATCTATGGTTAGAGCATTAGTCTTTGACTTTGGAGACCTGCATTCAATTAACTGCTCCACCACAGACTTCCTATGTGTCCATGGGCAAGTCACTTAGCACCTCTGTGCCTCAGTTCCCCATCTGTAAAATATACTAGTCAGTAAATACTTCCTTAGTAACTAGTACTTCCTTACCTCAAGTAATTTAGTTGAAAAATGTGGCAAAATTATTAACCCTGTACATTTTTTGCCCAATGTTATTTGACGAGCTCACCTCAACTTTCTTATCCATCAACCAATCAGTGCCAATCCTGAAGAATGATGATGACAACAGAACACAGCCTTGCCAAACTCCTGTGGAGATAGAAAACCATGTCATGTGTCTGCCATTGACTCAAACGCAGCTTTCCATTCTATCAACGATACTACCTTCCCAGGGATGCTGAGTCACCTCATCAGATCCCACAAACTTGATGCTCCAAATCAAAGGCCTGATGGAAATCTAAAAAGTGCTGCACGGGGTTTATTAAACTCATCCATCTTCTCAGAAGCTATCTCAAGGTACAGATCTGGTTGACAGTGGAACAACCTGGTCTAAAGCCACACTGAGTATCCCGGCCTTTGCTACCCAGTGCAATATTGGCATTGAATGGCTGATGGATAAGCTTGAGGAAGGAGCTAACAGTGGCATCGTGGGCTGAATGTTATTCTGCTTTGAGATCTCAAATATGCCATAGGTTGGCTCAGTTTGGTGTATCGTTGCAGATGATGGCTGAACTAGTTAGGCAAAGAGCAGCGATAATTGGTCTGGTTATTAAGCTGGATAAAAAGATGTCACTGGTCATTACCATCAAGCAGCCTCCAGTTCCAGATTACAACCAGTTCAGTATTAACTTGTCCAGGCATGACACTGAGCAGGTGGCAACTGTCAAATATTTGAGCAATGTCACAATCAGTGCTTGGAGGATGCTCGAAAATGTGGCCACTTGAATAGCAACAGCTGCTGCCATGTTTCAGCTCCTTTAGAGGTCTCTGTGGGGATGCCATGTCATTAAACTTGCTAACGAGCTGTGGATTTATAGAACCACATTTATGCCAACTGCAGTGTATGGCAGTGAAACATGGGCACTGAGGAAGGCTGGAGAACAATGGATTCATGTTTTTGATTCTTGTTGTCTTCATCAACTGCTCCATATCAAGTGGCAGGACAAGATTGGAAATGAGAATATTTGAAGCCTAACCCAGCAATTGCCTCCAACAGCAATGAATCAGTGTTGCTGGCTTTCTTGGCATAGATATATTATTTGAATGGAAGACCAACAAATACAGAAGCATATGTACCAAGGAATGTGGCTACATGGCAAATGATCACATGGATGTCAAAACTTCAATGGCACCACAAGATTGCCAGTGAAGGACATAAATAGAATATACAGCCAGACACCACCTGCAGCACTTTGCCAGAGATGGATCTGGGAGGAGCTCAATTTGCACAGAGGCCAATCCTTTAGATATTTGACCAGCTCTGCTAGCAGAAAGTGATCTTGCCGTACCCCTTTTCATTTGCAGTTGTGAAAAATGTGGTATTTTGTCAAACAAGCCTGACTTTTTAAATTGTTTTCTGGCTTTACTTATCCCTAACTATGAGTAACCTGTTTCCCTTTACTATCTCACAGATGTATATGCTTATGTGAGTATTTCCTTGTACGCATTTTTTTCAGAGTATTTTCTTCCACGTTTTCCACATATGCATTAGACTAGAATCAGTATCATGTAAATCAGAACATGAATAAATAAATAGTGTCCTGAATGTTTGGTATTAGTCATACCTTGTTTAGTGTTTCCCTAGGGCATTCATGTTTGTTGATGTACTTGCAAATACTTTAACTTTTGGCATATATGATAAGCTACTTGATATACTTTTAAATTCGGCAGTTTGAACCCTGCATTGCATAGACTACTATGTCATTTGAACCATTTTAATTTGAGTTTGTAATGTTGCTACAAAAAGACTGAAAGTGTTCTTTCTGTGGCCATGAAGGACCTTGGATACAGCAAAACAGGTGCAGTTTTGCTGCACTGGGGTATGGATGGTAGGATTTCTGGAGCCCATGTAGGGTGTCTCTGTCTCCATGGTGCCACAAAATCTTGCTCTCTATGGATGAGTGTGGAGTGGAGTTTGGGCAGGCTGAGGAAATGTAGAGCTAATTCACCTGCTGGGGCAAAGGGATTGCTCTAAATTATGTAAGTTTCCTAGCAACTGCTCTGCTGCCAGAGAATTGCTAGGGTGCATTGTGCTTCAGCTCTGCCTCTTCATGCCTTCTTCTGCATTCTGTGCGCAGGAGAGGGGTGGGTGGACTATGCTGGCTTTACATACCTATGCTATGGGTATCCCAAGCTGTGTTTATATGACAACTGTCCTCCTTCTTTGAAACATCAGAGTGGCTCAAAGAGGAGAAACTGGGGCTAGGGTCTGTTCCATTACTTATATTGTGTTAATGTCCAAAGCTGATGAGGTTGGGTCCCCATTGTGCTAGGCCCTGTACAAACAGGTAAGATTTGTTTTACAGATGTAGAGAGGGTATACAATTGAACATTTTTAGCTCTAGTAGATTTTAAAAAATTCAGTTAAATATACTGAGAAAATGATGGTAAAATATACAGATTTTATTATCACTTATTTCGGATGACCTAAGTATCAGTAACTCGCTTATGCCTTTTCCTCTCTTGAGTAATGTGGTTATTGCAAACTCAGGCCAATAAAGCCTTTGTACCATGCCATACCATCCTATGTCTCATTCCTCTATATTAGATGTGTGTCTATTGATGAATCCACACCTTAATATGTATCGGTGTGTCTTGTTAATCATTCTTGTGCAGAGAGAAGAAACTTCTATCAACTTGCTCCATGTAAAAATAATAAGAATGAGAAATCTCCGGAAGGCTGACTTGTGTGAGTATTTCTACTGTTCTTAGCTGTTTCTCATAGTTCTTGAAAGCAACGAGAGTATTTAATAAAAGTATTATTGTCATTGGGATGCACTCAAGCACTAAGAGCTCCCATAGCACACTGTTTATTATCAGAGTACAAGTACCCATATGGGTGTCCAAGTATAACTAGGATTTTAAAAAGCATAAGGTACCTGACACACTACAGTCTACATGGACTACCATACTTATCGACTGTAATGTCAGATTTCAATCCTAAATGGAGTTACCATAGTCTGTATTTATGATAGTGCTAGAAAACAGTACCTTGTACTACAGGATACCCACAGAAATGTCAGACTTCAGCATCTTGGAGCTAACTGGAGGAAAAAAGAGATAATCTTAGGGTAAATAATTCTAACATACAATACTTTTCTGGGGTGAAAGGAAAGGGAATAATCTTTATTGTATATCTGTGCTAGCATTGCATTTTGTTGCTGCAAACTTGCAAGAATTATTTTTTGTGTGGTATTAAAATAATATATTTTATTCTTGTTAGTCTTATGGATTGATATTTGTAACAAGAAGGACAATAGATTACCCAAAATAGGTTAAAAGGGTGAAATGATTCAGTGGTTTTTAGGATTAAAAAAATCTCACTATGACAGATTGTCTTTCAAATAATGATGATATCAGGCCTCAATCCCAATCAAAAAGACATGTATGAAAGAGTGAAGAACTGATTGACATACTTTTCATTTAGAAACCTGAGTAAACTCTAAACAATCCCAAAGGGGGGAACCTGATAATGCAAATTTTAATGCAATTTCCTTTAACATCAAAGCTCAAAAATAAACACAAAGAAAACCACACCTGAGTTCATCATATAGAACATTTTGGAGACAAGTAACAAAAAAGAGAAAGCTACATGCAGAAGATGTGGTAAAACTCAACATGCATGGAAAATGTTCACCACCCACAAAGTCGAATAATATAAGAGTCAGGAAAAAGAACACTATATGCCATTGTGCGGACCTTAAAAATAGGTGGAAATGATGCATAATGAAGAAGAATCAGGGAAGGGGAGATGTCCACAACAGAGGTAATTAAAGAACTGTCACTATCTGATCACAGCACTAGAGATAATAGCAAAAAAGAGCCCAAGATAGAGGAGACCTTCACAATAGAAGTGGTAACAGAGCTCTACCGATGTCTGATCATGGAAGTGCTGGAATTGGGAATGAAGTTCCATCTTCTTCACCAATACATCTTAGTGAGAAGTAGCTTACTGAAGATTGTGATCATAGATCAGTGATGGATTTAGATGCAAATTTAAGACTGATAGCCTTAGAAAGCAGGGAACTTGTAGTAAGTGGAAAGTAAAGTTAGCTCACTGAGTGGATACTAATTTGACTCTCCCAGCAAAGAATTTGGGTCCCCCTCTGGGTTTAAAAAGGTCCAGCTCACGGAAGAGCTTGCAGATGGCTGATGCTCAAGTCAGGAGGAGTGAGCTTCTTTTCCACCAGACCAGGTTTTGCATGGCCCAAGTCCCAGGCTGCAATGAGACCTATTGAAATGCCGTTGGTAAATGTGACGATGCAAAAGAGAATGATCTGTGTGGTCACTTTGTTCCTGAATTTCTGAGTGGTGCATCAGGTTCTTCAGAGAATCCTGAGCTACAGAATGTGGAAAGGTAGAGAAAGAAAGAGTAAAATAAAGAAAAAAAGAAAAATGCCAGGTATAAAGACTAAGGGAAGAAAAAGAGAGAGCCCAAAATCAAAGAGAGGAAAAAAAAGTAATACATTGTTAGAGAACCTGCTGAATATGACTCAGAATAATCTTGTTGGTAGGCTAGGAGGTTCAGGTAGTTTACCATGTTCTCCCATTAACATTTATATTCAGCCTTGTTGATACTAATATGTGTTATAAATTAAGATTATAAACAAGTATAAATAATCATGGTTTGGGAAGAATGTTTTTGGATTTGGCATGTGCTAGAAGGCACTTAGAGTTAATTCTGTGGGTAATTAATACACCCAGAAGTAGGGCTGACTAGCTGGGTCACTTCCTGATTATTGCTAACCTCTGCTGCAATCACATGTGACTGTGCTTCCTGCTCCTACCTGGCCCACAGTATGACGCTGGTAAAGTAGTTTGCAGGGTTGTTGTAGCTGTGTTGGGCCCAGCATGTTAGAGAGACAAGGTGGGTGAGGTCTTATCTTTTATTGCAGGGGTTCTGAACCTTTTTCTTTCTGAGCCCCCCCTCAACATGCTATCAAAATTCCACAGCCCAGCTGTGCCACAACTGATTTTCTGCATATAAAAGCCAGGGCCAGCATTAGGGGGAAGCAAGCAGGGCAATTGCCTGGGGCCCCAAGCCACAGGGGCCCCGGTGAAGCTAAGTTGCTCAGGCTTTGGCTTCAGACCCGAGTGGCAGGGCTTAGGGACCTGGGCTTCAGCCCCATGTGGCAAGGCTTCGGCTTTCTGCCCTGGGCCCCAGCGAGTCTAACACTGGCCCTGCTTGGCAGCTCCCCTGAAACCTGTTCGTGACCCCCAGGCGGCCCTGGACCCCTGGTTGAGAACCACTGTTTTATTGGACCAACTTCTGTTGGTAAGAGAGACAAGTTTTCAAAATTACACAGCTGTTTTTCAGGTCTGGAAAATGTACTGAGAATGTCGCAGCTAAATACAAAATGGAACAGATTGTTTAGCATAAATAGTTAAAACAACCACTAGACACTAAAAAGTCATGGACTTAGTAAGCCATAAATTCAGTGTCTCTGTTGCAATGATCTATAACCCACTATGACCACAGAGGTGTTAATTAGCCACTTCACCTTGAATGGTCCCTTGAAATATGTGTTAACAACTTATGCTAAACAATCTGTTTCATCTTGTATTTAGCTGTGTACATTTCCCAGACCTGAAAGAAGAGCTCAGTGTAAGCTCGAAAGCTTGTCTCTTTTGCACACAGTTGGTCCAATAAAAGATATCGCCTTACCCACCTTGCCTCATTGGTAATGTAACTCTGTCAAACATTACTGTCAGGCACGTCTTATTCTCAGCTTTTAAAGGCACGTCATGCGGGTGGAATAATCTAAAGTCTTAGCATCTTGTAAAGGACAAAGAAGGGTATGTTATGTACAAAGCAACTTTACCACACACACAGCTTAGTGGTTTATGTAAATATGAATGCATGTGTATGTAGAGGTGTGTTTGCACATAATTATTTTTCTGATAAAAATGTTTTAAGAAAAAAGCTAGTTAGATGTATAGAAGCTGGAAAAGGGCTGAGAGGTGTGTTTTGTGGATTGTAAAATGGTTGGGGGACCTATCTTATAGCACCTGCCTCCTACCAGACCAGGCTTTGCTCTTGTTGAGTCAGCTCACTCCCTGGGTTAATTCTGTCTGAGCTCTCTGAAGGAATCTAGAGAAGCAGTTTCCAGCAGGGTTAGCTGTTTTATTTAAGCCTTCTTAACAAACAAATCAAAACATTGTAGACTTCCCTCAAATGTCTGTGCAGGCCGAGTAGTCCCTCCCTCAATTCTCCCCCTCATGCCAGCAACTTCAGTAATCAATATTTCCTGGCTATTACCTCAGAGCCTCAGCAATGAAGGACTTCACACACTCCCTTCTGTCCATTTGATTTCTGGAGCAATTTCTCTCTGTAGTGCATATCTCGAGTAGCAGTCCATTGGGAGATGGCCCTGGTCCCTCAGTTTTCTGGAGGGTGTTGCAGTCCCCCTCTATTTCTTGCTGTCCTCTTTATACGGGTCAGCTAATTAAGTTTCAGCTTTTTTTCAGGTGCAGTAGGTGGGCCTAATCAGCCAGCCAGCTGACCCCAGAGGAATGGTATCCCTTATACCTTCACAAGGATGTTTCTCCCTTTTTTGGGATATACTGCTTTATTGTACTATCTGTTCCTCTTTCTGGGATGCATGTCTCAGAAAGACTTGGGAAGAAATCCACTACTGTACTCTCTCTTTTCATGTCAACTAAGTTTTAAATGAGTCTGATGCACTAATTCCTTCAGTGATACTGCACATCGGGTAGACTGTTACTTATAATTTATCTCCTTTTATACAGTAAGCCAGTCTGATTGCTATGTGGAACTGTGGCTGCCAACTGCCTCAACTCAAAGGGTCCGGACCAAAACAATCAAAAACTGTAAAAATCCAGTCTGGAATGAAACCTTCTGTTACAGGATTGACAGTCGTGTTAAGGTATGATACACGAGAGCTCCCCACTCCTGTCAGGGATCTGAAGTTCCCCAAATAGGTCCTGCAGATCTAAACTGAGCCAGAATTTCTTTAGACTTCACCCTGTAATTAATACCCACTCATTTACTGGAACTCTTTGAAGGACCCTTAACGGATGTGTGCATATCTCACCTGTCCTCTGCCCATTAATTCATCTCCCCAATAACTTATTCTAACATTCCCAAGTCCTGGACAGCTTCAAGGGGCAGCCATTTTATTTTCCAGTCAACCTATCTGAAAAATGCTTCCTCCTTCTTCCCCAGAAAATTACCCCCATCTGAGGTCTAGGACAGGCAAAATTCAATCCTGGGTCAGTGACTGCTTTCCTAGCCATAACATTGTTATGAATATGTAAAGTCCTATGTCTTGGAATTCTGCAGGATTAAATATGAACATCCTATACCATTGAAAGGGAAAGTTTCTAAGTTTCTTACTGGGGCCCATAACTTACTTCTAGTCCTACAAGGTACCAAGATAATAGACTTAAAAACGGAGACATTTTAAGGCATGGAAATACTATTTTAGGTCATTTTTTGATGTTTTATTCTCATTCAGAACCCTATAGTTACATAGGCCCAGAATCAGACTCGAGATATATATATATATATATATATATATATGCATACACATATGGCCTGAGTGGAACCCCCCGCCCTTATTTCTTTAAAGCAGAATAAGTGTAATATATCCTCACCCATTCTGTCTTACTCTCTCACTTCTCCCATTCCTTCTTTTACTACTTGCCCTATGTGCATAGATTAAACAAGGAATAGCCTCAAGGATTTCCTACTAACAGGGTTCTTTGCAATTATATAATTTATAAAATCCTTTACTTCTGTTCCCAGAATGTGCTGGAGCTGAAAGTCTGTGATGAAGATAGATTCAGCAAAGATGATGAACTCTGCACAGTTCTTTTTGACGTAGCTAAACTTCAAGTTGGGTATAAAGGTCGTGTGAAGTTCGTGTTGAATCCCCAGGTGAGCAATGAAATCATAGTGAGAACTGAAGAAAGAGACACTTTTGTGGGTTTTCCTTCTAAATATTTTCTTGTACTGTATTTTATTGGTCCTTCCTGTGGATTGGATTGCCCCCATCCGTCTATCAATCTTTCTTAGATTGTTACAGGAAAAATCTGCTTGAAAATTTATTCTGCCATTATTATAATGAAGAGTTTGGCCAGAATTTCAACATTCTTGACCAGTGGAAGTTGACTGTGGTTTGATACGGTTGGTCAGGTTTGTTTTTTTTCTGGGAACAAATCTCTCCACTGACTTGCAAAGGTTGCACTTTCCAGAGAGTTTGAGCACCCGATAGCACTATTCAGAATTACTCGGTCATAACTTGTTTCCCATGAGTTAGTAGCTCTGACTTTCCAGTCAGTTTGGATTGAACTGGTATAAAAACAGCTGATAATTTTTACCTAGGTAGTTCAATGTTCAAACATGAGCAGCCTAAGTAGAATAGCCAAATCCCACCTCTGGATACTCACATTGGCACCAAGGCACCTAAATGTTGATTCACGCAATCCGGAGCATGATTTCAGCATACAGATTAGGTGCTCTGTTTTGGAAATTGGGCCCAGTATTTCAAAGAATTTTCCTAACTGATAATTTACAAAGTATATATAGCTGGGAAAAGACTACGTTGAAGAACTGTAAAACGTGCTGAACACAGGTGATGAAATGGTGCTGGGGAAGCTTCCCGGCACTAATGAGGGAGAGCAGATGCCAGAATTCTTAGAAGAAGTAGAAAAGATTTTGATAGAAAGCTGAAAACAAAAAGGTGCCAGGAAGTGACAAAATAATTGCAGAGCTGCTGCAAGTAGGTGAGGAACACACAGTAAAGATGATGCACCAGCTATTTAACAAGATTCACAACCAAGACTGTGCTGGGAAAAGCATTCACCAAGATTTGCAGAAGAGAATGAAGAGCTATGTGGAATTGATGCTTGCAGGTGAACAGGCTGGATTTAGACTGGGACAAAGTACAGTAAATCAGCTCTTTGTAATAAGACAGGTATTGGAGAAATGGAACATTCTCTGGGAACCAAACCTGTTACAACAACTTTATAAACTTCAAACTTGCATGTGTCAGAAAGGGTTATGGCAAGTCTTGGGAATGTCTGGCATCCCTGAAAAGTTGATCAAGGTGATAGACTACCCCCACTGTAGACGTTTTCTATTATTTTTTGGCAAGGTCCAAATTTCTTGGTCAAGGTACAGTCAAGGTCCAGACTCCAGAGAAAATAATAATTAAAAAAGATAATAAGTAAATAAAAAGATTTTGGGGCCCATTCAAAAGTGTCTAGCAGTCCAGATTTGGCCTGTGTTCCTCCTATTGATTACCCCTGGTCTACAGTATGTAGATGAGTGCAGTGAAAGTAGACAAGAATCTGATAGAATGATTCAAGATGGCTATAAGAGTAAGACAAGGATTCATGCTATCACCAGATTTGTTCAGCTTGATACTGGAAGCAACAATGGCTGTAGGACTGAGAGATGAAATGGGAGAAGTCATGTTATATTGGAGGACAGTGAATAATCTTAGAATCTCAGATGATATTGACCTCAAAGCATCGATCAAGGAGGATTTACAGGGAATAACTGACAAGGTAGATCAGGAAAGCAGAAAATTTGGACTGAAGAGCAGCACAGAGAAGATAAATGTTATGGCAACTGGGAGACGAGGAGAAGATCAAAGTCAGAGACAAAGAACTAGAACAATTGAAAAAATGTGTGTACATTGGAAGACTAATATCAAAGAATGGGAATTGTGAAGATGACATAAGAAGCAGCATCAGACTGACTGCTACTGCATTTGGAAAACTCTAAGATCTGGAAAGCTAAACACATTTCCATAAAAATGAAAATCAGCATGTATGAGACAATTGTGCCATTACTGCTGCATGGGTCAGAACGCTGGAGTATGAGGACAGACATTGACAGCAGATATGAACTGACTGAAGCTGAAGGACATACGAAGAATTTCAAGACCACAGAAAATAAAAAATGGAGTGATAAGAAAACACCAAGGGCAAAAAATAATGCTATTACAGAAAATTCAAGAAAGATGACTGCGATGGTTTGAACATGTGTCAAGAATGGACTTGGAAAGGATACCATACATGGTGATACATACCAGAGTGCAAGGAACTAGACTAGAAGATGATGTGTTGGATAGACATTGAACAATAAGGTTTAAAGATGAAGAAAGCTATGAAGCTGGTACAAGACAGAAAGTGGTGGAAAGACTTCATTTGGCCCAATCATTGCTGTTTAGCTGATGGATGGGAATCATAGAAGAAGAAGAATATAGCTAGGATGGTGGGTGTTGGCAGGAAACAGATCTGCCCAATGTCTTATGTCCAGGTAACAATGATGGCATTTGTGGTAAGGTGCTAGATATGTTAGCTAGGAGAGTTAAGAATGTCTCTTCCTCATTCAGTGATGTCCATCTCCACTGAAGTGCAGGGAGCTTTTTTAAAGTAACCTTTGCTAATTTTTTCCTGCCAATACAGTCACCTTGTACACCTGTGGATCCAGGCTCATACAATCAACAAAGTTACCTTTATGTGGAAGGGTTATTGCATATTGACTTCATTCACTTCTTTTTGATTTTCAGGAACAGGAGGAGATGGAGGTGGAGTTCATACTGCAGAACCTGTGAGTAAAACCTTGAATGTTATAGACTCTCTAACTGGTAGAAGAAAAACAACTTTGAAAGTAATAAATTGGCAATGGGGAATGTGTTCCATGTGCCTGCTGCCGCCTAAGGAATATCCAGACCCACCAGAATTCTTTTTTCCAAATTCTTAAGGATTCTTGAGTGGAATGATGTACACAACTTATTTCCATAGCTGAGTATGGTAGCTTGTCATGTAATGTAATGATCATCAAGATTAAGTTTTTGTCCCGGATATTTTTAGTGAAAGTCAGGGACAGGTCACGGGCAATAAATAAAAATTCATAGAAGCCCATGACCTGTCCCTGACTTTCACTAAAAATATCCCTGACAAAAAGGATAGGCGGGTTCAGCACCCACTGCTGCTAAGCCTCTCGGGTGCTCCACTGCTGCGGTGCGTGGGAGCTCTGGGGTCCCCCTGCCCGCGGGGCTGGGCTGCTGCGGGGTCCCCTTGCCCCCGTGGCAGCTGGGGGTCCCCCAGCTGCTGGCTATGACTGGGCAGCTGCAGGGGGTCCTCCCATGGCCCGCTGCGGCTGGGCAGCTGCAGGGAGTCCCCCCGCAGCTACCGCTGCTGGACAGTTGCGGGGTCTCTTGGCCGGCTGCTGCGGCGAGTCCCCCCGTCATCTGTCGCAGCAGCGGGGAGTCATTGCCCCCCTGCGGCGGCTGGGCAGCTGCAAGGTCCACCAGCCCCTTGCTGCCTGCCTTGGCTGGGCAGCTGCGGGGTCCCCCACCAGGGCGGGGGCTAGGAGCTGTGGGGGCAGGGCTGGCTGGGAACTCCAGCCCCAGGGCAGAAAATGTCATGGAACTCAATGGAAGTCACGGATTCCATGACATAATCGTAGCCTCAATCATCATTCATGTAAAGTAATTTCGCCTGATGTGGTTATTGCCTGTTGTCTCCCCAGCTTAAATCAAGGTCTTGTTGATTGCTATTAAGAAAAGCTTATTTGTATGGGTCTGTTACTTTCTTACCAAGATCTTAAAATAATAATTTTATTTAGAAAGTGTAATCACAGGCCCAGAAAGGTGGTTGCAGCACAGTACAGTGATCCTTTAACGTTTTCCTTTGTTGATTTCATGACTCTGGCCTGCAGTGTGACCTCAGTGGAAAAGTTATGCCTTTTGACTTCTAAAAATGTTTGTTGAATTTTCCATACTATTTCATCACCAGACGGCAGCATGAAATTAATTTTATGCATTCATTCCAATTCACTTTGATTTAAAGGGAAGAAAATATTTTGGTTGTTTGGTTTCTGTGACTGTGATGAAAACCTTCTCTAGCCTTCTGCCTCCACTCCTTACATGACTACCTGCAGTCTGACAGGTGTATACCTGTCACTAGAGAGCCCCACTTCTTAGTATCAATATCAATAGTATGGTCCAAGAACCAAATACTTTGGTTCTGACCAGCCCAAGTAGCTGCGCATGCACCTACCTGCAGACTGCCTTTGCACCAACAGCTGAGCCAAGCCATGGCAGACACATTGCCCACTGCCTGTGGGCCCATAACCCAGGCCTGTGTGTGGGTGACAACTGCTTGCCCCTGGGTAGCAATGACTGAGGAGGTAAGTTATTTTTATTTAGGTGATTGTTTTGTGCCTTTTGTGTTGATTTTTGTTGTGTATTAAACTTTGTGTTTAATCAATACTCATGTTTCCTTTCTCTTTCATGTTTCCACTGGTAGGATCCAGAAACGGGGCGACCCTGTGAGAAGTGCTGAAGGGATAGGATCCAGGCTAGCTGGGTGGCTTGGCTTGGCCAATATTCCCTTTCTCCGTGATCTAATATAGCCTAGGCCCTGATACCAAGGGGCAGGCAAGGACTTGTGGCAGATCCTGGCAAACCAAAAGGTATTGTCAGTGTATAAAGAGGTTGCGGGAACCTAGAGGGCCCAATGGGTTGTTGACTCTTGACATTCTTTCTTCCTTCTGTCTGTCTTTCAGCTGTCCCGACTTGAGGAGGTGCTTCAGTCTTCTAGGAACTGCAGCAGAAGGCCCTTCAGCCCCCCTCCAAAGGCTTTCATGTCACACACACTCCCTGCCTTGTTTGGAAATGTGAAGGAAAATATTTTTAAAAAACATGTAAAATAGAAGAAATAAATGTAAATAGATGTACAAAAAGTTGTGTAAAATGTGAATGTTAAAAGATAATAATCACAAAAGGTGAAAGCATGTTTTTTGCAGTTTTTAGTAAATAAATGGTCCTTAGTTGCTTTAACTCTGCTATACTATATGGGGGGGGGGGGAGGGATAGCTCAGTGGTTTGAGCATTGGACTGCTAAACCCAGGGTTGAGAGTTCAATCCTTGAGGGGGCCACTTAGGGAGCTGGGGCAAAAATCAGTACTTGGTCCTGCTAGTGAAGGCAGGGGGCTGGACTCGATGACCTTTCAAGGTCCCTTCCAGTTCTAGGAGATAGGATATCTCCATTAATTAATTAATTTATTTATTATTTCTGGAAGTTTCCCCTACTGTGCTAAGAGCAGCTGATTACATTAGTTAGCTGTTTTGGGTCCGGCAGAAGGAAATCAGAGCAACAGGCACAGGGGATGGTGGCTTCTGAAGCTTTATGTATATTGTTTCTTTACATCTGAAGCAGGAAGTCAGGCATGATGGTGGGACTGGGGAAGGTTTTTGACAGAAGCTTGAAAGTGAAGGAGAGGGACAGACAAAGTAGCTTTGGAGCTCATAATTATTTCTTTATTCCAATAAAGTGTTAGAAGTGACACTTTCTGTGATTCTTTACCATGTTCACAGGACAGTGGAATTTTCAGGAGATGAGAGGCAGGTGACATGAAAACCCAGACTTATAGCCTGATCCTGAGCTCACCCAGGTTTTACACCATTGTAACTTCATGGTCTTCAGTACATGTATTCCAGATTTATACTAGTGTCTGTGAGAACAGAATCAGGTCCACAGCGGGCTCATGAATCAAGAGGCCACTGAGCTGAGTGTGGCAGCTATTGAAAAACAGGGAGGCCAGGTCTTCCTGTGAAAAAGTTCAAAAGTACATATTTATCTATCTAGGAATCCATCTTATCTTGTATTTGTTAAACACAACATAATTGCCCACCCTTGCCTGAAACAAGAACTGTAATGACAGTATCTGTCTAACTACAACTTTTACCAACAACACAGGAACCAAATATCAGGAGCTTTGGGGTCCATTTCCTGGAATTGGCTTTGCGTAACTGCGAATGTGTAGGGCGCAGGTTGCAGCATCTCCACACACCCTCCAGAATAAAATACCATCCGTCTCTGGTTTTATATGCTCATGTTCCCTATATAGCTCCATATAACAGCTAGCCTGATAAAGGAAAGAATATTGGGTAGCATATTTACATATTTAATACTTAAGGGCCAGAGTCGCAAATGGTGGAAGTCATTTAAGTCAATGGAGCAACAATGTACATGAACTTGAAGATCTGACTCTAAATTATTATGACTATGTTCCATACCTCACTAATAACATGAGTTACAT